>NC_090222.1:11071666-11412500 GCF_024489055.1 Chanodichthys erythropterus | reverse complement strand
AAGAGAACATCCTATTAAAATATGAAGCCTTAATAAATCTTACCAGTAGAAAATGTGGTCATACTGTAGCTGGTTAGTACTGACTCACCCCTGGCATGATCACCCTTTCTATGTCTTTGACCACATCCTCATAGTTTTCTGCCTCCTCCGGGGCCTCTTCGGGAATCAACGACCTCAGATATCCAGGTTCCACATCAGGGTAAACCTGCCTCTTCTCAATGTTCTCTAAATAATCCGCCACATAGTCCACCATCTCCTTCCCACGTCTCCGGAACTCTGCAGCGTCCATCGTTTTGGCTGAAAGAGAGGAGTCCTTCAGTGGGGAGAATAAAAGACAATCTGATGTAGGTTCTTCTTAATGTCCTCAAATGAGGAGAGATGTAATTATATTAGTGTGATTGAGACTGTTTTCATGGACAACATGACTCTCAGTATATCTTAACAGGAATACTAGAGCCAAAGGCCACGTTCAAGGTATAAAATAGGAAATCCTCAACAATACATTAGTTTCAGTGATTATTTCATTTTTTATTTTAAGAATTCTGATCAGTAGATCAGTAAACAATCCTACAGCTTTTCAGAGTTGTTTTAGTATTATTACTCTTGTAGTTTTTGGTTACACTTTATTTTAAGGTGTCTGTGTTACAGTGTAATTATAAATCTAAGTACGGATTAATAATAACTAACTACATGTAATTACTACAGGGTTAGGATATGGTTTGGTTACTTGCATGTAATTATGCATGATTTAAAGTGCATTATATTATTATTATATTATATTTAAAGTGCATTATATTATTATTATAGGGTTCACCCAAAAATGAAAATTCTGTCATTAATTACTCGCCCTCATGTCGTTCTACACCCATAAGACCTTCATCTTGGGAACACAAATTAAGATATTTTTGATGAAATCCGATGGCTCATTGAGGCCTCTGTTGCCAGCAATGTCACTGAACCTCTCAGGATCCAGAAAGCTACTAAAGACATATTCAAAACAGTTCATGTGAGTACAGTGGTTTTACCTTAATATTATAAAGTGACGAGAATACTTTTTGTTCTCCAAAAAAACCCCAAATAACGACTTTTCAACAATATCTAGTGACGGCCGATTTAAAAACACTGCTTCGAAGCTTTACGAATCTTTTGTTTCGAATCAGTGGTTCGGATCATGTAAACAAAGCCTCGTTTACTGAAATCACGTGACTTTGGCACTCCGAACCACTGATTCGAAATAAAGGATTAAGAAAGCTTCGAAGCAGTTCAGTGACATTGTTGGCAATGGAGGCCTGACTGAGCCATCGGATTGCATCAAAATATCTTAATTTTTGTTCCAAAGATGAACAAAGGTATTACGGGTGTAAAACGACATGAGGGTGAGTAATAAATTACATTATTTTCATTTTGGGTGAACTAACCCTTTAATATATTACTACAGTAACTACATGTAACATAAATGTAACTGTAAAATAAGGTGTTAGCCTACAGTTTTAATTAATATTTAGATTCTTGCTTTTATTTATTTATTGAGGTAAATAATATTTGATTTATTTTAGCAGTTTACATTTGTAACAGACAAGCCTGTTACTAAGTCTTTTGTCTGCAGTTTTCTTCCTCACTGCTAGGGGTGCTATATTACCTAATTGAGCTCCTTAAGTAAAGGTGAGGTTTTAGAGGAAGTGAGCAGAACAGCAGCAGTAGGAAGCATGGCTATACTGCATTTGTGCTATTTCCTGGTTGAGAAATGTTCTATTTCAAGCTCAACTTAAAAAGGACCCTTTATCTGTGACTTTAACACCGCATGGTGAGAGCTCAATATGGACTTTAAGCCCAGATGGATGTAAGCTTGTGGTTTTTGGCTTACTTATGGCTGTACTTATGGCTGTACTTGATGGGGAAACGTCTGGAGCTTGAACTATTATTGGTTGAATCGATTCATCGTCAATAATTGGATTAATCATCATCTAAGGGACAACTACTACTTTGGACATTGTTTGATGAACTTTATACCCTCAGTTAAGACTCTCTCTCACAAACACACCACCATTTTCACATTACAAAACTGTGTAACCTATTGCCCAACTTCTGCAATGCACCTATCCATTATATTGTTTTGAATGTGATTTGTCTTTTTCTTGCATTTCCGCTTTGTGTGGTGACTATTTTTTGTTTTCATGGTTGTATAAAAGAATGGTTGATTTATTTTGTGAGCATCTTTACCTTCTTAATCTGTGGTTAGGCAAACTGAATCCCCCCTTAATTAAGTGGTGTAACTAGTTTTGTGTTAAAAACACATGAGACGGTTATAATTTGGTGGCCCGTATGGGGACTCTTGCATTTATTGGCTGTTTAAGAAGGTTAGGATATGGCAAGCCAACACTCTGAGACAGGGGATGAGTATGAGCCCATTCAGGACTTCACCGGTGAACCATTTGGGGTTAGAAGAGAACCAATCAAAGAATACATTAAAGTTATACATTGATTCTGAAGAGGAAAATGCAGCAGTTGATGATGCAGAGGATATTGATGATGTTGATCCTTTTCCACCACCACCTCCTGAAGTGGTAGACAGATATGAGCTCACCCCAAACGCTTCCATTGCAGAACAATTGAGACAATTGATAGGCCAGGTCACAACCCTTGAGACACGAGTGGAATACTGTGTTAAAAAGGTGAATGATAGTTTTTCTCAGTCTGAAATAGAATGTAAATGCAGGAAAGTGGAAGAAAAGCCGACTTACCGCATTGAAAGAGAGTGTGAAAGGATTCAACAAAAACTTGAATTTAGCATTAGAGATTTGGGGAAGTCAATGGTGGATTGTCTAAAGAGACGAGATATTCAAATTGACAGCAAATTCAAGTCCCTTATTCCTCACATGTCTACTCCTATACAGCCATCTCCAAGCCCGTATGTTGCCCCACCAATTCATAAAGTCCAAAATCAAACCTATCAGGTGCAACAAAGTCAAACTCATCTAACAACTATCGGAAACACCACGGCTATTAATTCCCAACCTCCAGTGAAAATAGAGTTTCCGAGTTTTGGTAGCAGTGATGATCCAGTTGCATTTATAGAACAATGTGAAGAATACCTAGCTATTCGACCTCTTTCAGATTATGAAATGTTAGCTTCTCTCACCTCTGTCTTGAAGGACACTGCAAAGGACTGGTGACTTGCTGAAAGAAGAAATGTTCACACATGGCAAGAATTTAAAGATGTTTTCCTATGTTCCTTCTTAAGTGAAGATTATGAAGATGAAACAGCAAGACGTCTGATAGAAAAGAAACAAGGGGCGCAAGAAAGTATAAGAGATTTTGCTTTCCATTACAGAGCCCTCTGTCTGAGATGGAAACGGGATATGCCTGAGCGAGAAATCTTGCAAGCTATCCTGAGAAATTGTAACCCTCGGTTGGCTAGCTTGCTACGAGGTTCAATACAGAATGTTGCAGAGTTAGTGAGAATTGGTACCCAAATTGAAAGAGACTTTGGAGAAGCTAGAAGGTATTGGAGTAATGTCAACACAGAGTCTCAAAAGAAGAAAGTCCAGCCTAATAAGGATTCAGGTCCTAAGTCATCACTTGCTAACACTCGTGTAGTACAGTGTGTCCAACAACCGGTACAACCATAGTTCAAAATGATCACCTTACCAATATTGCTTCGTAACAGATTTTTCCAAGCCGTAGTAGATACAGGAAGTACGCTATCATTAATTCAAGAGTCATGCTGGAAGCAGTTGCATCATCGAGAACAGTGGAAGTCAAGTAAAGGTCAAACTTTTATGCTGGCAAATGGACAAATGCAGACTGCCATAGGAATGTCTGAGTGTGAATGTAATCTGCAGGGTAAACAACTCAAGCTGACATTGTATGTGATGAAAGTTTCGGATTTGACTGTCCCGATTATCCTTGGGATGGATTTCTTGATTTCATCTGGAATTGTCCTTGATTTCAAGAACACACAGTACAGCTTGCCATTTAACGATGATGGGGATTCTGTTGAATTATTTCCTCTTCTATTTCCTGAATCATCTCCTTCACCTTCTGTGCAGTTCTATCTTGCCTTACCTACTCCAAAAATATCTGAATAACTTTCACAATCTGTTCAACAGCTAATCATGAACACTGATACCACAGTTCAATTTAAATCCCAGTTGGAGAATTTGATGAAGGATTGGCCATCTGTTTGCACCCATGAAGTTGGACATTCCAAGATTGTCAGTCATCATATAATTACCACTGACGAGGTACCGGTCAGGAAAAGAGCCTACAGAGTGTAATTCGATAAGCAGCAGTTCATTAACAAAGAGATTCAAGAACTACTAGATAAAAACATCATCCGTCCTTCTGTGTCACCATTGGCTTCACCAGTGGTGGTTGTACCTAAAAAAGATGGAGGTTCACGACTCTGTGTGGATTACCGTGGGCTTAACACAAAGAAACACTTAGATGGCTACCCCATGCCACAAATTCAAGAGATACTGGAATCATTGCATGGAGCCTCAGTTTTCAGTACATTGGACTTAAAAAGTGGTTACTGGCAAGTTGAGATGGAACCTGAAAGCATTCCTAAAACTGCATTCGTTACTTTGGCTGGGCAATTTGAATTCTTACGTCTCCGTTTTGGACTTAAAAATGCAGCTGCCTCTTTCCAAAGATTAATGGAATATGTGCTAAAAGACATGAAAGGACAATGTTGCTTTGTATACATCGATGATATTGTTGTATATTCCAAAAATGAGCAGGAGCATTTACAGTATTTGAAGCAAGTCTTCAATTGTTTGACTCAAGCAGGACTGACTTTGAATCTCAAGAAATGCAACCTTGTACAGAGGTCTCTCACTTTCCTGGGTCACATTGTATCTGGAGAAGGTGTTAAGACTGATCCTGCCAAAGTAGCAGCCATCTGTGGTTTTCCAGTACCACAAGCACACAAGGAAGTACAAAGATTTTTGGGATTGGCAGGTTGGTATCACAGATTTATACCAAATTTTTCAGAAAAAGCTGCACCGCTTCATGCTCTAAAGAAGAAGCAATCCACTTGGACATGGACTAAGGCATGTCAAGAGGCTTTTGAAAGGATCAAAAGTGACTTAACTAAAGCTCCAGTTTTAACTCCTCCTGATTTTGACAAGTCTTTTAAGGTCCAAACAGATGCAAGTGATATTGGCCTTGGAGCTGTTTTGACACAAGAGTCAGATGGAGAGGAACATGTAATTGCTTACGCGTCTAGACTTCTTCATGGAGCAGAGTCCTCATATTCCGTGTCAGAAAAGGAATGTTTAGCTGTGTTGTGGGCCATTGAAAAATGGAGACCCTATTTGGAGGGCAGACCATTTGAGGTGATTACAGATCACGCTGCATTGACTTGGGTTTTCCAACATCCCAAACCTTCATCAAGACTGACGCGATGGACCATTCGTCTACAAGGATATGAGTTCAGCGTCAGGTATAGAAAGGGACAGTGCAACGTGGTACCAGATACCTTGTCACGCAGCCTAGAGACTACTCCACCTCATCTGTTAGCTATGGTCAAATCTACCAGCTCTTCTATAACTCCATCCAACTTACCGGTAGACTGGTCTGATATTGCTACTGCACAGTCTGCTGATCCAGAAATTCAGGAGTTATGCAACAAGGCTGCTTGCCAGCCCAATCCTGATCCTTCCCGAATGCATTATGTCCTGGAAAATGGCTTCCTTTTTCGTAGTGTCCCAGACGGTCGGAAAGGATCAAAGTTCCAACTAGTAATACCTGCTTGTCTTCGAGGTGAGTTTCTCAAGTATGCCCATGAAAATCCCTTAAGTGGGCACCTGGGTCGGCTTAAAACATTACTACGACTGATGGAAGTTGCTTACTGGCCAAGTTTAAGAGCTGATGTATGGAAATACTGTAAGGAATGTGAAACGTGTCAAAAGTATAAACCATCATTTTCCAAGCTGTCAGGTTACTTGCAATCAACACCAGTGGTAGAACCTGGGTACATGCTGGGTGTGGATTTGATGGGCCCCTTCCCTAAGAGCTCTAAACAACATGAGCATCTTTTAGTTGTAGTCGACTACTGTTCAAAGTGGGTGGAGCTTTTTCCATTGAGAGTGGCCAAAGCACCACAAATTGCCCGTATTTTAGTTGAGGAGATTTTTACAAGGTGGGGAACTCCTGTCTATTTGGTATCTGACCGAGGAGCAGAGTTTACATCCCATTTGCTAAGTCTTGCCTGCAAACAATGGGGAGTTATCCAGAAATTAACTACAGCATACCACCCTCAAACTAATCTCACCGAACGGATTAACAGGACTTTGAAGTCATGGTCATGGCAAAACTGTCTCCTAGATGGAAAGGCCCTGCTAAAGTTCATAAACGTCTAGGTCCAGTTAATTATGCCATTTCATTCCTTGATAATCCGGACACTGTTGATTCTTATCATGTTCAAAATTTGAAACCTTTTTATGGATGTATTAAGTCTTCTAATGAGGAGGGGGATATGTAACAGACAAGCCTGTTACTAAGTCTTTTGTCTGCAGTTTTCTTCCTCACTGCTAGGGGTGCTATAGCACCTAATTGAGCTCCTTAAGTAAAGGTGAGGTTTTAGAGGAAGTGAGCAGAACAGCAGCAGTAGGAAGCATGGCTATACTGCATTTGTGCTATGTCCTGGTTGAGAAATGTTCTATTTCAAGCTCAACTTAAAAAGGACCCTTTATCGGTGAATTTAACACCGCATGGTGAGAGCTCAATATGGACTTTAAGCCCAGATGGATGTAAGCTTGTGGTTTTTGGCTTACTTATGGCTGCACTTGATGGGGAAACGTCTGGAGCTTGAACTATTATTGGTTGAATCGAATTCATCGTCAATAATTGGATTAATCATCATCTAAGGGACAACTACTACTTTGGACATTGTTTGATGAACTTTATACCCTCAGTTAAGACTCTCTCTCACACACACACCACTATCTTCACATTACAAAACTGTGTAACCTATTGCCCAACTTCTGCAATGCACCTATCCATTATATTGTTTTGAATGTGATTTGTCTTTTTCTTGCATTTCCGCTTTGTGTGGTGACTATTTTTTGTTTTCATGGTTGTATAAAAGAATGGTTGATTTATTTTGTGAGCATCTTTACCTTCTTAATCTGTGGTTAGGCAAACTGAATCCCCCCTTAATTAAGTGGTGTAACTAGTTTTGTGTTAAAAACACATGAGACGGTTATACATTTTAGTAAATGAAAATAACTTTGCAGCATATTTTGTGAAATAATGAATGCACTTCATACAGAGCGCACAAATTAATTCTATTCGTGAGAATATGAAAAAAAAGTATCAACCATCATCCCTGCACATGAGTAACAATATTCTGCTGATAAGAACATCACAGGTTGCCAAATACACACTATAACAAAATGAACAATGATCTGAACTTTCCAACCTAAAGTTTTAACCATATGCTGGCACAGCTAATTCACAATAACTTTTCGAAATAATTAAACTGATTGTCTTCACACAATGACATGTAGACAATTGTTAAATTTGACCTTAAAATTGAATTTATAGAATAGAGCAAATATAACATAAAGAGAGTTTGGTGAAAGCATTGTTCTAAAAGAGCTCTGGCTGTATCAGCAGGGTTGTTGACAGTGACTATTATTTGTATGCCTGTTATCTCTTCACCCTAATCCACATAATACAAATGGATTGAGATGTGTCAGTGAGTGTGTGTGTGTGTGTGTGTGTGTGTGTGTGTGTGTGTATGCATGCATGCAAGTGATGACTCATCCAGAAGGTGGCTGGTCATTTTGATTACGTACTAGTAAGTACTATTAAAGTTGTTCATCTTTGCACATGTGTACAAACATAAATTTGCTATTTGAGGACAAATCATGAACTTACATTGACAAACCCTAGCACTATGCCTAAAAGATTATTATATTATATTATATATATATATATATATATATATATATATATATATATATATATATATATATATATATATATATATATATATATATATATATATATATATATATATTATATATATATATATTTATTATTATTTATTATTATTATTATTTATTATTATTATTTTATTTATTTATTTTTGTATTTTGTTAGCATTTTTACTATATATTCCCAAATGTCCTTGATGAAAAATAAAGCTAATTAAACTTAAGAATATACTTCTGAAGACAAACAACCCAGCAAATGCAAAGAAGCATGTTGGATCACTCATTATCCTAATGTTCCTAAAAAAAATTTCAGGAAAGAAAAATTGCATATAAAAGCTTGCATTAATAATCAGTCTGATTTTGACTTGTAAAGCTACAGGCATCTCAGAAAACACTTTATGAGCTGTCAAGTGCAGATATATACTTTATGGCATGTAATGCTGACCTGAAGCACGTGTTGTAATAATTTAGTAAAAGCTAAAGTCTGCTGACATTTGACTTATCACATTTAACTGGTGACATTTTTTTTTTCTTTTAAATATAAACTCAACATGCTTTAAAAAAAAAAAAAAAAAAAAAACTAAATGCAGAAAGAGAAATTAAAGACAATCGACCTCAGTAGTTATGCATGTCACACAAAATCCCATAATAGTCCTGTATTTGGACCTTGTACCTGGAATGTGTTCTAAACGCTCAACAAGTGTTACACTCATAATAACTCTCTCTTTCCTCTAATAGCTTTCATTGTACTTACAGTGTCAGGCAAAAAAGAAGATCTGTCCCTCTCGTCGGTCCTCAAGCGCTTTCTGTTTGTTTCAAACACATATATATGAACACATACACACAGAGCAAAGCAGAGTGATGTGGAACAGCAGGGAAGCCTGGGGGTTTATCAGCCCTGCCACCGTTCAGACGGCCAATCAGAACGAGGCTTTCATTCAAAGGAGCGCACACAGGCAGGGCAAAAGGAGCTGATTCATATAGAGTTAATGAGAACCTGTTCACTTTCCACAAACACTTCCACAATTACAGATATACAGACCAATACAAGTCTACATAAAAATGCAACCCCCTCTGTGATGTGCAGTGCAGACCATTATATCACTAATCACATTAATCACTTTATCACAATATTAACATATAGCAATTGAATAAAAAAAAAGGTTAACATACCAGATCATATGTAAGATCTCATACAGGTTATCCTGGTCTTAGATATTAATATTTTATGGAACTGTTAGTTTGCAGTTATTAGGGGCATCTGAAGTGCCTCTGTACAGATTACAGCCATTTCACATTGAAATGACTCAACAATATGCCAATAATATATTGTATGATGGAATAAATGTGTTTTCTTGTAAAGTTAGTCATTAGATCTGCATTAGATCACAGGTTTCCCTCTCACATCTTGAGTGAATTAGCACTGGAACCAAAGTCTATAGAACAGAAGCAGACTATTTGAAAAGCTATCGACAAAAGCCATATATTAAAGACATCTATCAGGTCTAGCCACCAATTAATCAATGTATGTGGTCAATAAAACTGTAATATAAAAATAAAACCTTTAGCGATGAAACTGAGCTAATTGCATGTCTGCCAAAACTCTCTGCCAAAACTAATTATGAACAGTTTTCTTCAACTTTTTCTTCTAAAAGATGGTTTGTAGTTCCAAAGTGTGTGGTGATAAAAATGTTTTATTTTATTTATTTATTTTTTTAACTGAATATTCATGGAACAACTCAATTAGTACAAATAATGATTTTTTTGTTTGTTTGTTTGTTTGTTTGTTTTACTCCATACTACACTCTAAAAATTGCTGGGTATAGTTTCAACCCATGTTTGGGTCAAATATGATCAAACCAACTGTTGGTTTAAATTTTTAAATAGCCCCTTTAGTGAAAATCAAGTTTTTAGGCAAGGCAAGGAAAGGCAATTTTATTTGTATAGCACATTTCATACACAATGGTAATTCAAAGTGCTTTACATAAAGAAGAATAATAAAAATAAAACATAAGGAATAGAAATAACAGTAAAAACAGAGAATTTTGCTATCTGGATAGAAGAGCTAGGAAGTCTTAGGGAGTTTTTGTTGTTGTTGTCCGTCAGAGTGGATCTAAACCTCACATGACAGGACCGCTGTCTAGCAACCTGTTAAGGCACTTCAAACTGATAAACAAAGTTTCAATCTCCCCTTTTGCCAAGACACCTTAAACTGCGTCACACAGCCCTAATCCCCCTTCCGGAGATATCTTATCTATCAGAAATAACAAGATGATACATAAAATATATAAAATACATTACAAATGAAATAAAAATGGGAAAAGTGATTAAAAGAATAAAAAGATAATACATATAAAATAAAATGCAAACAGTTCGGACATAGCACAGTGCTCAATCTGCAAATGCATACATAAAAAGATATGTTTTGAGTCTGGATTTGAATGTGGCTACTGTTGGAGCACACCTGATCTCTTCTGGAAGCTGGTTCCAGCAGCGGCTGGCATAACAGCTAAAAGCAGACTCTCCTTGCTTTGAGTGAACCCTTGGTATTTCTAAGTGACTTGATCCTGATGATCTGTGTGATCTGTTAGGTTTATATTCTATGAGCATATCTGCAATGTATTTAGGTCCTAGGCCATTGAGTGATTTATAAACAAGTAACAGTACTTTAAAATCAATTTTAAATGTAACTGGAAGCGAGTGCAAGGACCTGAGGACTGGTGTGATGTGTTCATGTTTTCGGGTTCTGCTCAGAATCCTGGCAGCAGAGTTCTGTACGAGCTGCAGCTGTCTTATGGTCTTTTTGGGAAGACCAGTGAGGAGTCAATTACAATAATCCACCCTGCTGGTGATGAAAGCATGAACAAGTTTCTCTAAGTCTTGACTGGAGACAAAACATCTAATTCTTGCAATATTTTGAGATGATAATATGCTGATTTATTTACGGTCTTTACATGACTACTGAAACTCAGGTCTGACTCCAAAATCACACCAAGATTCCTGACTTGATTTTTAGTTGTTTGACCCCTACAGTGAAGGTACATGTTCACTTTGAGAACTTCATCTTTGTTTCCAGACGCAATGACTTCAGTTTTGTCTTTGTTTAACTGAAGGAAGTTTAGGCACATCCAATTTTTAATTTCATCAATGCATTGGCACAGGGAGTCAATGGGGCTGTAGTCGTTAGGTGATAGGGCTAGGTAAATCTGGGTGTCATCTGCATAGTTGTGATATGCAATTTGGTTCTTTCTCATTATTTGGCTCAGTGGCAGCATATATAGGTTGAACAGGAGGGGTGCAAGTATTGAACCTTGAGGGACTCCACATGTCATGGATGTCCACTCTGACTTATGGTCACCGATACTCATATAATAACCTCTCCCTTCTAAGTTTGACCTGAAACATTTAAGTACCATGCCAGTAAGCCCAACCCAGTTTTCCAGCCTGTCAAGAAGAATGTTGTGATCGACAGTGTCAAACGCAGCACTGAGGTCGAGTAGAACCAGCACTGATAATTTACCTGAATCTGTGTTTAGGCGAATATCATTTGTTGTCTTTATGAGTGCTGTCTCTGTGCTGTGATGCGGTCGGAAACCAGAGTGAAAGTTGTCAAAGTATCCATTCAAGCTTAAGAACTTGTTCAGCTGATTGAAAACAACTTTTTCAATGATCTTGCCTATGAAAGGAAGATTTGTCTGTAGTTGCTCAATAAGGTGTTATCCAGATTGCTCTTTTTCAGGAGGGGCTTAACTGCAGTTTTTATGGATTTTGGAAAAGTCCCAGAGAGAAGCAAGGCATTTACCACTTCTAGGAGATCTGCTTCTAAACAGTTAAACACACGTTTGAAAAAAAAAAAATACTGTTTCTTCCTAAATTTTACCATCAATTGCTTCAAAAACAGACATAATAGCTACTTTCTGAGGTTGTGATCTGATCTGTTTTACCCCAGTGCAGCTCAAGGATGTGCTGATCGCCTTTCTGATATTATTAATTTTCTCATAGAAGAAAGAAGCAAACTCACAGCATTTGCTGTCTGAAAGCATTTCACTGGGAATCTGACTTGGGGGGTTTGTTAGTCTCTCTACAGTAGCAAAAAGAGTGCGGGTGTTGTTTAAGTTTCTGTTTATAATATTTGAGAAAAAGTTATGTCTAGCTTTGCCTAGTTCCACATTGAAAGCATGAAGGATATCTTTATAGATGTTATAGTGGATTTCAAGTTTTGTCTTTCGCCAAATGGGCTCAGCTTTTCTGCATTGTCTTTTCATATTTTGCACTGCTGTTGAGTTTCTCCATGGTGCTTTTTGTCTGCCACTCTTCTTCCTGACTTTCACAGGAGCAATGCTATCAATAACATTCTGTACTTTTGAGTTAAAAGAATCAAGGAGAAAATCAACAGAGTCTGGAGATACTGTATGCTTGGTGTTAAAGATATAGCCTTCATAAACAATGCACTAGTATTCTCATTTAAGCATCACTTTTTGAAAAAAATGTTTAAATATGTCATTTTGGTGATCAAAGATGAGTTTCAAGGGATAAATTACAGGGTGTTAAATCACAAGACTACAGGGGGACTTTAAATTACATGTTAAACTCAAACAGGCCTATCGGTATTCCATTTAAAATCAGTCTTCTGTAGATCCTGTATATTGACACATCAGTCATGTATATCTCACATTGCTGGGGACTCATTTCATGTACAGAACTAGTTTAGTTGATTTGAAATAGAGAAAAATAAACCTTTCTACCATTAGGTGAGGATGATTGAAATGGCCTACTGTTTATGAGATTGTCTGCCCTCTAGTGGACATGAACATGGCTTGCATCACACTGTAATAGGTGATTCTACAAATAATACAGCATATAGTCTTATTGTATATAATGTAGTGTAATATCTGCTGATCACAACTCTCTGTTTAGAACCTTTATGAGAATTGCTCACTGTTGTGTATATGTGTTGAACAGTTCACTTTTGAGATGCAGCAGAATTAAAATAATTATGTTAATGTAATGCACATTTTAAATTCCAACACAGCCTTCAAAATGATTTGTATTGCTGATAAGATTAAAAAGGAATATTTTTTAATCTTTCACCCATCCATCCTGTGTAAACACTATGAAATACTATGCATAAAATGTACTATAAACTTGCCCTGCCTAAACCTGAGTAAAGCAATGCAACCTTAAAGGGTTAGCTCACCCAAAAATTAAAATTATGTCATTAATGACTCACCCTCATGTTGTTCCAAACCTGTAAGACCTCCGTTCATCTTCGGAACACAGTTTAAGATATTTTAGATTTAGTCCGAGAGCTTTCTGTCCCTCCATTGAAAATGTATGTACGGTATACTGTCCATGTCCAGAAAGGTAATAAAAACATCATCAAAGTAGTCCATGTGACATCAGAGGGTCAGTTAGAATTTGTTGAATTTGTCTGGTCCAAAAAGTAACAAAAACTACACCTTTATTCAGCATTGTCTTCTCTTCCGGGTCTGTTGTCAATCCGCGTTCACAACTCCGCAGTGACGCTGCTGATGTGTTATCTGGTGCGCCCGAGCTTCATTTACAGTCTGAGGGAGATGCACGCTGTAAACAAAACAATCTTCACAAACATGTCTAAGGATTTCAACACAGAGGAAGACTTGCATTTTTTTGCTCAGCCATATTTATTTGAACACGAATACACGGACGAAGAACTAAGTCGTGAACGCGGATTGACAACAGACCCGGAAGAGAAGACAATGCTGAATAAAGTCGTAGTTTTTGTTATTTTTGGACCAAAATGTATTTTCGATGCTTCAAAAAATTCTAACTAACCCACTGATGTCACATGGACTACTTTGATGATGTTTTTATTACCTTTCTGGACATGGACAGTATACCGTACATACATTTTCAATGGAGGGACAGAAAGCTCTCAGACTAAATCTAAAATACCTTAATCTGTGTTCAGAAGATGAACGGAGGTCTTACGGGTTTGGAACGTCATGAGGGTGAGTCATTAATGACAATTTTCACTTTTGGGTGAACTAACCCTTTAAACTATCATTGCTATAAGATTACTTAGGGGTTTTGGCAAGGGGGGAAAAAATCTAACATATTACAGCTGTACACAGGAAAGCTGCTCTCACCACTCATCCACATGTTCCCTTAAAATAAGCATCTTACAAAGCCCTACAACACACGTTTAACACACTGAAATGCTAATCAGATCATTACCAGTGCTAGTGACTTATTCATATGTATGTAAGTATGTTATGTTTGCTTCCTAACATAATATCAAAAAACACCTTGACATATTGCAATGAATTAATGCTTTATTCTAAACAGAATATATCAGTCCCTTATTTGTACAAAAATACCTGAAAAGGTTACAGTTAGAATTTGTAAGCCATTCAGCTATTTACAGAACCAAACAGAACACATTATCAGTACAGATTTTGAAAAGAAGAAACATTTTTTTCTATCCATATTTTTGTTTGTTTGTTTCATTCCCTGAAATACATAGATCCATATTTATTTCTATTTTACTTACATTTATGGGCATGATTTTTTTTGCATTGAGCAAAAAAAAAAAAAAAAAAAAAATACCAATTGTTAGTAAAGGTTCTGATAAACTATACAGTGGAAGAAGTCACAGAAGTTCTGCTTTGCATTACAGTGCACATGTCACATTTGTTATACTGTTTCTATGACAAGAGCAAAAATTAAAATGAGATCCACAAAATTACACATTAAGTACATGTTGTTCATTAGAAAGGACTACTTATGTATAATGCAATAACATGAACACTGTAATAAAAAGCAGGACCTCCTCTTTCATCACAACTATACTTGTGACAAATGGTCACAAATCCTCGATCAGTAACCATAACCTGAGAAAGAACACCCTCTCAGGTCGACATTAGTGAAGAGAGAGAGGATGGGCCGTGGGGTTTTGAGGCACCTGATATACATATGCTTTAAAACAACAGTTCGCTCAAAAATTAAAAGTCTGTCATTATTTATTCGCCTTTGTGTCATTCCATATTCTTGCATGGAACACAAAAGGAGTTATCTAGCAGAATGTCCAATGATTTGAGGGTGAGTAAATGATGACAGAATTCAAATTGTTGGGTGAACTATTCCTTTTAAGAATTGGATAGTTCACCCAAAAATTAAACTGTGGAAGCTATATGATACAAATCCTACAGTCATTCCAGACGAAACTGGAATATATTGAAGGCCAGAGATTCGTCAAGAGAGAAAAAAGGAAAAAAAAAAGAAAAGAAAAAACACAACAGTGTGGTCAAAGACTCTATAAAAAGAAGTACACCGTTAGTTTAATAAAAAGAAAAATACAGAGAAGTCTTGGTGGTCCACAGGACCATTTTTAAACAGCCTCCACTTCAACCCTGAGCAACCCAGTTACATTCATTTCTTTTAAATATAAAAATGACATTTATTTCTTTCATGATAAACTCTCAACAGATCACACATTTCGCAAATGCTGCTACCAGCTCCTTTCAACAACACTGGGGAAAATGCAAAGAAATTCCGTCTTTGATTCATATTAAAGAAACATTTCTACAATATCTACAAGGCATAAATTTGTTAGCGTTTTCATAATAAGAGTATTTGTGAGAATAAGTGAGTTTTTAAAACAGCAATTTAGCTTAATAATGACCTTCAATGACTAAAAGAGTTCAAAGTCCAGTTTCCTGTCAGCTCGATGCAAACATATTCTGTAAGGTCAATTAGCATGACAAAGCAACATAAAATAGAATAAATTCAATATTTACACACTTAACCAAATAATAAAAATGCACTAAAATAAGTCAAGTTTCTTCATTGTATATGCCATTGTGGAGAAAAAAAAAAAATCTGCATCCAAAAATTCAGTGTGGTATCTACAAACTTGAGTTAGTTGTACATGAATGGAGTGTAACTATAGTGTCCTGTTGAGCTACATGTTACATGATCTATTTAAAAAACGAAACAATGCTGCAAATGAAAAACATTTGTATGGACAACGTGATTGTAATGTAATACGGTGTTAACACAGAAAGGATGCCCCAGCTATTTGGATTGTGAACAGACTTTCTGCTCACTTTAGACTGAACGGCCAACTGACTGACAGGTAAGTTAAACACTAATGATACTCAGACTACCTAGTTCACCAGTAACATATAGTGAACTAGACTTTAGGTAACCTACAACTTCCTCTCTGGCAAAATCCAAAAATAATGCTTTCACTTTAAATTATTTCAGAGAAAAAAAAAAAAAAAAAAAAAAAACTATACCGTCACAACTCAATACATCCATCTGTCTGAACCAGGCAGAAAAAATCCTGATATACTGATACACTTGAAAAAGAGTACATCGAAACTGGTTGCAGAATATGTTAACCAATCAGCTTCGTAACTGAAAGTTAGTTTAGTCCTTGGCTGGCTGATTGTATAGCTTCACTTATCAAACCCTGAAAAATAAAGACAATAATGTCAAAGCTTGTGTGTGTATGCATTTATGTGCTTGTGTCTTTTGGTGAACGTAAGACCCACCCAAACTGCAGCTAAATCAACAATGACACACACTCAACCTAAAACAAGGCTTGAATTAACTTAACTGACAATGAGAAAGACATTCAAGTGAATAAAAATAGCGCTGACTTAAGCCCTGCAGTCTATTTCTGTGGATAAATCATTAATCATCTAAGTACTACTTGATCTTACAAAGACTGATATCATATCCTTATTACATGGTTGCTTGATTCTGATTGGCCAATCTCTTCCATGTCATGCAATCAAATAGTTTATAGATACCGTGTAACACCTTGTAATGAGTGGCATAATGTACAGTAAGCCAGTTACTATTGCAAATTAAACCCCTTTGTTTTAGGAACAGCTTTTTGAGATTTTTTTTTATTTTATTTTATTTTATTATTATTATTTTTGTGATAAAAGCCGGCTGATTGTACATTATACCTTACTTAACTGAACGGACATGAATTATATATATATGTCTTAGAATACATCTACGAACTATGAAAAAAAGATTAATGTTACTTTGTGACAGTTAAAACTACTCACAACAGTATGGAAATTTGCTAGGGATAGACCTTAATTGTGTAGACGCCATAGTTCAAGTAACGTAAATGGAAATAAAGCTGTCAGGGATATATGTACAATATTCTGTTCAAGGGTTGCACTGTTGGATTGAAAGTAAGGTAACACAACAATAAAACCCACAGAACAGAATGTACTGTATGTCTACCATACAATCCATGAAAATTGTGTTCTAGATTGGGATGTTGATGAAGAATTAGTGTTAAAAGTTTCAAGAAAGGGGGTCCTGTTAATTGAGGTCCGAAAAATTCACAAAAAAATGTGGAAGAATATTATCGAACAGCGCTGAGAAAAAAACGAAACTAAATTTCAAGTAATCAAATCCAGATAAATAAATAAATCTGTTGAAGCAATACTTAAAAATGATTGCGTCATTTGCATTTATCTATGTACCGGTCTCTGGGTGAACTTGGAGACATGGTGGCTATGCCCTCACAATCTAGTTTAATACAATATAGGTACATACTAAAAACATGGCTCTTTCTTTACATTGCATCACAAGTACAGAAAAATGTTTTTTTACACATCCGTTGTACCATGGACAAGGCAGATTAGAAATTTGAACCCCGCTGTTCTGTGGGTGTTCTTAGCCCGGGCTTCACAGTGTGCTGTCCTCAAAACAATCTTTCGAAACATGGAGAGAAAAACAGAAACAACAAAACGGACTGGAGCTAGGACTAAAGATGACAGCAGTTAGATTCCAGCTTGTTGATCTTGCTCCTGATAGACTGCGACCTACGGCGAAGTTCCCAGCAGAGGGTTTAGTGGTTATTCTTCTCTGAACTCAACAGACTCTTAAAAATCAAGGCACCGTTCCTAAAGGATGTGGTGAAGATGTCAGGCCATGTTTACTCATGTTTAAAGGAATAGTTCACTCAAAAACAAAATTTGGGCATTATTTCTTTCACCTTTATGTCCTTCTTCACAAACTCATTTCTGTTTTTTTTTTTTTTTTTTTTTTGAAGAATCATTATCACAATTTCTTTACTCTGGAAGCAAAAGTAGGCTAGACACCAGCTTGGCCGGAGGAGAAGAATGTCAAAATGAAGACCAGACTCATGATCTTGGTCTTGACTCAGACTCAACTCTCTTCTGATCTCTGTCTTGACTCAGACTCAACTCTCTTCTGATCTCTGTCTTGACTCAGACTCGGCCCTCTTCAGATCTTGGTCTTGACTCATACTCAACCTACTCAAGTCTCGGCCTGAACTCAGATGAGCTGGTCTTGAATACGACATTGTCATATGGCTTTAAAAGACTTGATGAGTTGCATTTAATACTTTCATGATGTTTTTTTGTCCTTTTTGTAAACTGAAAGCTGTGGTCTCTATGAACTGTCTATGAAATATAGTTTATGGAAAAGACAGTCATATGGTTTTGGTACAACAGTAGGGGAAGTAAATGACCCAATTTAATTTTCTGAGGTTAACTATTCCTTGAAGGAGTGACACGTTACTTCTTGGAATGGCCAGTAGAGAGTGCTGCAGGTTATGTTTTGTGATGGGGAAGAACTAAACTAGAGTTTAACATGAAAAAAAAGGCCAAATGCATTTATGCAATGAGAGTTGTGTGCTCAAGACGATGAGCACATAAAAAAACAGAATGTCTAAATATTCTAATGATTATAGGTGAAAAGGATAGAAAGCACAATTTAAACGGAGAAGTCTTTTCACAGTACTGAATGAACCAATCGGCTGTCCACATCTCACAGGACATTGTAGAATCAAACCTGCTTAATTTGTGAAAGCAACAATTGCCATAGCTTGTTTGTTCCTGGTTCATGAGTGCAAAATAAAATCAAATATGCGATTTTTTTAAGAGTGTTCTGCTGCTCTTCCCAAACCACTATCGCATCTGCACAATTCAGACCGCGGATCCTGAAAACTCCCTCCGGATGATTGTCCTGAGAACCTGCTCTGGCCACGATCGAGTGTGCAGGTGTCTGAGAGGTTCATCAGCAGCTAACACACAAGCTTTATTTCCTTTATTTCTTGCTGTTCCTGTTTGTGTTTGTCGTTTTGATTTTCTCTCTCCTTGACAGAGAGGGGATCTCGCAGTGTGCTTTTCTCCAGCCCAGCAGCACAGCATTACACCACAGCACACGCCCTCTTAAGTATTTTAGTGTCTTTAGGCGGAATCAGGCATATGGAGGTCATAAGGCCACAGTGGTGCAAGGGTGTTTAAGTTTGCAAGGCAGAACTCCTTTGTTCAGCGTGTAGAACTCCACCAACTGGATCAGGTCTGTGAATTTAGTGGCGCCATCGTCCAGGCTCAAAAACATTTGACCGTCTTCTTCACACTGGAAAAGGGACGATTAGTCAGTAATTTATATTAACATTTTATATATGCAGATGCTGTTTCATGCATTCTGAAATGATTCTGCAGTCAGTTTTCTCCTGGCTGAGCTACAGTTTGAAAAGATTCTTGCTGAGCATGTCAATTGCAGTCATACTGACATGTTTACAGCCTGATACCTGATTAATAACACAGTTTAAAGGCACAACCTTTTGAAGTTCATCATCTTCGGAACACAAGTTAAGATATTTTTTATCAAATCTGATGGCTCACTGAGGCCTCTATTGCCAACAATGTCACCGAACCTCTCAAGATCCAGAAGGGTACTCAAAACAGTTCATGTGTGTACAGTGCTTCTACCTTAATATTATAAAGTGACAAGAATAATTTTTGTGTGCCAAAAAAACCCAAAATAACAACTTTCAGCAATATCTAGTGATGGCCAATTTCAAAACACTGCTTTGAAGCTTAACAAATCTTTTGTTTCGAATCATTGATTCGGATCATTTATCAAACTGCCGAAATCTGAGACTTTGGTGCTCCGAACAACTGATACAATTGATTCGTTAAGCTTCATGAAGCAGTGTTTTGAAATTGGCCATCACTAGATATTGTTGAAAAGTCGTTATTTTGGTTTATTTGGAGCACAAAAAATTCTTGTCGCTTTATAATAAAAAAGGTAGAACCACTGTACTCACATGAACTGTTTTAAAATATGTTTTAAAGTACCTTTCTGGATCTTGAGAAGTTTGGTGACATTGCTGGCAATAGATTGCCTGGCAAGGCCAGACTGATATATCTTCTACAAGAACTGGTCAGTCCGCCCTCCGTCGCGATTCGAGTCAACTCCAAACCGTACCGTGCAATCAGATTCATTTATTTCAGTGATGCAAACAGCGTCACTCTAGTGCGGCGAACGTCCCTTCAATATCAACAAAGATTGCACACGCGAGACCCGAGAGAGTTTGTTCTATTCAGCCGTGAATTCAGTTTTAAATGACCAAAAACACATTAATTATTTACTTTTCGCTGTTGACTCTCTTGTCGCTTTGCTAATGTCATATCCGCCCTTCTCTGATTGGTTTACTCCGCTTCCTGTTTGCTCATATTTGCTCTGCCCTAGAAATCGAATTGATTCAATGGCCGACCAGACTCATCCGCTAGTACAGTGGTGAGGCTGGATTTTCCAGGCAAGGCAATAGAGGCCTCACTGAGCCATCGGATTTCATCAAAAATATCTTAATTTGTGTTCTGAAGATGAAAGAAGGTCTTATGGGTGTAGAACGACATGAGGGCGAGTAATAAATGACATAATTTTAATTTTTGGGTGAACTAACCCTTTAATTCTATTGTGCTCATGGAGTATTGAGGATTGTTACAGGCACAGCAAAGCAAGAATGCATGTTATGTGTGGCAGGCTGTGTGCTTTCAATGCAATGACCAAGCATTTGTATCTGCTTACTTAAGAAGAGTGTTTTTTGCCTGTCACATACATTCTCAGAAAGTTAAAAGGGGTATTCAGTAAATCTAATGCATTTTAATTTTGTTTCAAGGAATACTAGACAATATTTTAAGAAGTGCCATATGTGCATCAGTACAGAAAGTTAATATGCTACATGTTCTGAGTACAAGAAACTATAAAATCTCACCGGTAAAATCTGGAAATGTTTGATTTTCTGATGGTGACACAGTGTAAGTACAAACGCCTTAGGATTGCTCTGGCTGTCCCTCAAGAGAAACATTCTGTTGCAGAAAAAACAATTATGTGTAAGTATCTGTGACATAGATAGAACAGAGAAGCATCCAGCATGTTTTTGAGAATAATTAATGAGCTATGATATGTACCCATCCACTCTGCCCTGCTGATGGATCATCTTGTGGGACTCCTCTCGTGAAATACGACCATGAAACCACAGCTGAGTTCTGTGGATAACTGGATCAGAGGAGATACAAAATGCCTTTAAGACAAGAATGATGGTGAGCAATTCTCTATATAGAATGCTGTGCACATTTTATGCTTTCTTTCCTTCAAAAGCATGAATTTCACATTCTTATATTGCAAGGATTTCATCTACACAACCTGAAATTAATCTTCTTTTCTTATTAAAACGATGTATGATAGTAATGATTTTAACTTTTTGTTTCAGATTTAGTTTTTCAATTTTACTTTCATATACAATCAGAAGTTTTATTTTTTTTAATTAAAGAAATTATTTTATTCAGCAAGGATGTCAAAATGCTCTAGAAAGTACCTCCACTTAATGATGAGGGGTGTAATGGGCTGGGACTTCCTAGGATATTCATACGCTGACTTCTCTTCTGAAAAAAAGACAAAAAAAAAAAAAACAAAAACAAATCAATCAACTCTAAAATTTCTACATCATGCTACACCAAATGGACAAAATTATTGAGACACATCAACAGGGACTGTAATGACATTTGCATTCTAAAAACATAGATACTAATATGGAGTTGGTGCCCCCTTTGCAGCTAAAACAGCCTTCACTCTTCTGGGAAGGCTTTCCACGACATTTTGGAGTGTTTCTGTAGGAATTATTGCCTGTTTATCCAGTACAGAGCATTTGTGAGGTCAGGCACTGATGTTGGACGAGACGGCCTGGCTTTACAATCTCTATTCCAGTTCACCCCAAAGGTGTTCGATGGGGTTGAGATCAGGGCCCTGTGCGGGCCAATCAAGTTCTTCCGCACCAAAGTCATCCAACCATGTCTTTATAGATCTTGCTAGGTGCACTGGGGCACTGCCATTCTGGAATAGAAAAGGACCTTTCCAAAAACTTTTCCCACAAAGTTAGAAGCATAGCATTGTTCAAAAAGTCTTGGTATGCAGAAGCATTAATATCTCCCTTCACTGGAACTGAGGGGCCTAGCCCAACCTCTCAAAAACAGCCTCATACCTTTATTACTTCTCTACCAAACTTTACAGTTGGCACAATGCACTCAGGCAGGTAACGTTCTTCTGGTATTCCTGAATCCCAAACTAATCCATCAGACTGCCAAACAGAGAAGTGTGATTTGTCATTCCACAGACCATGTTTCCACTGCTCCAGAGTCTAGTGGTGGTGTGCTTTACACCACTCCATCCGATGCTTGGCATTGTACTTGGTGATGTGAGGCTTGTATGCAGATGCTGGGCCATGGAAACCCATTCCATGAAGCTCCCGCTGCACAGTTTCTGTGTTGACATTAACGCCAGTGGAAGTTTGGAACTCTTCAGCTATGGAATCAGCAGAACATTGGTGACTTTTATGCACCATGTGCCTCAGCACTCAATGATATTACGTTGTCTTCCCCTACATGGCTGAGTTGCTGCTGTTCATAAAACGAGTTAACTTTCCAATAATACCACTTAAAGTTGACCGTGGAATATCTAGCAAGGATGAAATTTCATGAGCTGACTTATTGCAAAGGTGGCATCCTATCACAGTACCACGCTTGAATTCACTGAGCTCTTCAGAATGACCCATTTTTTCCACTAATATGTGTATATGCATCTGCATTGGCTAGGTGCTTGATTTTACAGACCTGTGGCAACGGGTTTGATTGTGACACCTAAATTCAATAATTAAGAGGTGTGTCCCAATTATTTTGTCTATACAGTGTAATTGATTACAAGTTGAAATGGTATTTCAAATATGCTATTGACAAATTTTACAGTTCTTTCTTATTGATTACTTATTATTCTGTGTTGTACTGGTAAACACTCTTTAGATACATTAATGATCTCTTCTTTCACCCATCCATAGAATGTCATATATATACATAAACTCACCAGCCACTTTATTAGGTACACCTGTTCAACTGCTTGTTAATGTAAATTTCTAATCAGCCAATCACATGGCAGCAACTTAATGCATTTAGGCATGTGGACATGGGCTGTGTCTGAAATCGCCTTCTACACAGGGGACAGCCATTTATAGTAGTGTCCAAAACCATAGTGGACATTACCGAGTGCACTCATACACTCCCACAATGAGTGTACAACCGATGTGCACTCAACGGCTAGAGTATACCCACAATACACTGCAAGAGTTGCACCGCACGCAAAATGAATTCATGAATCCCACGTTTGACCAGAAGATGTCACCCACAGCTGAATATTTAATCCATCCACTTCCCAATGTGGCTACAGCATAATATCATATACATTTATTTTTAGTTGATTATTACATTGCTTAATTAAGATTTTTTTTTGCATTACTACCAGAGCTGCCAGTTTGCCAAGTTTCAAATGAATATTAAAAAGCCAACACAAACTATGCAAAAGCAGAAGCCCTTCCGGTGCACTCAAGTGTCCGAATTAACTCACTCGTTTTCATTCACTCCTTCAAGTGGACTGTATTAGTGGACTATTGTAGGGAATAGTAAATGAGGATATAGGGGGAAATTTCGAACACAGCAATGGTCAAGACGATCTGCTGAATTTTTAAATTGAGCATTAGAATGGGGAAGAATAGTGTTTTAAGTGACTTTAAATGTATTATGTTTGCTGGTGCGAGAATGGCTGGTGTGAGCATTTCAGAAACTTCTGTTCCAAAAAAACAGAAAATATCCAGTGAGCAGAAGTTCTGTGGGTGAAAATGCCTTGTTGATGCCAGCGGTCAGAGGAGAATGCCCAGAGTAGTTTGAGCTGATAGAAAGACAGCAGTAACTCAAATAACCAGTCATTGAAACCGAGGTATGCAGAAGAGCATCTCTGAACACACAACATGTCGAACCTTGAAGCAGATGGGCTACAGCAGCAGAAGACAACACCGGGTGCCACTCATGTCAGCTAAGAACAGGAAACCGAGGACATAATTCACAAGGACTCACCAAAATTGGACAATAGAGGATTGGAAAAATGTTGCCTGGTCTGACAAGTCTAGATTTCTGCTACGGCAATTCAGACGGCAGAATTTGGGGTAAACAACATAAAAGCATAGATTCACCCTGCCTTGTATCAACGGTTCAGGCTGCTGGTGGTGGTGTTATGGTGTGGGGAATATTTTCTTGGCACACTTTGTGCTCCTTAGTACAAATTAAGCATTGTATAAATGCCACAGCCTACCTGAGTATTGCTGCTGACCATGTCCATCCCTTTATGACCACAGTGTAGCCATCCTTCTGATGGCTACTTCCAGCAGGATAACGGGCCATTTCACAAAGCTCAAATCATCTCAAACTGGTTTCTTGAACATGACATTGAGTTCACTATACTCAAATGACCTACACAGTCACCAGATGGACCAAAATCTCTGAGGAGTGTTTCCAGCACCTTGTTGAACCTATGCAATGAAGAATTAAGGCAGTTCTGAAGAACTAGCAAGGTGTACCTAATAAAGTGGCCGGTGAGTGTGTGTATAAATAAATAAATAAATAAATAAATAAATAATCAACAAAAATGAACTGACTCTCCAGGCATGTCCCTCCTCCATGGCAGCACTCTGAGCCTCCACAGGATTGTCAATCACTCTGCCTATCCTCCCTGAGAAATCCATGGCAACCAGAGAGTTCTCTGAGACACTCCTCTGAAAAAAAAAAAAAAGATCAGAAGCAACAATGACTTTGTATGCCATATTACAGATGTGTTGCCTTTTGATAATTACTTGGTCATTACCTAGTCTTCATGTCATAAACAAGTAAGTAATGCAATAATCAAAACATTTAAGCATAACATAAACATGGATGGATTGTTTTGTACGCTAACACATATTTTTTTTTTAATCAGAATCGTTTTACATCTCTGTGTTCATTTGTTCTATAATTGTCAGAATTGCATAATATCCATAGGACAAGCTGTAATAATAACTTCACTGCCAACACTTGAACAATCATTCCATAATGTGACATCATGGCCCACATACTGACACGTGTGATTAATGCTCCATCTGTGAGGTAGAGATGAAGAGAAAGGGAATGCAGGAGTAGGTTAAAGGGAGCGAGAGTCTTACCACAGGCGCTGAGAAGTGTGAAATCAACGTTTTTCGCTGTTGGGGGATCTTGTAATTTTGATAGAGCAAAATTCCATACTATAAGGAAGAAAAAAAAAGTGTTAAAAAGATGAAGAAAAGAATGATACTCTTTAATAAAACATCAAAATAAAACATAATGTGGAGAACAGTTTATTGCATTTAAAATGAATCATTACACACGCAAAGAATTCAAAGATTTTCTCCTCAAATATACTCTTATGAGAGCAGCATTAGTAGAAGTGTATGGTACACATTGTCATGACTATTTTAAATTAATTTGTATTTTTCCTTTCAGCACACAACGCAATAACATACAGCATCTATGTATGATGCAGAGAACATCACTGCACACAAGTTATACATGCTCTAGACCAGTCAAAGAAAGGTTCTAGATCAGCCTGGAAAGGGAGAAGGTTCTAGATCAGCCTGGAAAGAGTGCAGCCTTTAGATCAGTCAGGGAAAGGATGTGGGTTAAGGTCAGACTAAAAATGTGTATGGGTTTTAGATAAGGGAAAAGGCTCAGGTTTGAGATCAACAATGGAAAGTGTGCAGGTTCTAGAAAAGCCAATGAAAGGGTATAGATTTTAGAGATCAGGGAAGGAAAGGCAGTGGGTTCTAGATTAGTCTGGAAAAGGGTGAGGGTTCTAGATTGCTGATTCTAGATCAGTCAAGGAAAGGGTACAGGTTCTAGATCAGTCAGGAAAATTGTAGGTTTTAGCTGTCACAAAAAGACAGGTTCCAAATGAACAACAAATACAGGGAGGTTTGAGATGTTCTAGATCAGTCAGGAAAATTGCACAGGTTCTAGAGCAGTCAAAGAAGGGGTGTGGGTTCTAGATCCATCACAGAAAGGGTGAAGGTTCTAGATCAGCCAGGGAAAAGGCAAAGGTTCATCAGCCAGTTTAAGGGGTTCCACTACCAACCTTAAAGAGTCTGAAGGCCGTCATCCAGCATGTTCTGCTTTGTTCATCCTCTGCACACAACATCCTCAGTTCTTTCACTTCATTCCTTACTTTGTTAGGCTGAAAATGATCATAATGCACAACATTAGCCCCTCTGCTAACCAATAATTAACTTTGCTTTTCTGCCTTAGACAGTATCAAATGATCAAAGCTTTCTACAACTGAATTTGTGTTAAATGTTTAACATTTTACTTTTTAATGCTTTGAAGGGTTAGTTCACCCAAAAATGAAAATTATGTAATTTATTACCCACCCTCATGTCGTTCCACACCTGTAAGACCTTCGTTTATCTTCGGAACACAAATTAAGATATTTTTGATAAAATCCGATGGCTCAGTGAGGCCTGCATTGCCAGCAAGATCATTTCCTTTTTCAATGGCCAGAAAGCTACTAAAGACATATTTAAATCAGTTCATGTGAGTACAGTGGTTCAACCTTAGTGTTATAAAGCGCAGAGAATACCTTTTGTGCGCCAAAAAACAAAATAGTGACTTTAATAAACAATATCTAGCGATGGGTGATTTCAAAACACTGCTTCATGAAGCTTCAAAGCTTTATGAATCTTTTGTTTCGAATCAATGGTTCAGAGTGCATATCAAACTACCAAAGTCACATGAACTATTGAAATTTCAAAACACTTTTACTGAACATCGTTTACTGAAATCACGTGATTTTGGTCCTCTGAACCACTGATTTGAAACAAAAGATTCTCGTCGCTTTATAATATTAAGGTTGAACCACTAGTCACATTAACTGTTTTACATATGTTTTCAGT
The DNA here is from genome assembly GCF_024489055.1 of Chanodichthys erythropterus. Classification (NCBI taxonomy): domain Eukaryota; kingdom Metazoa; phylum Chordata; class Actinopteri; order Cypriniformes; family Xenocyprididae; genus Chanodichthys; species Chanodichthys erythropterus. The sequence goes on along the minus strand of NC_090222.1, from coordinate 11,385,449 downwards.
ACCTTTCTGGGCATTGAAAAAGGAAATGATCTTGCTGGCAATGCAGGCATCACTGAGTCATTGGATTTTATGAAAAAATATCTTAATTTGTGTTCCGAAGATGAACGAAGGTCTTACGGGTGTGGAACGACATGAGGGTGAGTAATAAATGACTGAATTTTCATTTTTGGGTGAACTAAGCCTTTTTTGGGTGAACTAAGACTACTTTAAGTTCTCATAAAAGACCACATAAACTTACTTTTATGCAGAATTCAAAGTCAGTCGGTGCATTGTGCAGCTTTCTCCCTGTTATTACTGTAAAGACATTGCTGTCATCCAGGTCTGCTAGTAGCTGTAAATGCCTGGGCTCCTGTGAAAGATCAACCAACAGCTCATGTCATCTAATGGATAAGGAGGGGAGAGGGCACTAAAAGAGCACTCAGAAATGGGGGAAGGGTCGGTTCTAGCCAGCACCTGATGACATTAACAGAGGCTTGTACATGAGGCTTGTACAAGGCTTGTACACACTACTTTTATACAAAATAGGTGGTCATGAGTAGTTTTTTTTTTTTTTTTTGCTAGAAAGAAACCAAGCAAAATTTAAATTTTGGGTTGCCATTTCACCTTTGATGTTCCTTTTGTTGAGAAGTACAATCCTGACCGTCTTAAAAACACATACAGTTTCTTCCATGATTTCCTGCCCATCTCTTTCACATACAAATATCCCTGGATCTCAGGACAACTGCTGGAGTTTAAGAAGTTCTGGAGATAAAAGAAGAGAACACTTGAAAATTCACTTATCTTGTAAAAAGTAAAAAATGTATGGGCTGATGTTAGATCGGGGGGTGATGGGAAAGAGAACACATGCCCATGTTTTACCTGCAAGAGCTGAGATGGGGGGATGGTCCCATTGGCCTCCTGACACCAGGCAACCATTTGCTCTGGGAAGAAGGTCTGTTGAAAAAACATATTTTAGCTCACTACATGCATATCAAGGGAGTATATTGATTGTAATATGCCTTTGCACATGATCAGAACAGTCATTCCAAACTAAATCCTTATAATCTCTAACAAAATTAAATACAGCGTCCATTTAATCTAAAATGCATAGCTATTTGAGCCTTATCAATTCAAAGTTATATAAGAGTTAATTCCTGTATAGCTCTGAAACAGTGACCATAGCTGATTATTTAATTAAAAAAATAATTGAATATAACAATAAGATTAAAGACATTTATCTGCTTGTGTAACATTTTGCTTCTACACATAGAAAACAAAGGGAAAGGTTTCGTAATGACTGCTGAAAAGGCCTGTCTTTTTTGGTTACGGTGGATGAAAGAAAAAAGCAATTATTCGAAATTATTCTAAAAGCTCCTCGTTACAAAAGCCCACAAAACAACAGAGTATTATATACTATTTTAAAAACATAAGCCTGCCACCCATCGAATTTCTCTTATGATTTTCTACCTGCACAAGGAATTTTATTGTCTGGCTATCACCAGACCAAGCTCATTTTAAAATTGAACATTGGCCTGGGGAGTCTGTATGTATTTTCTACTGCAAAAGAGGCGTGATCAACGAGCATTATTCACACAATTGGATAGTCCTTCAACCAATCAGATCAACGATCCGGGTGACGTACTTTGCAGAGCGACGTGAAAACTCCAGACAGGTTTAGATTGTATTGGTTTATAGCATTGATCAGCGGTTTGCAGAAGCAGCAATGGCATCGAGCGATTTTTACAGGTTGTGCAAAAAAAAAACAAACAAAAAAAAAACATGAAAGTGAGTGGTATTTACACACAAGCGATTTGTTTGCTAAACTAAAGAAGTCATTCAGCATCGTTGAGAGGTTAAAAGGAATTGGATTGACGGTCATGCTTGCCGTCGCTTGTGTTATACCAGCCAATAGGTAGCAAGGTAGATAAGCCAGTCTGTGATTGGTTCCCGCAAAAGTGTAACAGAAGCAGTAGAAATGAATGTACGGGTTTCCAGACTGAGTTGCCAGGCGAAATCAAATCGCCGGCAGATCAGGCTAGGTTTACCCAGTCTAGGAATTTTAGGAAATTCCAAGTCAAAGCTTTGAAAAAAAAAGAAAAAAAAATGTGACAGTGACAGTGTAGAGCCATTTTAAATGATTATCTAACATGAATTAAGTTACTCAAGTTACTGAAAACATTATATAATGCTATAAGCAGTTTTCATTGCATTTCAAACAACTAAAAGTCAGTCAGTTATTATTGCAAAATAATTGCCAACAGGCTGGTGTGTCTTGCATCACCCTGGAGGTTTTTGTTGTTGTTGTTGTTGTTGTTGTTGTTTTTACAGTAATAATTAGCTGACTTTACATTGTCTGTCTTTGTACAATGTCACTTCTCAAATAAATAATAAATGTACATGAAATATTGAAGTGAAATGATTTGATTATGTGAGAAGAAAGAGCCCGATATAAAACTAGCAGAGGTGTGTACTAAATTGGTTGCATAAGTTTAACACTAATTTTTTGCCCACAAAATGCAGCCACTGACCAATCAGAATCCAGTATTCTAAAGTGCAATGTTCAGTTCAGTCAAAAAACGTCTGATAGTTTATCTGATATCATTTGGTTTATATTTATTTGACGGGGTGTAAATGGAATGCAATTCAATCAGTCAAGGCACAAACACAGACTAAATAGGCCCAAAGAAAACGTTACCAAAGATTATATAGTTGAGAGCGTACTTGTGTTGCGGCAATAATCTTACATTTAAAGCACAGATTTCCCTCCCCTCTCTGTCTCCAGCAGAAATTACAAGAGCACTGAATGTTCATGAAAGTGTTTGATTTCCAGCCCAAATAGTAAGAGGCATGGGTTTCTTTTGGATTGTGAGAGAGAGAGAGTGTGTGAGAGCAGCTCATTGAACTGGAAGCATGTCACTTGATATCTGCATCTACCAAGTAAGACTGAAAACAGTCCATTAATGTGAGGAGCTTTCCTTCAGCAATAATCCGTGTCATGTTACTTATGTACCTGCTGACACCTGCTCTAAGACAAGGAAATAAAAATAATCTACAATCATCTTAACCTAATTATGAAATAGTTCATGTGAGGTCTTGGATTAACTTACCAAAGGATTTTTAAAGAATTCATATTTGGCATAGTTCTTCCTGAAGAGAAATTTACTTTCACTGGTCATTGATGTCTGCACTTGGACAACCAGTTCATGGTCTTCTAAACATCTTTCTGTGGATTGATGGAGGGAGGAAAAAAAGGCATAATTAGGGCACATACACACTGCATTTACTTCAAAATCGGTATTATACTTATGAAAATGTGTGGAAAGACATGTGCCAAAAAAAAAGCATCTTTGTAACCGAATTCTCAAATGTGTGTAATATTTGCATCTTGATTGACATAATTTTCTGTTAGCATTCATCCAGGCAGACAAAAAATAAACAGGGTGAGCGATCCCTGCCTCATGAAAAGAGAGTTTGTCTGGAGGAGAGAACCCCCCCCACCCCACTTCTATTTCCCCACCCCCCATTCAGCTTATCCTGCACAGGGACTTGCTGACTAAAAACCCTACATTTGATTTATGTTAGATTGATCTCTATTTAGAACTGTTTCTCTGCCTTTCTCACAATGTCTTTACTATTATCTCAAGGATGGTGGCGAGTTAATGCTGCCCATGACCACTCAAAAAAAACCAAAAAAAAACCTGACCCTGAACCCTCATATATGTTCCTCATCCAACTGTGGAGACGGTCAGAGAGCTTGTTTGGCAACAGGAAGCTATGGAGGGATCAGTTTCAACCTACCCCACAAACATCCTTACCAATATACAAAGCGATAAGTGTAAGAGACTAATGACCAGAGAAAATAACATAAAGTTCGTTAAAAAGCAGAAGCAACTATGATGTTTTATAGAAGGTTTGAAGCAGATTTGATTATGGCTGAAAATCTTAGCTATGTTACACTTTATTTTAAGGTGTCTTTGTTACACTGTAATTTTACATTTATGTACTGAGTAATACTAAGTAATTAAGTAACATGGTTTAGGGTTAATTGTGATGTAATTATGCATAATTTATAGTTATTACAATAGTAACTACATGTAACAATTACACTGTAAAATAAAGTGTTACCAATAATTATTTAAATTTGGTTTATTCTTCACGCACAGCTAATGTACATGTTCACAAGAACATAGTGCATGAGTCTTGTGAATATTTTTATGATGTTTTTATAGAGCATTGTGTATTGTTTGAAGCTTGAAAACTAGCACATTATAAAAGAATTCTCCTTTAATGTGCCATGAAAGGGTGTGTTTTATGGTTTGAAATGAAATGAGGGTGAGTGAACTACTCTTTTATGGTAAGAACCACACATTTTCACATTTACAGTGCATAAAAAATGAAACGCTTCTTTCTACACAACTATTTTTTCACTGTATCTAGAAAGCATTGCAATTATTTAGCAATTATAACATCCAATCAAAACAGTTTTGTATGTGTATCAATTTACGCACACTTTAATCCACTTTACGACAAATCTGGTTTATGACTTTTCCTCACAACACATCCATCTTGAAATGACGCTTTGAGATACAGAAGTACTCAGGAGTGACAAGCTTTTCCATCATTCTGCCGTTCAATATTTGGCTTAGTAAGGAGAGAGTCGGGCATTGCAGAGAGATGATGTCATGCTTTCGCTCAACCGCACTTCACGCTATTCTAGCAGAGTGGATCCATAACAAATGAGGAACGGACCTGCTTTGACGTTTTAAATGCAGCCTGTGTTTCGCATATAAAATTAAGCGTTTGTCTAAACTGAGAGACATTCAACTTTGTTTTAAAATGAGCATGTTTATGTGTCGATACTGTTGTACAATGTAGAAAAAGTGAATCAGACATTAATTAGAAACATTTAAATGATTATTAATAGTCTCTGGGATAGCAAATATTTAGCCTTCTGCAAAATACACAAGATTTTTTTGTTTTGTTTTTTTTTTCAGACAAATGACTGATCTAGAATTAACAAACAACTAGCAAAATGTCTAATATACCAACACAAGGCCTTCTTTTAGAGTTTGGGTTTACCGTAAACAAGTTTATCAATACTAACTTATATTTAATGATAATAATAACTTATTTAATAATACTAACAAAACTACATTTTTCAAGGCTCTCCTTTCTTATGTGTAAGCACTGAAATGAGGAGAATTGATTCATTTTAGTGAATCAGTTCATTCAGACATATTAGTCTTCTAATAACTAATAGCATATCAAAAAAAATCAGAAAATTCTCAGACTGACCAAAATGATTCCTCTGCAAATAAATCTCTGTGAGGCACATTATTTTTTATGTCTTTTTGTTTAGTGTATGATGCCATGTTTTCAACTTAGATATACAAATGTATCTTAATGTATTTTTAGTAGTTATTATTTAGAGTATATTATCTTAAAAACCAAATGCTGTCATTGAGATTCTCATTGCTTATGTGTCAGATAAACACTGCTATGATTACAAAGATATCTGATAGTTATATATGTAAAACAATATATATTAGTAGCTACCTACTATTAACTGACTTTAGTTTAACTACTTCAAATTATGAGTGGGCTATGTAATTTTGCAAGCTACAGTTTCAAAATTCCCCGACATTTCCTCTGAATTCCTTAATCATCTGTTGTATCCTCACACTCATTGGGAAACTGAAAGTAAAATAGAACATTGAAAGAAAGAAGAAAGAATGATGATACAGAAAGGGGAGCAGGATGTCCGTTGAAAATAAAAAGAAAACCATTTGTTTGCCAAACAAAACAAATAGTTGGGATGGAAAACGAAATCCTGTCCAGACCACATACTCGGGTGGCTGAATTTCCTGTACGACTCGTTGCCCTGGGCTGACTTTAGTTCTACTAGCAAGCTCTTATGTTCACACCACAGGTTATTTGAGGTAACCAATTAACACACAGCATGCGTTAGCCTAGAGATTTGCGCACAACTTGCACTCTGACAGCAACTGTCAATGTCAAAAAACCCACTGACCATGTTTGATTTTAAAGAGCTACGAACAAAAGCAGTAGTTCTCAACCGTTGGGTCGCAGTTCTGTTCTGATTTGGTCGTGGACAGCAAGGAAAAATACAATGCTAACTATAGATAATAGAATGCAATTAATTATATAATTCTAAATAGTTAGAATGGCAAAATCACTAGGCTTATCTTATCTTATCTTAAATTTTGTCCTTAAGCATAAAACACAAGACAAAACTACACATGACAATGCTGTGCTTGACTAAAGTTCCAGAACCAGTACCAGTTCTACTCTTGGGGAACCTAACTTCCTGTTATGTCTCTCTGAGAGACAGGATTCCCCCCGGCGACCGTTAATCAATTACAATCAGCCTGAGGACACAAAAGGATGAATCAAGGAAGTCTGTCTTCTTCTCTTACATGGTCATCATTGATTTCAACTCCAGCACAAAAGACCCTGTAATTACTGCATCTAAAGTGGTTGACACACACACAGACACATTAAAATGGCTCTATAAATTCACTCGATCCCCTCTAGCCTAGAAAACTAGCAAGCCAGTTACCGAGTCCCAGGGCTGGATGATGCTCCACAAGCGCCCAACTGTTATCGTCCACACAATGGTTTTTATAGACGAGAAACTGGCACAAGTCTCGTGCCGTCATGTCGGCTGGGATCTCCACAATCTTTCCCATCCCGTCCTCGCTGAAGATTTTTATGATCTGAAATAGATGAAAAAATCTGATTATTACTTAGAAATGATGTTGAGAAAGAACAAAAACGAATTTCTAATTTGGAAAAACACATCTACATATGGGTAAATTATACTGCGTCACAGGACAATTTTATTTTCAGAGCCCCAATGTAAATAAAACAAATATCAAATAGTGCTACCAAACAACAATTTAGGTAACATAAGGATACTCTGTCTTTTAACTAAAAAAAGGAATATCTGAAACTCTTCGGAGGCTTTGACCCAGAGTGTAAAGCCATTAATGCTCAAATCTAGGTCTTTTCACATCTAAATTCCATGTCTAGACTACATCCTTGCTAATACAAGTAGGAAAAGCTGAAGAAAAATGTTTAATTTGAAATAGTTTGGTGCTCGACACTGACTGAGTCCTGTGTCATTGTTTCCCCATCATCACTCACATAATAGCTTTTCTCGAAAATTCTCTATTCCAATTTGCAACATCACTCACCCATTCTGAGATCTTTTCTACATTCTCTCACCCAGTACACGTTCATAAATCTGTTACGCCAACCTTTACAGCTTTTCCACCACATTTACTCTTGCGAATTCCATAATTCTCTTAAACTGTAGATGTAACCGTTCCCGTCACACTCTATATTAGATTTTCCGTTTCATTCTACAGGTTCTATTTTTCACCCCACTACAGATAGACACCAACTCCCCAGACTCTTTCAGTCGCCTAGGGGGAGAGGGATTCTGAAGTATTCAAGAGGAGCCGTGCGTTTAGGGCTGAGGAGAAATCTTACCTCCCCAGGCCTGAGCAGGCAACAGTCAGGAGAACACGATGGCATTTTCCCCAGCAGCCTGTGTCCTCCTCCACACACTGAGAGATGAACCCGCTCCCCGAATGTCTCCACAACTCCACAAGAGAGAAAAAAGGACCAAAAAAAGGAAAAAAGCAGTTCCGATGCTTCACAGATGCTTCTTCCTGTCAGTGGCTCAGTGTATCCTACCTGTCACAATCTCCCTCCTTCTCTTTCTCTCTCTGTCTAGCTTTGGCGCAGGACAGAGCATGCAGATGGCACTGTTTCCAGCTTGGCAGACAACTTGCCTCTGTTCCCCTCACAAAGGGTTACAGCCACAGGCTTTTAGGTAGTGAATCAAACCACACTTCCCTAACCAATCATAGAGCTAGCTCAAGCTGATGTAATCATTCCCACACAGACACAGATGCACACACACACTCACACACCCCTCACACACGCACACACACCAACAGGCACACATACACAGACGCGCAGTCATACGCACGCACAGCCTTAACTTTTCTTCCCCCCCTTCTGCATAGCTTCAGTTTCTTTCTGCTCTTGAAAGGAGAGCGGCTCGTTTTTAGCAGCTCGTTTGTTTCCTCTGAAGTGGAGATGGCGATAGGACCAGACAGAGCAAAGCTTCTCGGCTGTCTAAACCTTAACTTTCTAGAGTCTTGAACGAGTTTTCATGTGAGGACTTGTTGAAAGTTTTTCTTACTTTCAAAAGCCCAGCTTTGAAGTTCGTAGTTCGAAGCCAGAAATTTCTCTCACGACAGGGCAAGACTCATTACAGTTGAAATGCCAGCACTTGAGACGCCGCTCACTGCCTTCCCCCCAGTCAAACTTTATGCCAACATTCCTCCACTAAAGCAGAAAAAAAAAAAACGAAAAGCAAACCCCAGCGTTTTCATTGGTGACCCATGAATCCACACACAAACCTAAACACGCGCAAACAAGGAAAGAAGTCAGACGCAAACTTTCAGACAGCTAATTCAACAGAAGACGCAAAGACACAAAGAGACTACGCCCCACCCATTTCTGTGGAAATGAACTGAGTTTTTCTCTTTAATGAACCCAGAGTTTCATCTCAAGGCTTTATCTCTCTCAATTTTGACACTTGCACACATATCTGCTTAGCTGCCCCTGCTAAAATTAACTTTATGTGACCACAGGAAACTGGACAGAAAGGATGACTCAATCCTTTTCAATCCTTTAGGAGACTATTTCAGTTATGGGGGTGGGGAGGAAGGGAGAGAGCAAGAGGAAGTCGGGGATAGAGGGCTGGAGGGAGTACTGGAAGCAGTCCAGAAGAAAGAGTCAGTAGGGGTGGTAACATAAAAGGTATGCAAACTCTCCAGTGCACCAGCTGGCTTGGCTGCTCCTCCTCTTCTCCTCCTCCTTCTACACTCTTTCACTCATCACTCTACCATTTAGGCATTCAGCGGGGACAAGACTGGGTCACATATGTCTGCACATTATCTCATAGTGTCATAAGCTGCAGCCATGTCATGCAATGTACAGTGTGTCAATCATTACCCTACTGACCCATATTGCCACGTGTTGACTGTTGGACATGATATAATAGTTTGTCAGTACATGTTTCCATCATCTTCCAGAAGTGTTTCTTTTTTTGTCAGGGGAATACCATTAAGACTAAACTGGCCATGACTTGAATTCATCCCCACCACATTTTGAGACATAATCATTATTTAAGAGTTTAATTTTCCATTTAAAACAGTAACTCTGGGACCAAGTAGCAACCAATGTGCAAAGGTCAAGCTGATCATTCTTCAGGGGTGTACCCTGATCAGGGCAGTCACTAAAATTGATAGGGTATGGGATAAAATTTTTGTGAGTTGGCCCCCTCCGTTCTGAGCCCAATGAGTACACTAATCCACAGGGGTCTATCCCTCTCCCTGATGATGACCCTGCCCCTGATAGAAGTAATGGAAGTGTTGTAACTAGTTTCAAATTTGTGTCACCTGTACGCCTACTAAATTTGAATATGTGAAAATGCAAATACGTTTTGAGAGCTAAAGGACAAGATTTTCGGTGAATAACCAACCAAAGCTATTGCATGGCTTTAAAACACTTGGCATACATAAAAGTCATATGGACTACTTTTATGATACCTTTCTGTGGCTTGACAGAACACACCTATGTTGCTTGTGAAAAGAAGGGGGGGGGGGGGGGTGGAGTCAAATGGGATTGGAATTACATGAAGATGAGTTAATGATGACATAATTGGAATTTTTCTTCTTTTTTCATTATGTGCCTGAGCACATATCCTAACTGCTAGGCTACAACTTTGACAAGTGTTTGTTTCCAAAATGGTCTAAAACAACACAGGAACTTTTTCCATTGCAAATCTGGACGTCATTGTTATTTTTCAGAGCCCCGAAGAGCCTCTAAAGCATAGCTAAATCTCTTATTTACTAGGAAAAACAAATATTAGTTAGCAATCAGACTGCTATGAGCAAATGAATGCATCAGTCTTGAGATGTTCCCAAAATAGACATATTACGTTACATAACACAATTATTATTGTGATGCAGCAGCCTTTTTCCTGACAGTGTCGTGAAAAGAAAAAAAAAAAAAAAAAACATATTGCAAGAATGAATGTCTTCAGGTTGGTAAGTCATGTAAGTCAAGTAAGTGATGATACAAGATTGCAACATAATTGGCATTACCGAAATAAACAAATATTACCACACCTAGTTTTCCAGCCATTGATTACAGGAAAGAAATGGTGTTAACTTTTAGTTCCAGACTAAAGTTCCACCCACACTTCCTGTCTTTCCTCTTTCCTGTTTTCCAGTACGCTCATGTTTCTGATTCACACAGGCTGAACAGACAACTGTTTTTGACTCGGTCGAATGTATCCATTCCTTCTGATATGAGATCAGACTTGTATTTTTTCTCTCACACAACAGTTAAAACAGGAGGTAAGTTGGTCCAGCACCAATGGGTGCATGCCATGTAAAATGCAAAACTTTAGTGAAAACCCTGGGGAAAAACACTGGGGAACAGTGACAAACTGGCTTATCATTATCATGTGGAGCTTTACTGCACAGTAATTTTTTTTACACATCTAAAGAGAATCTACCAGTTTATTTACACGTTAGATTAATTTATGTTCTAAAAAGTATGTATGTAAATACTGTGTTGTATATATCTATCCAAAGACCCCCTGCAATACTTTCCCCCAAGGCCCCACAGGGACCACAATCTAACCACTTGGAGCGGCTCAAACGGAGGGCCTAAAGGGCCCTAAAGACCGTGGACAGGTCCTAGATCGGGTCAGTATGAGGGCAAGGCAGGTTAAGTCTCCTGGCTCCCCTTAAGAACTTGACGACCAAGTTGTTCCTTCCTACAGACTGACCGGCCACCAGGGTGTGATTTGCCGCGATGGCTGCCACATATACTTTTGATCGTGAAAGGGGTACGCCCCTTATACAGCAACTCCTGTAAGAATGACAGAATGGCTGATACATCGCAAGTGGATGGGTCTTCATTCCGGACTGCACACCAGTCAGAAGACAGACCATTTAAGGATATAGAGGTAGATGGCACTCTGGCCTCCGCTATAGTACTGGCCACCCTTACAAGGAGCTGCAAATGCTGAGAGAAAATATATTGAGCAATAAGAGCTGTCTGAGGTGAAGAGGTTTACCTCTGCCCTCCCAAAGATCTCCCAAGATCATTTCAACTGTTTGGGGTGAAGCCTCCATTCCCCTGGAGACACCTCACACTAGGACAGCATGACCACCCCTTGGTTCAACATGCCGGGCACGTGCACCACCGTCAAAGAGCCCAGATTGCACTGTGCCCATACGTCTCACTATCTTGTAAAGAGACCATGACCTGAGGCCGCCCTGGCGATTTATGAAGGCCATCATCGTCATGTTGTGGTACCCCTGTTGGGCTGGCAGGAAGGTTTTGAGAGCCAGAAAAAACGCCATCATTTTGAGGCTGTGGATATGCAGGCATTTCTCCAGGCTGGACCAGGAGCCGAATGCTGGGATGCCCTCGCACAGAGCTCCCCATCTCACAAATATCTGTCGTGACAACCTTCCATATGGAGGTCAGTCCCAAATGGATGCCTGTCTGATATGGGTGAAAGTCCTTCCAAAGGGCCACAGCTTTGTCACAACGATGGTCCACCTTGAGGTGCAAACATCCCTGATGCCAACCGTGGAACAGGACTCTGGCTTTCAGCCAATACTGCAGGAGCTGCATATCAAGTTATGTCACCTTTATTTATATAACGCTTTTAACAATACAGATTGTTTCAAAGCAGCTTTACAGTGAAAACAGGAAAATAATGCAAAAATAATCACAGCAGCTCGAAAAGAAAATAGCGTCATTGTCCAGCTTAAGTTCAGTGTTGAAAACAGTGATGGCTCAGTTGTCCAGCTCATTTCAGTTCTCATATAATGGTCTCAATGCAGGTAGATCAATAATATTGTTGAATATTAAGAGACCCCAATTAAGCAAGCCAGAGGCGACAGTGGCAAGGAACCCAAACTCCATCAGGTGACAGAATGGAAAAGAAAACCTTGGGAGAAACCAGGCTCAGTCTGGGGGTCAGTTCTCCTCCTGGCTAACAAATGAACAGTGCATGATTATGATTCAGGCAGCATTACTGGTCAGAATTCAGATTGGAATGGAACATTCAAAATATTTAATCCAGTTCTGTCATAGGGATAGTCTAGTTGACACAATCTCGGCTGGCACTTCAGGGATGCGTTGTGGTCATGTCTAGGCGCAGGTCCTCCAGCTGATCTGGATACGGCCCGGAGATGGCTGACTACAGTTGGGATAAACAGAGTGACTAATATTAGTGTAGATGCCATTCTTCTTAAGATGTAACAAGTACATCAGGTGTTATAGGAAGTGTTCCCTGTTCCGGCTGACCTAATTTATTCAGCCAAACAATCATTTAACTGATTTGAATAATACAAATTGATAATGGTACCCATTGGCGCATTCGTACTACAGAGGAGGTGGCTGCCATCATGCAGAGCAAAATCTGGAAAGCTTCTTGGCCGAGTCAATTTTCCCCAGGAAAATGACTCACCTGCTGGGAGACAGGAAGCTCTTGGCTGCATTGCAGTGACCTGTGAGCACAGAGCTCGTGCTCTGACCGAGCCAACACTAGCCAGTTGTTGAGGTAGCTCATGACGCGGATTCCCATCTGTCTCTGAGTGGAGAGAGACATTCACTTGGTAAAAGTGTTTGGAGCCAGAGACAGCCAGAATGGGAGAACTATAGGTTGGTAAGCCACCCCCTCGAACATGAATCTCAAGAACGGTCAGTGATGAGGGGCGCTCTGGATATAAAGGTAAGCATCTTTCAGATCCACCGATAAGAGCCAGTCCTCTGGGCAGATTTGTGCAAGGATCTGCTTCAAAGTCAACATTCAGAATGGCCGCTTAATAAATGTGTGATTCAGGAGCCTGAGGTCGAGGATGGGCCTGAGCCCACCATCTTTCTTTGGAATGAGGAAATAGTGGCTGTTCTGGAAGGACCATTTCTATGGTGCCCTTCGATAGCAGAAACTGCATTTCGGAGTGGAGTACATGAGTTCTGTTGTCCTGAACCGAAGTTTGAACCACACCCAGAAGAGTTTGTCTTTAAAAACCTGGATGACCACCACGGTGTGAAGCTGAGGGCTGAGGTGGTACTGCAAGGCTTGGATGGATGGACAATCTTGGCTTTCCATCCCAGAACTGTGGGCAGGCAGAGGAGTGCAGCGATGGCCTCCTTGTGAGGAGGGAGCTTCTCATAGTCCTTTTGCTCAGCACTATCAGTGGAGGTGAGGATGAAGCATTGTTTTGAAATTGGCCATCACTAAACAAGTCGTTATTGGCGCACCAAAAAATTCTCGTCACTTTATAATATTAATATTGAACCTCTGTACTCACATGAACTGATTTAAATATGTTTTTAGTACCTTTATGGATCTTGAGAGAGGAAACGTCATTGCTCCCTATGGAGGCCTCATGGAGCCATCGGATTTCAACTAAAATATCTTAATTTGTGTTCCGAAGATTAACGAAGGTCTTACTGGTGTGGAACGGCATGAGGGTAAGTAATAAATTATATAATTTTCATTTTTGGGTGAACTAACCCTTTAAAAAGGCCACCGCCACGCCTGAGGCCTCGGTTAAGATGGCCGCTGCCTCACATGAACCCTGAGTCAAGATGGCCGCTGCCACGCCCGAACCCTTGGTCAAGATGGCCACTGCCATGCCTCAGTCCTCTCCTGAAATTATGGAGGACCCGTGGCTGATTGACTCAGAGGCAACTCCCTTCCTCGCCCCAAGTCCAGAGACAACTCCCTTCCTCCTTCCGAGTCCAGAGGCGACTCCCTTTCTCATCCCGAGTCCAGAGGTGACTCATTTCCTCGTTGAGAGTCTAGAGATGGCTCCAGTCCCTGAGTCTGCTCGAAAGTCTGCTCCAGTCCTTGAGGGTGCTCAAGAGCCCGCTCCAGTCCCAGAGTCCACTCCAGCCCATGAGCCCACTCCAGTCCCGGAGTCTGCTCCAGGCCACGAGCCCACTCCAGTCCCGGACTCCGCTCCAAACACCGCTCCATTTCCTGAGTCCGCAACAGACACCTCTCCAGCCTGCAAGCCTGTTCATCACTAGCACTTCCTATAAATACTCACTTCTCCAGCACTCCCTTGTCTGGTCTCGTCAGCCTTACAATGTTGTTTCGCCTGACCTACTTACCTGTTGATTACTTACCTGTTGTTCCTGTGATATGTCCTAGTTCTCTACCACTGCTGTTCTCTACCGTCTCCTGTTTTCTTAGAATGACTTGTTCTCCATATGTACAAAATTTTGAGAAGTTTGGACTTTGTGCACACAAGATATAGACATAATAGTAATAATGGGTCACATAATAAATTGTATCAAGTAAACTGTTTAATAGATCAAAATTATTTTGATAACTTTTAGCCAGCATGGTCTAGAGCTGATGTGTGCAAAGTTTATTGAAGGTCTGACTAATGGCCTAGGAGGAGTTTGAAAAAAAAGTAGTACTTTTTTAACAGTTTAGAATGGCAGATAAAGTTTAGATAATCATAAAAATTTGATTTACTATTGTTTGGGCTTAAAGCAGGGATTCAGAAGAAATACAAATTTCTGTCACACATGTCACACTACTGGTTAAAAGTAGTTAGCTGCCAGCTTGAGGCTTATTTAAAAAAATAAAAAAAAAAAAAAATCGGTACACATTCATTGGCAGCTGAAAATTTGATTGAAATGCTTTGACAAATCAAAATATGTCTGATTCACTTTTGCCAGAACTTTTGGCCAGCATTTGGCTGATACTTAATGCAACAATTGTGGGTGTCAACACAAAGTCGATTTTGGTCTAAGCTGATCTAATATTGTTTCTTAAAATTTTATAGATTTCTGTTGAAAAATGAGAAACGTTAAAGTTACCAAATATATTTTGAGACAAAGATCTTGTAAATAATTTTCAGTTTTGTTAAAAGTAATTAAATCAACAGTTTTTTGATAACTGTAAATATATATATATAAGCATGGTATTTGGGTTAAAAAGACTTTCAAGCAGTTATGATGCTTTCAGAATTTTATATTTTCTTCTATATGTTTAAAATGAAAAAAAAAATAAAAAATTAATGACAATGTACTTATTAAATAAAAAAAAAAGATTTTATCTATCAAAATAAACCAAATCTGGTACAAACAGTGATTTTATTTATTTATTTATTTATTAACTAATTAATGTTCATATGGTTTTTAACTACTTTTATGATTCTTTGTTCAATATATATATATATTATATATATAGCCATGCGATATCACTCGATATCAGCACGGCTGTGATTCCGCTGTAGGTAAT
Organism: Chanodichthys erythropterus; assembly: GCF_024489055.1. NCBI lineage: Eukaryota > Metazoa > Chordata > Actinopteri > Cypriniformes > Xenocyprididae > Chanodichthys > Chanodichthys erythropterus. The sequence goes on along the minus strand of NC_090222.1, from coordinate 11,370,076 downwards.
CACAGTCGTGCTGATATAGATCCATATCACATGGCTATGAGTGTGATATTGCATTTATACAACAGTTCAACATGACACAAGTATGTAAATAAATAAGAAACAACAACAGATTGTCTTTAAAAACCCTCTTCTGTGAGGAACTACTTCCTTCCGCCATGGATACAAATCTCAAGTTGACAGTTTAACAGTTGAGCCCAAGCCTCCGTTACTAATTCTAAAATGTCACTTTAAAACTAGCAACGAAGGAACACTGAGTCTCTTTACTGAAGCTCACTGTAATACAGTATGTAGAGTAGAGTATTATGAGAGAGAGATCGACTAAGTGAGTGCATTACCTGCATCTATCTGATATTCTTTAGGTCAATCTTATATTAAAAATCACAAAATCAGTTTGAATGTCCGCTGAGAAAAGCGATATCTATTTAAGAGGATTTCCCATGATTCGTGAATTCGTCAGTTGCATCTCGTTAGAAGTTTAAAGTAAAAACAATGTCCTTGTTTCCTTGTTTCAGTCCATTTCAATATAAAAGTCTTTGCGACTGACTCACTCATAAAGACAGTCTTTGTCACCATCTAATGGTGTATTCATGTAACTCTCACTGAAGCCCTAACGGACTCTTTCTTAATACCAAAAATATGGCATGTTATTTATATAAAATGTTATTTATTGAACAATATTATTTAAATTAAATCAATGAGCTATGGCTGCCCATTACCCTGTCGCCGGTTCACCACTGTTCATTCCTTGGCTTCATTCCTATTCTTTTGATAGATACTGACCACTGCAGACCAGGAACACCCCTCAAGAACTGTAGTTTTGGAGATGCTCTGACCCAGTCATCTAGCCATCACAATTTAGCCCTTGTCAAACTCACTCAAATCCTTATGCTTGCCCTTTTTCCTGCATCTAAATCATCAACTTTGAGGACAAAATGTAAATATATATATGCAATAATATATTGCAGTGAAAAGGCAACTTTTCCTTAAGGTGTGCCTTTAGTCCTGTTGTACCCTATTATTTACCATGTATTTTACAAGATGTTTGTTATAAATTATCTGTTGAAGAATGTGTACAAATGCATGAAGAAAAAATCTAGTCCAACGGGATGACCTCAAAATGCTTTTTGAGGAAGATGCTATTGTCATCACTGGTCCTGCAACCTTATTATCCTCCTCTGGCCTGGAAAATGATTGACTGTAAGTCATCCATTGATGAGCATGACAGGTTCCCCCTCCATCCTCCCCTCAGGTCTACAAGTGCCTTTTTAATGACCAGACTCCTCCTCTGAGTTGTTATGTGTTGAGTGCTGAGGCCTGACTTCACCTCTAATGAGACAGTAAGACAAAACCAGACCAAAAACAATCAGAGGACTTTCATTTTCTAAACAACACTGCCAGACAACCATGGGACTCTAGCTAGCCCATTTATCACTCCTGGCTGCTTGCCTGGGTAGCTGCTGATTCATGAGTCAAGCATCAAATGCTCTTTGTTGTCTAATTATTGTGTCAAATTGAGTTTAACAAATCCTGCCTTAATATATATTCATTAATACTCCTTTTGTGCTAAAAAAAGGGAAAAAAAGAAAAAGGAAAAAAAGAAAAGAAAAGGAGCGACATTAGAGTAGGTGGATGATAACAGAGTATGGCTCAATTGGACTGACCAAATTTAAAATTTATTTGAATGAGTGATTTTGCTAGAGTTTTAGACTAATACTTTCATTTAACTACAATAATCTGGTATTAAAAAAAACCCTAATCTAAAAAAGAACCTAATCCACTAGGCTCAAAAATCTGAGGGGGCATGTGAATGAATGGGCATGATGGTTATTCATGGACAATTTGTTGGGAAGGCTCACAAACAACTGATACTTTGATAATTTAATGAAATACAGGACCTCTAAAATATCTTAAAACGTAACGCCAATAATTACACTTTTTTTCGTTTTTTTAATATTGTCACCATATTTATCAGCCATTATTATTGGGTAGCACTGACAAGTATCTAACAGACTTTATTGATGTCTTTTATCTACTGTTAAAAAGACAGCGTTTTTGTCTTGGACACTCCCATCAGATGACACAACTCCAAAAATGTAACTGCGACCATATGATTAACCTTGAGCTAAAATAACCCAGTGCTGCCTTTTGGTTACAGTGCAGTCTCTGGTGGGCCAAAAAGTGCTGAGCTTGCTTCACAGCTCTGACTGTAGTCTTCAAAACACTGAGGTTTCCATGAACCACAGAAACAACTGATCATCATCAAAACACCCCCATATAAAGGAGGAGAGGACAAAATTAAAGGGAACAAAAAAAAAACAAAAAAAAAAAAAAACATAAATTTTCAAAACCTTTCATAATTCTAATATTAATGTCATTAAGTAATACAATGTAATGACATTAATATATTGGCTTATTAATTAAATTATTTTTGCATTATTCTCTTGCACTATTTCTAGGTCACTATCGCAAAATAAGCACATTCAAGACATTGACCATGACCATCTTTCTACAAAAGATTTCCTTGCTTCCAAATGCCAAATACCAAAATTCTGAAATTCAGTTCAGTTTTTCAATTCAACTGTTCTCTCAAATTGTAATGCTGAATTTATTTATTCATTTATTTATTTTATTAGAAAAATTGTAAAATGGAAGCACTTTCATTAGTATTTTACACTTTTGGACTCCAGTATTCATATTAGAATGTCCTTTAACTAATAATCTTTTAAACATTATATAATTTTTGCTAATGACTGATGAAAGATATTATTTAAAAAAGAATACAGACAAAAAGAAACACACACACACACACACACACACACACACACACACACACACACACACACACACACACACACACACACACACACACACACACACACACACACACACACACACACACACACACACATAATCAGTACATGGCAATACAGCATCTGTATCAACCCTCTGAGCCATAATTACCCATATATTAAATCTTAAATCTTCACAGCATTTTTTTAAAGTTTCTAGTCACCAACATCATTTTTGACAATTTTCACAAAACTTTCATGCTCCCCAGAATATTTTGCTGAATGAATATCTGGATATGCAATATATCAAAAGAAAGAACAGAGCCTCTGCTTTTCGAACAAACAACAACAAAAAGTTTCATTTTACCCTAATGCACTCTTTTTTATCAACACTTGAATGTGGGTAAGTTTAATAAAAGAAACAACATTTTAAACAAAAAGCTAAGAAAATCACATTTTTTCCCCAAAGACTAGCGTGCATAAGCAATGCTTTTATCGCTTGTTTTTGCTCCCTTTTTGTCTGTGTTTTGATTCGGAGATTCTGTACTCTTGCGTAATTGTGCATATAACAGTGAACACACATAAAGCTGGAAAATTCTGTCAATGGCAGGGAAAGAGTTAAACAGTATTTCTTTGGGAAAAGGCTTTCTTTTTCATCTGGGCCAGTAAGTGAAGGAAGGGGGGCAAATATAGATCACACGGACACTATCAGTGTGGACGAATCCCTGCTGTCCGATCCTTTGGCCCCTCATCTTGCTCTAAGCCACACACGTCGGCACTAACAATCCAGTCCTGAATGGACAGCCTCTTTAGCCTGCGGCATCCAACTGAGATCAAACCAAAGAAGAGCCAAATATTTCCCCAATAGGAGCAGGGAGTTTAATTGTGTCCTTGGGTTGCAGGGCCACTCATTCAGCCCAACAGCAGATTATTGTCTTTTTGGGGACGAAAACCCAGCACACAAAAAGAATGACATCATTACTTTTGATTTAACAGTCGTTTCAGGGCAAGCAGCACTGTACTGATTCTTCCCATTCATGCCACCCAGACTCTAACTCCTCCTCTCCATAACCAGAAGAACTAAAGGCCATTCTCTTGGATGGCAGAGATCCATTTCACAGTTAAAGGATACACACAAAGATACAATGATTGATGTGTGATGAAATCTAGATATGTTTGATGCAAGCTGGGTCGACTTCCACTAGCTTAACCTTTATCTGTAGCATGGATTGCTACATGTGGGAGCTTAAAGTGGATATCTGTTGTCCTTTGGGAGTCTCCTACAAATAAATTCACTTGACAAAGTCTTATACAAGAGCTCCAGAGTCATTATTAAATTTGCAATTGAACACGGTCAGACTTTCGGCTTTATCCCTATTATGTTTCTGGGCCTTGACAGACAGCCTCATACATTTTCCATAAAATTTTTAATGGAAATAAATTGATGAAAACTTTCCAGTGAACTTAAAGGGTTAGTTCACCCAAAAAATGAAAATTCTGTCATTAATCACTCACCCTCATGTCATTCTAAACCCGTAAGACTTTCATTCATCTTCGAAACACAAATAAAAATCTTTTTGATAAAATCTTTCTGTCCCTCCATAGACAGCCTACGCAACCGAAAATTTGATGCTTCAAAAAGTTCATAAAAAAAACGTAAAACTAATCCGTATGATTTGAGTGGTTTAGTCCAAAATTTTCTTTATATGATGAAAAAATGAATTTAGGCTTTAGGCACACAGAATGCCATAATTAGGGCCCAAGCCATTAACCCTTAAGGGACTAAGCCCTTTTTGGTCCGTTTTCTCTATTTTTACATTTCGGCTTATAAACCATATGTAATGATGATGGACCACCATGTATTTGGTATCAATGGATTCAGAAGACCATAAGCTACAATAAGCATGCATGCAATATGTTTATAATGGAAGTATGAGTGAAAAATTGTACAATAAACTAGAGAATTTCAAAAACGAAAATGAGATTTTTCTCATTTATTACTGAAAATCCTACCTCACACAACAATAGTGAAAAGTTTTTGACCCAAAAATATATTTTTCTAACCCTTTTCTTGACAGAAATGGGTTAATGTTCAATCAAATGTGTAAAGAACAGTTAAATAATTAACTTTATTTACAAACAGTCCTAGGCGTTTTTTTATTTTTGGGACTAAGCCCTTTTTGGTCTGTTTTCTCTATTTTTATATTTGGGCTTATAAATCATATGTAAAGGAGATGGAACACCCTGTGTTTGGCATCTATGGATTCAGAAGACCCTAAGCTACCATAAGCATGCATGTAATGTGTTTAGAAAGGAAGTATGAGTGAAAGAAAATGTACAGTAAACTAGAGAATTTCAAAAACGAAAATTAGATTTTTGTCATTTATTACTGAAATCACAGAATATAGAACAAAAAATATATATTTTTTTCAAACTCTTTGCTTGACAGAAATGTGTTATTGTTTAATCAAATGTGTAAAGAACAATTAAATAATTAACTTTTTTTTTACAAACAGCCTAGGCATGCAAGTGAGCAAAGCGAGGCCTCTCCATCGGTGTAAAAGCTGTCTGCTCCAGATTTCTCCTCGTCACTTTCCAGTAATTGTTCCAGAGCTTGTTCTGCCGTAAATCTTTTACTGCTTGCCATTTTAATAAAACAAATCTGTAATAATGCTATATCTCTCTCGAATGTATCTCTTTGTGCTCGCTAATACTCAGATCGCTCTCTGTAACACTCCGATCGCTTTCTGCTTTCTCCACCTGATGCTGATTCTCAGATCGCTTATTGATTACACCCGGCTGCCGGTCTTTTACTATAGGCCAGCGAGCATTTACAAGGCTACAGCAGAGCTACAGAGTCCTCTGAATGGCTAGAATACATCATGGTAACCTTCCTCTGATTGGGTTAGAAAAATATTCCTCCCAGCGGCAATTTTTACATTGGTTGTTGCGTGTTGAATCTGCCTAACATAATCGTTTTCATTGGCCTGTTTACGCAGTGGTATTGCGCAATAACGGAAGCGCGTTTAATATACAAACTGGATACCGCTGTTTTCAGTGGAATCTGAGGAAGACGGCAAAAAAGACCGCATCTCTCTAGCATTAATAGTTTTTGAGATAACTACACATTTGTAAAAGTATGCCATTTTGGGCGGTACCGCCCAATCCGTCCCTCAAGGGTTAAGGCGCAAGGCCCTATTGTTTTTCTAAGGAGAATTATTTTTTTTCCACTATCTGGGGCTTTTTGGGGGTCTTAACGTGCTCAAAAACTCTTGAAAATTGGCACACACATTGGAATCGGCAGCCATTAGGATGCCACCGAGACTGGGACCTGGGCATGGCACAGGAGCTTTATGGCGCCCCCTTGAATGGGATCTGAAAACTTGGTCCGTATATCAAACATGCTTGCACGTATTGGTATGAAACTTTGTACACATATAGACCTCATCGGGCCAAACAACTTCTGTGCTCTAAGTTATGCTCTATCCCAACAGGAAGTCAGCTATTATGGGTTGTTTGAAAAACGCATCCTCTGGAATTTGATATACTCCTCCTAGGTGATTAATCCGATCACCACCAAACTTGGTCAACATGAAGTCAAGATACTGAGGATGCTAAATTGCGAGTGGATTTTTGATATCTCAAACGGTTTGACCGTGGCGAGGCAATGAATTTATGCCGGAAAAAGGGAAACAGGAAGTGTATTATAACTTCTGCATACATTGATTGATTTTTATGAAACTTCATCTGTGTGTTCGTTGTAGGAGCCCGATCACATGGATGTGGCTATTGTGAGTCAAAGTTACAGTGCCACCAACTTGCAGGAAGAAATGTGTAACTTTCAAAATGCTTTGAGATTACCCTCTTATTTTTACCCGATTTGCTTCAGACTTCATTAGAATAATATCAAGACTACGAATGTAGACCTGTAATAAGATTTTTGATATTTTTAAAACATTGTTGCCATAGTAACAGATCAAACTTCAATATTTGCTTTGGATGCTTTTGAGACTCTTAGCATGCTTCAAATTGCATGAAACTCGACACACATGTCAGGATTGTCATCCAGTAGACATGGGTAAAGCCTGAGAAATGGTCGGGGAGGAGGGCCTCTATAGCGCCACCTTTTGACAAAAGTGGGGGGTTAGTTTAACCTACAGTCACCAAACTCGGTACACATATTGATCTCATTAAGTCTTTCTTGTTTAGTCTAACTTTCTATTTTACAGTTATTAGCTTCAACCAACAGGAAGGCAGATATTATGGTTTGAATGTGGATTTCTCTCTCTCTCTCTCTCTCTCTCTCTCTCTCTGGGCTTGGTCTTGTCATTACTGCCTGCAGCTATATTTAGGGCCCAAGCGAAAATTCGCGCAGGGCCCTCTTGTTCTTCTAAGGATTATTAGGGCCCAAGCGAAAATTCGCGCAGGGCCCTCTTGTTCTTCTAAGGATTATTAGGGCCCAAGCGAAAATTCGCGCAGGGCCCTCTTGTTCTTCTAAGGATTATTAGGGCCCAAGCGAAAATTCGCGCAGGGCCCTCTTGTTCTTCTAAGGATTATTATTTTATTTTTTTTTTTTTTTATTTTTTTTTTTTTTTTCCGTCTTCCGGGGCTTTTTGGGGGCCTTAACATGCTCAAAAACTCTTGAAAATTGGCACACACATTGGAATCCGCGGCCATTAGGACGCCGGAGAGGCTGGTACCCGGGCGTGGCAGGGGGGCTCGACAGCGCCCCCTTGAAAAAAGTCTGAAAATTTGGTCCATATATTAAACATGCTTGCACGTATTAGTATGAAACTCGGTACACATATAGACCTCATCGGGCCGAACAACTTTCGCGCTCTAAGTTAATCGCCACGCCAACAGGAAGTCAGCTATTAAGGGTTGTTTGAAAAACGCATGCTCTGGAATTTGATATACTCCTCCTAGACGATTAATCCGATCGCCACCAAACTCGGTCAGCATGAAGTCAAGACACTGATGATTAAAAATTGCCAGGGGATTTTTGATATCTCGAACGGTTTGGCCGTGGCGAGGCAACGAATTTATGGCGAGAAAAAGGAAACAGGAAATGTGTTATAACGTCTTAATACATATATTGATCTTTATGAAACTTCACGAGTGTGTTCGTTATAGGAGTCTGATCACATGGATGTGACTATTGTGAGTCAAAGTTATAGCGCCACCAACTGGCAGCAGGAAGTGTATCACTTTTTGAAATGTTTTGAGATCACCCTCTTATTTTTACCTGATTTGCTTCAAACTTCATCAGTGTAATGTCAATACACAGCAGATGTAGACCTATGACAGGATTTTTGATATTTGAAATATTGTTGCCATGGCAACAGGTCAAACTGTAATAATATTCTTGAGTGTTTTTGAGGCTCTTAACATGCTTCAAATTGCATGAAACTCGACACACACATCAATATTGTCAACCAGTAGACATGGACAAAGCCATAGAAATGGGCGTGGTGGAGGGGCTCAGTAGCGCCACCTTTTGACAAAAGTGGGGGTTAGTTTTTCCTACAGTCACCAAACTCGGTACACATATTATTCTCATCAAGCCGGACAATTTTCTAATTTACATTCATTAGCTCCGACCAACAGGAAGTCAGCTATTTTGGTTTGAATGTTAATTTTTTGAAAAAACAGGCTATGAATTTTATACTACTACTCCTACAGGGTTTATCCAATTTACACCAAGCTTTTTTTAACTTGTTGCGAACACATTGAAGTTGTTTAATTGCAAACGGATTTTGGATATCTCAAACGGTTTGGCCGTGGCGAGGCAACGAATTTATGGCGAGAAAAGGGAAACAGGAAATGTGTTATAACTTCTGCATACATTGATTGATGTTTATGAAACTTCAGGAGTGTGTTGGTTGTAGTAGTCTGATCACATGGATGTAACTATTGTGAGTCAAAGTTATAGCGCCACCAAATGGCAGCAAGAAGTGTATCACTTTTAAAATGCTTTGAGATCACCCTCTTATTTTTACCTGATTTGCTTCAAACTTCATCAGTGTAATGTCAATACACAGCAGATGTAGACCTATGACAGGATTTTTGATATTTGAAATATTGTTGCCATGGCAACAGGTCAAACTGTAATAATATTCTTGAGTGTTTTTGAGGCTCTTAACATGCTTCAAATTGCATGAAACTCGACACACACATCAATATTGTCAACCAGTAGACATGGACAAAGCCATAGAAATGGGCGTGGTGGAGGGGCTCAGTAGCGCCACCTTTTGACAAAAGTGGGGGGGTTAGTTTTTCCTACAGTCACCAAACTCGGTACACATATTATTCTCATCAAGCCGGACAATTTTCTAATTTACATTCATTAGCTCCGACCAACAGGAAGTCAGCTATTTTGGTTTGAATGTTAATTTTTTGAAAAAACAGGCTATGAATTTTATACTACTACTCCTACAGGGTTTATCCAATTTACACCAAGCTTTTTTTAACTTGTTGCTAACACATTGAAGTTGTTTAATTGCAAATGGATTTTGGATATCTCAAACGGTTTGGCCGTGGCGAGGCAACGAATTTATGGCAAGAAAAGGGAAACAAAGTGTTATAACTTCTGCATACATTAATTGATTTTGATGAAACTTTGGCTTAGTCTTCGTTGTACAAGGCTGATCACATGGATTTGACTATTGTGATTCAAAGTCATAGCGCCACCAACTGGAAGCAGAAAATGTGTCACTTTCAGCATACATTGAGATCACCCTCTTATTTTTACCTGATTTGCTTCAAAATTCATCAGAATAATGTTAAAACTTGGCACATGTAATCCTTTGAAAATGGGCAGGGAGGAGGGGCTCTATAACGGCACCTTGTAGTGCAGTAAATGTGGAGTGAATTTGACATAGCCCTTTGATGTTTAACCGTTTTAAGTGCCTATTGCCCGCTGTGCGCAGTTGCCCTGAAGCCACCGGGGTGGCGGTGCCACCGGGCTTGGGCCCGCCATCGCTGCTCGCAGCTATATTTATTATTATTTTTTTTTTTTTTTCCGTCTTCCGGGGCTTTTTGGGGGCCTTAACATGCTCAAAAACTCTTGAAAATTGGCACACACATTGGAATCCGCGGCCATTAGGACGCCGGAGAGGCTGGTACCCGGGCGTGGCAGGGGGGCTCGACAGCGCCCCCTTGAAAAAAGTCTGAAAATTTGGTCCATATATTAAACATGCTTGCACGTATTAGTATGAAACTCGGTACACATATAGACCTCATCGGGCCGAACAACTTTCGCGCTCTAAGTTAATCGCCACGCCAACAGGAAGTCAGCTATTAAGGGTTGTTTGAAAAACGCATGCTCTGGAATTTGATATACTCCTCCTAGACGATTAATCCGATCGCCACCAAACTCGGTCAGCATGAAGTCAAGACACTGATGATTAAAAATTGCCAGGGGATTTTTGATATCTCGAACGGTTTGGCCGTGGCGAGGCAACGAATTTATGGCGAGAAAAAGGAAACAGGAAATGTGTTATAACGTCTTAATACAAATATTGATCTTTATGAAACTTCACGAGTGTGTTCGTTATAGGAGTCTGATCACATGGATGTGACTATTGTGAGTCAAAGTTATAGCGCCACCAACTGGCAGCAGGAAGTGTATCACTTTTTGAAATGTTTTGAGATCACCCTCTTATTTTTACCTGATTTGCTTCAAACTTCATCAGTGTAATGTCAATACACAGCAGATGTAGACCTATGACAGGATTTTTGATATTTGAAATATTGTTGCCATGGCAACAGGTCAAACTGTAATAATATTCTTGAGTGTTTTTGAGGCTCTTAACATGCTTCAAATTGCATGAAACTCGACACACACATCAATATTGTCAACCAGTAGACATGGACAAAGCCATAGAAATGGGCGTGGTGGAGGGGCTCAGTAGCGCCACCTTTTGACAAAAGTGGGGGGGTTAGTTTTTCCTACAGTCACCAAACTCGGTACACATATTATTCTCATCAAGCCGGACAATTTTCTAATTTACATTCATTAGCTCCGACCAACAGGAAGTCAGCTATTTTGGTTTGAATGTTAATTTTTTGAAAAAACAGGCTATGAATTTTATACTACTACTCCTACAGGGTTTATCCAATTTACACCAAGCTTTTTTTAACTTGTTGCGAACACATTGAAGTTGTTTAATTGCAAACGGATTTTGGATATCTCAAACGGTTTGGCCGTGGCGAGGCAACGAATTTATGGCGAGAAAAGGGAAACAGGAAATGTGTTATAACTTCTGCATACATTGATTGATGTTTATGAAACTGCAGGAGTGTGTTGGTTGTAGTAGTCTGATCACATGGATGTAACTATTGTGAGTCAAAGTTATAGCGCCACCAAATGGCAGCAAGAAGTGTATCACTTTTAAAATGCTTTGAGATCACCCTCTTATTTTTACCTGATTTGCTTCAAACTTCATCAGTGTAATGTCAATACACAGCAGATGTAGACCTATGACAGGATTTTTGATATTTGAAATATTGTTGCCATGGCAACAGGTCAAACTGTAATAATATTCTTGAGTGTTTTTGAGGCTCTTAACATGCTTCAAATTGCATGAAACTCGACACACACATCAATATTGTCAACCAGTAGACATGGACAATGCCATAGAAATGGGCGTGGTGGAGGGGCTCAGTAGCGCCACCTTTTGACAAAAGTGGGGGGGTTAGTTTTTCCTACAGTCACCAAACTCAGTACACATATTATTCTCATCAAGCCGGACAATTTTCTAATTTACATTCATTAGCTCCGACCAACAGGAAGTCAGCTATTTTGGTTTGAATGTTAATTTTTTGAAAAAACAGGCTATGAATTTTATACTACTCCTCCTACAGGGTTTATCCAATTTACACCAAGCTTTTTTTAAACTTGTTGCTAACACATTGAAGTTGTTTAATTGCAAACGGATTTTGGATATCTCAAACGGTTTGGCCGTGGCGAGGCAACGAATTTATGGCAAGAAAAGGGAAACAAAGTGTTATAACTTCTGCATACATTAATTGATTTTGATGAAACTTTGGCTTAGTCTTCGTTGTACAAGGCTGATCACATGGATTTGACTATTGTGATTCAAAGTCATAGCGCCACCAACTGGAAGCAGAAAATGTGTCACTTTCAGCATACATTGAGATCACCCTCTTATTTTTACCTGATTTGCTTCAAAATTCATCAGAATAATGTTAAAACTTGGCACATGTAATCCTTTGAAAATGGGCAGGGAGGAGGGACTCTATAACGGCACCTTGTAGTGCAGTAAATGTGGAGTGAATTTGACATAGTCCTTTGATGTTTAACCGTTTTAAGTGCCTATTGCCCGCTGTGCACAGTTTCCCTGAAGCCACCGGGGTGGCGGTGCCACCGGGCTTGGGCCCGCCATCGCTGCTCGCAGCTATATTTTTTGCTTGATCTTCTAAGTAACCTGTCACATAACAACCCTGCAATGATACCAAAGGTACCATGGCATAACCATATTATTTCTTGAAAGATGTTTGAGCTCAATTTAGATGACATTTTATGTGAATATGTATTGTTAAAACTTTAGTTATATTGTAATTGTAATAATCATTTTTTTTTTTTTTTTTAAAGTTCCACTGTATTGCTTTTCCGGACATGGTATTTTGGACATATTTCAATACTATTACTATTTAAATATTATTTTTTAATTCCATCTCATATTTTTTACATCCTCATGTCCCCTTAAGGCCGGTAAACACCAAGCCGAAGGTCAGCCATCAGGCAATGTTGGGCCAGTTTTGAGCATCAGTCGGCTTAGTTTTTCGGTGTGTTCCCCACCATTGGCTCTAGTCGGATGCTGTCAGAGTTTTTTGAGCCAATTCAGCATGTTGAATCAGTGTTGGGCTGTCAGTGAGAGAGAAAACTCTAATTGGTTGTTCAGCTCAGAGAACGAGTCAGTGCATGAGAATAAAAGCCAAAGCAATAAAAGTGAGCAAAGAAGTCAAGACGATACAGACAGAAAGCTATTATAATTTTACGTCATCTCACATGAGCATTTGAATGCGCAAATATTTACATAATAACATGAGCCAAATGGAATCTAGAAAATGATCAGCATGATTGATATTCAAAATGGTAAGCAAGCGTCTCCCTCTGAAGGAAGTCCAATCTGATAGTTCTCAGAAAATGAGCTGTAACAGTGAATACTAATCAAAAAAAAATAGACTTATGTCTAAAGAAACATTGAAATGTCAGGTTTTAAATTGTGTAAGTCAAATCGAAAACAAAAAATCTCTGTTTATGTAATCTGTATGAAAAGAGACACATGTCAGAAGTCCGTGATTCAGCTCATTATCCATTAATGTGGCCACGCCCATGGAGCAAGCGCTATTCGGACGCAAATTCTGAGGCAATACACATATACATCGTCACAATCATGTATTTATTGTCTTAAAAAGTGTTAGTCTTGTATATAAGTTTAGAGTTTATTCACAAATACCACTACCAGCAAATTCTATAATACAGCAGGGGTACAGAAATACGAATTTGTTATAGTGAAATGGGTCCCCCAAAGAAGCTAAAAAAGCTTATAGGTGGGGGCCCATAGTTTATGAAAAAAAGAAAAAAATATAGAAGTGGAACAAACAAGGTACACAGTTTCCACCTGTAACCAGACAATGGTTAATGAACTGAAAGCACCAATACTGACATATAAATACATAAACATACACATACAATCATACACATACATCCCAGTAGACCATGAAAAGACAGTTATATATTAAATATAGGTTGATAGATAATATTTTTTTAGTTGTCTTTTAAAGTTGGAGATAGAGGGCAACACCTTAAGGCCATCATCAATCCCATTCCAAAGCTGCGGCCCCCTACAGACAACGCTCATACTGGTGCGAACATGTCGGCAATATTTTCCAGATATGAGTGATTTGGTTCTCGTTTTCTATGTGTGCTGGGGCTGGAGATAGGAACAAGGCTACTCAATCTAGAGTTCAGATTATTAACAATTTGAAACATAAAGCAGGCATTTTGATATTTATTCAGCTCAGTTAGTCTTAGTAACTCGAGGCGATAAAATAGAGGGTGAGTAGGAGAATTTATCTCTGACCAGGACAGAGCCTGTATGGCTTTCCTTTGTAATGATGCAAGGTTTTTAAGATGACTTGTGAAGGTGTTGCACCATATCACATTACAGTAATTAAGATGTGGTTCAAATAGAGTTTTATACAACAAAAGTAGGGCAGACAACGGAAGAATGTATCTTATAAAACAAGCCAACATATTTTGATATTTTGTTTACAAGATGATCAATATGACATTAAAAGGTAAGAGATTCGTCAATGAGGACCCCCAGGAATTAAGCGGAATACAATCTTTTTATCAATTGGTCATTATTTTAATCAGGCAGTGGTCAGTGTTAAGTAATTTTTTCTTGGTCGATTTGAATATAATAAAATTTCTTTTGCTTACATTTAATGTCATTTTGTTACATTTAAACCAAGAGTCAACTTTGATTAACTCTGAATTGACTATATCTTGTAAAATAATTGGATTACTTTGTGATGTAAACAAATTTGTGTCATCTGCAAAGATGATTTATGAAATAATGTTGATGAATTTACAAAATCGTTTATATATAGAATAAATAAGATTGGCCCTAAAATGGAGCCCTGGGAGACCCCCAAGATTATGGGCTTACAAGTAGAGTTATAATCATTGACATTCTGTTCCCTCTCATATAGATAACTTCTGAACCATTTAAGTGCTAGACCTCTGATACCACAGTGTTATGATATCAGAATCAATGGTATCAAAGGCTTTTGATAGGCCCAAAAAAATACCAATACCACATTTCTGCTCTTCAATACAGTCATTAATTTGTTCAATTAGGTCTAATATTGCCATACAGGTTGTGCTCTTTTTTCTAAAACCGTATTGAGAGGGAACAAGAATATCCAATTGATCAAGAAAGCCACTAAGTCTGTTTTATACTAACTTCTCCATTACTTTAGAAAAAGGGGGTAGAATTGATATGGGCTGATAATTATTCATATCATTTATATTGCCCGATTTAAAAATTGGAATTATATTAGCGATTTTTGCCATTTTAGGTACAATACTAGTAAATAAATCAAGGTTAATACAATAAGCCAGTGGCTCCACAATGATGTTCGCAATGGCCTTCATGATCTTACTAGATATTCCATCTACACCAGCGGTGTATGAGCTCCTCAAGTTTAAAATGATCTTGAGGACTTCGGTACTGTCTGTTGGTGTCATGAAGAATGAATGAATATAACTACCAGAAAGAAAATGCTTAAAAGTGACACCCTTGGGTTGACTTATCTTTTTTGACAGATTTACACCGATTGAAGTTAAATGATTATTAAAACTCTGTGCAAGATCAGCTTTGACATCACCAAGAGCAGGTAGTGCAGTCGTTTTATGTCTCCTATTGAGAACTTCATTTAACACATTCCATGACCTCCTACAGTCCCCCTGTGAAGCTTTTGTAGTAGTTCTGTATAATGATATCTTTTGCTCTTTCTTATAATCTGCTTTAATTTATTTTTATAAGAAATTTTATTCAGGTACACCAATGACCCTGATGTTGTTATGCCGGCATATATATTAGCATGGTCTGTCTGGAGCTTGGTGATAGTTTCGTTGGCAGCCTTCAGGCATAGCTCTCGCGCGTCACCTTCACTTTCAAGGATTTCAAGTTTCTCAGCGTGTTCTGTCACGGTAGTTATGACACCGTTCAACTTGGTCTCAAGGGCTGAAAAAGTTTGTTTGAAGTCCTCCGAGATGGCGGTTCAGTGAGAGTCAAGCAGGTGGGTGAGGGACGCCATTGTGACCGCCTCAGCGTTTGAGTCGGTCTGCACCGCTTTTGCCTTCGGCATAGTCACAATAGATCAGTAAGTTAGAAAATCCACCACTTTAGATAAGTTTAGGAGAGAGTTAAGTTACGAATAATGAGTTTAAAGATAAGCAAACATTAGCGAGGGCGTGAGACGCTGCGTCTTAGCGATCTCTGGAAGCCTCTGTTAGTTCCTGGAATGTCACATGGCCTGTTCTTCTTTAGAGTAATTTGTGGACAAAAGGTGCACAGAGCGCCCTCCGGCTGCAAGTATGAATTGAAAACACAGTATCCAGCGCTCATAGTGATGACAATAAATAATGAATAAATATTACTCCTCTGTATAGAAAATTGACACAAACATATGAGAATACATTAATATTTCTCCAAATGTGTATGCTTTTAATCATATTAAGAAATTATGCTCAATATAAGATTTTAAGAGTAAAACAGAGGTCAAAATGTGAAGCTTGAGTCTTAGATCTTTTTAATGATGAATAGTTTGTCAACTGCACATTAACATTTAGGCTATATAACATAACAAATATATTAGCCTATATGAAATGCCATAGAGGTAGGAATGTTCAGACGAAATACATTATATTTTAAAGTATATTAAAATAGAAAACCATTGTTTGGTTTGAGACTTAAGACTTCTTTTAAAAACATTAGTAATGCGTCCAATCTTTTGACTGGTACTGTAATTTGACATAGGCCTATGCAAAATTTTCATCAGATGATGCGCAAAAAAATGTGCATGCATGAAATCACAAAAATCATGTTTTTTTGTCAAGAGTGGACATTAATCCTGTTATCAGCATGATCACAGCCTACCTGACTGAAAGGCCTCATTAATATGCAGGTCATTAGAGGTCATTATGCTAATCTTTTGTCTTCTCAGGTGTGAATCACAGCATTATTCATGATGATTGACGCCTCCACACATACTGTGTTTCTTAACAAAAAGTGTCTTACAAAATGTAAATCAATATATTGTTTTATATGACCGAGTAGGCAGGATTATTTTTATATCATTTTGAAGCAAAAACTCTAGTCTACAACCTCCAATACCCAGAAATCTTGTAAACAAAGATTTAATTTTTTATTTTTTTTTTGGCCTTAATTCAGTGACTTTTTTGTTTTTTCAATAACCATGCATAAACGTTATTCCTTAAAAAATACAAACATGTACATACATGTTCCTCACATATTATTGTTACCTAGTTTATGCTTATTTCAGTGTAACGACACTTTTGTCATTAATATGTTTATGAACAACTGAAAAAAGCACAAATGTCAGGGCATGTCAAAACTTCTCAGGGCCCCCAAAATCCTCAGACCCCAGAGGGTTAAAGGTGCTTACACAACAAAACACATTCACTTACACATATGGCTTAAATTAAATATATAATAGCAATAATACAATAATTGATTCAAGTAAAGTATCAAAAGCAATTCATCGTATGTTTTATTGAACAAAATTGTCAAAATACATAATGTATTGAATTGTACAACAAATGTTCTTTATTTTTTTTTAAATCGAACATTTGAATTTAATTGAGGAATTGTTACAGCCAGGGGTGATTCTAGGGTCAGAGCTTTAGGGGTGCTGAGCACCCAATGAGCCCCACTGCCACCACCCACCCTCTTTTCACACAAAAACAAAAAATATGTCTATTGAAAAATAACTTTATCATTTTTACATTGATTCAACTTACTCCAAAATCCAGATTTTAGCCTAGTTATTAATTGAATAACGAGACACAAATTCAATCGTGTTTGGTCGCATTTATTTTTGATCACAGTGCATACACACAAAACTTTTAGTCCAAAAGTGCGCACATTTGGAGAAATTCACGTTTACCTCAGATTTCATTAGATATAATATAAGCGGGGCCGCACGCCGGGTTTTATTTACCGAGGTCAGAAAATGTAGTATGCTAGGGGGGTTCGGGAGCATGTTCCCCCGAGAAAATTTAGATTTCCCTGGTGTACATATGTGCATTTTAAGACGTTTTAAGGCCAACAAATTGGATAACAATAGCTTTAAAACCATGTCCACATATATACATGCATGCACAGTTTTGAGGCAGCTTTAATCGCATGTTTGGTAATTTCATGACTTAATGTAAGTTAAGTCAACAGAACAACGACGGTCATTGCTCGCAGTTTCTTTTGCGCTTTATTTAAGCTATAATAAAGTAATTATGCAGCGCGCGCCGGCGCATTTGCGCATGCAATTCTTTAGTGCGCGCCACGAGCACAGTATAACGGCTGATTGGACAGTCGTGTTAATTTTTCTGAGTTTTACCGACATAGTCTGACAACATCTCATCTGACGCAGTTCACTGTTGTTCAACTGGAGCTCCCTCGTTTGATTGCGCCTGGCGCTGAGGTGAGGTTGGAACGCGTGTCTGAAAAGTGTCCCGTTTGTTGTGGTCGTAAAGAGACAGTTCTATATAAACTCAGCGTTTTACTTGCCGATGTTTTAAAAAAAGATTTATATTTTTGGTATTTTATATGCTCTATTGGTGGTTTGAGGAGTAGCATCACCCAGGGGGGATATTTTTTTTATACTGACTCCAGTAGGCTACTCACCGATATGGTTTCGGAATCGGAACAACTCTAGGGAAAAGGAAAGAAGTGTGAGACAGCTTTGAAGCAACTTAGTTGATTAACAACACTACATAACGGGTTCTCACTCTGCGTGTGTTTCGCGCTGGATGACGGTCGTGCTGAGCGGTGCAGGTACAGAGGAGAAGTAGAAGAAGAGAACAGGATGACACCATTTGCTAAGGGGGATGTTTTCATTTTCATCCTTAACACATACATTTTAAACCACAAACTACGGAATATGTTTTGGACATTATTTAACCTTGTAAAAGACGAACAAAAATTTTAAATAACATTTCTTACTCCAAGTTTTAGGGGTGCTGAGCTCCTTTTTAGGGGTGCTCGCCCATGGTTACAGCCCTAGTTCACAGTCTCCTTTAGTCCTTTTGGTGTGTTCAAGCACAGCTTTTTGGTCGAGACGCAGCCGATGTAAGGCGACAACACTAGTCACTGCTAGTCACTGCTAGTTCTTTGACATTGGTTTGGTGTGTTTTCGGCTTTAGGGTGCTCCGTAGATTTGAGAGTGAATAAACTTTCTATCTGTTCATACTCAAATATCAATCTGTTAGAGATCATTGACTTTCATAATATTGACCAAAACAGCTGAAACATTTTTCCCTTTCAAGGGAACTCGTGCTTGCGTGATTGCATTGTGAAGCACGTATGGAATCAGTCCAAAAGATGGAATTTCATAGGCGGGTAACACAGTGTTTCAACACAGCGTCTCATTCCCTTTTCTGGGAGCCATGGTTACATAGGTAATCAAGACAGAAAATATCTTCTTTTGTATTCCACTGAATAATAAAAGCTAAAATGTGTTTGGAACTAAATGAGATTGAGTAAAAATGATGACAGAAGTTTCATTTTTTGAAAAAACAAAACAACAACAACAAAAAAAACATTATATAAACGTTATAAATTAGGAATGAGAAATGGTCAAAAGCACAGGCAGTGGGATTCTTTGGTTGTTCTTCATAAACAGATGGTGAAGTGGGACAAAGCTATAAAACATTTCAAAAGACTGGCTTGTCTTGCTCAGGCACCACATCAATCACATTGGTTTAAAGCAGTGGTGGGGAACGTTGATCCTGGAGGGCCATTGTTCTGCAGAGTTTAGCTCCAACTCTGAAAAAACACTCACCTGCCTGTAACTTTAGTAATCCTGAAGACCTTGATTACCTTCAGGTGTGTTTAATTAGGGTTGGAGCTAACCTCTGCAGGACAGTGGCTCTCCAGGATCAACGTTCCCCACCCCTGGTTTAAAGGGTCATATATTTCATTTTCCACCTTGTCAAATATCATGTTTGCCGATGAGAACAAATAATGGTAAAGCAACTAACTACTTGCACTGAGCTTTGTGACACTCTTCTGTTTTGAAATAGTACAACTCATTTATTTCCAGTTATGTATATTTTTTTTAACTTGTTCTAGGCACCTAGTTAGCTAAATGCTGCTTAAAATGAGTGTCCCCAAAAAGTTTTAAAAATGTAAGAAGATATATTCTGATGATTACTGTGTAAAGAACTTTCCAAACTCGGAAACGGAACATGAAGTTTCAATCTCAAGCCGATCTGAGAAAGCAGCAGCTGGTAAACATATACATGACAACAAAAAAAACTAGTTTAGACAGTGCTTGTCTAAACTAGTAACTGCAATGCTGAAGTGTGTGAGACCTGATGAATAAGATCAGTACATACCTTTATTTATTTGTATTAAATATTTTAATCACTATTATGTCATTTTTCATTGTCAATAATTTTTCTGTATGTAATTTACATGTTTATGTAGGGCTGGGCGATATATCGCATGCGATTGTCACGCGCATTTCGTCAGTAAAGCCGGTTCCCTGATTACCGCTAAATCGCCATCACCTGCTTTCAAATGGAGCGGCATTTAATAGACAGAGCCGTAGATCACTGACAAGCGACGCAATATCGCGTTCATTATCGAAGGCGATTCATCTGCGATATGAACACGATTTTGCGTGGCTTATCAGTGATCTACGGCTCTGTCTATTAAATGCCACTCCTTTGGAAAGCAGGTGATGGTGATTTAGCGGTAATCAGGGAACCGGCTTTACTGACGAAAAGCGCGTGACAATTGCATGCAATATATCGCCCAGCCCTATGTTTATGCCAAAATTATTAATTAATATTCAAAGTTGTAGCGCTGTCAGTGCATTACTGTTTAAGATTAATTTAATATTTAACATTGTTAAATTTATTTAAGGCATTTACATGTGCCCACTCATTCATTCATTCATTCATTCAACTATTTTAAAAGACTGAGCACCAATAAGAGCACCACCGCAGACAAGCAATCCTTTTTATCAGTCAAATTCATTTTTTCAGAGAAGAAAAAAAAAAACACTGTTAAATAAGAATACAAGCACTAGACAACCACTGCAGGCTAGTGAGGAAATATATTTATTTACTATATAGAATTCAGTTTGCGCACCATCCTCTGCATTTCAATGGTGTGGTCTCCATTACCGTGAAACTGGAACAGGTGCATTTGCTGACACAAGAATTGCAAACTCTGCTGGAAAACAGGGCCATAGAACATGTTCCCCTCTCAGACAGACAGTCAGGTTATTACAGCCGTTATTTTTTTGGTTTCTAAAAAAGATGGGGGGGTTGCGTCTGATTTTAGACCTTCGAGGACTGAACTCTTCTCTCAGAACATTCAAGTTCAAAATGTTGATGGTCAAAATGACTGTGTCTCAAATTTAACACAAAGACTGGTTTGCCACGATCAACATCAAAGATGCGTATCTTCACATAGAAATTCTGCCACAACACAGGAAGTTCCTGAGGTTCGCTTTCGGGGGTGAAGCCTACCAATATCGGATTCTTACATTTGGCCTAGCCTTGTCACCCCACAAATGCACAAAATGCATGGGTGCAGCACTGGCTCCTTCACGACTGCAGGGCATCCGCATTTTAAATTATGTAGATGACTGGTTGATACTCGCACAGTCTCAAGAACTTGCGCTACAACATCGAGATATCGTCCTAGCTCATCTTCAAACTCTAGAGTAGAGGCTCAATGCTAAGAAAAACATTCTCTCTCTGGCCCAGAGAGCAATGCATTTTGGGGTCATATAGGACTTGCTCATTATGAGGGCATGGTTGTCTCCTTCACAAGTCGAGTCCATCTTAAACACCCTAAGTAATGTCAGGCTAGGTCAGGAGGTTACACTCCATCACTTTTAAAGAATTCTCAGTCTTATGGCAGCCGCATCCATTGTTATTGCTTTGGGCCAACATTTCAGTTGTGGATCAGAGCCAAGGGATTTAATCCGAAGGCCAATCCCCCGTAAGGCAAATAATTGCTTTGCTGTATTTCTGGCCCTGAAATACTTCCACTGGCAATTAAGAGGCTACCATGTCCTGGTGCAGATGGACAACATGGCAGTAATCACTTATATAAATCGCCAGGGTGGACGGCATTTGTGCCGTTTGAACAAACTAGCACAGCAGCTTCTGCTTTGGTCTCAGGACAAGTTCCTGTCCCTCAGAATGATTTACATTCCTGGAAGCATGAATGTGGGGACAGATTTACTGTCCAGCTGGGAGGTCACACACAGGGATTGGAAGCTCCAGCCCGATGTGGTCAGTCAGATCTGGGAAAGATTTTACAAAGCAGATGTGGACCTCTTCGCTTCTCAGGAAACAGCACAATATCCCCTTTAGTTCTCACTGAATCCTCCAGGCCCCCTGGGTCTGGACGCCATGGCCCATGCATGGCCCAAGAAGTGTCTATGTGCATTTTCACAGATCGTTCTGCTCTCGGGAGTCCTGTCTAATGTCTAACAACAAGGGTCATGCCTCTTGTTGATAGTGCCTTGTTGGCCGAACAGAGTCTGGTTCTCAGAAATAATATCTCTCCTTGATGGATCGCTTTACAGAGCAGGAGGGATCTCCTGTCTCAGGCACAGGGGACGATACTCCATCCCTGGCCAGAGCTCTGGAACCTACATGTCTGGCCCCTGTGGGGGACTGGCTAAGAGATGCTGGAATTCCAGTGGATGTAATGGAGACCATTCTGAGTGCTAAGGCTCCCTCCACTAGAAGAATGTACGCCCTTAAGTGGCGCGTCTTTGAAAAATGGTGTACTATGCATCATGCAGACCCAGTTCACTACCAGATTGTTTCAGTGCTGGAGTTTCTGCAGGAGAAGCTGTCAGCAGGCACATGTACTCTCTGAGTTTTTGTGGCTACCATCACAGCCTGCCACGCTCTGATAGATGGGGTTTCAATAGGGAAACACCCTCTGATTGCCTGCTTCATTCATGGAGCTAGGCGTTTGAGACCACCTGCCAGGGTGAAAGTTCCCTCTTGGGACTTATCCGTGTTCCTCGAGGGGCTTCTCGATGGTCCCTTTGAACCACTAGAGTCAGTGCCAGTTAAACTTCTGACTTTTAAGTTGGTTATCCTTATGGCTATATCGTTACTAAAGAGAACTGGAGATTTGCAGGCTTTGCCGGTTTCGCCATTCTGCTTAGACTTTGCCCCTGGACTAGTCAAGGCTATTTTGCACCCTCATCCCAATTACCTTCCAAAGGTTACTTTTTCGACCATGCACCCGGTCATTCTTGAAGCCTTCTGCCTTCCGCTGTTCACTTCACCAGAGACTTACTGTGTCCAGTTTGTGCTCCTCAGATTTATGTCCACCGCACTAGCCAGTGGCGCAAGTCAGAGCAGCTGTTCATTTGTCATGGGGGCTGTAACTGGGGGGCGGCCACCACGAAGCAGACTATGTTACATTGAGTCAGGGATGGTATCGCCCTAGCATAAGAAGCGCATGGTCAAGTTTCGTCTCTAGGTGTGAGGGCTCATTCTACCAGGGGGCTTGCATCCTCCAGGGCTTTGGCAAGAGGCGGCCCCTTGCAGCAAGTATGTGATTCGACAGGTCAGTCCTTTCTGCACACATTTATTAGATTGGTTTGGTTTAGACCATATGGTTTGGATCTTCGTGTTACTCCGGGCTCTCATGTCCTTGAGTCGACATCCCAAGCCCTTGTCTGAGGCCTTTCTCATCTTTGTACACACACACACTATACAACCTTGAGGGGTCAGTGCAGCGGCGTTGGTATTCTCATTCCCATAGTGTTTAAATCAATGCAGCATTAAGAGTAGCTTTTGAAAGGGAACGTCTTGGGTTACTTGACTGTTCCCTGAAGAAGCGGGAATGAGATGCTGCACTTCATTTCCACACTGAGGGCGTGTCCAGGACGTTCTTCAGAAAAAATGACCTCATGAGCGCATCATCAGAGGTTATTTAAGCCAAATTCTTGCCGTATTTGCCACACGTGTTAACAACCTGTCAAACAGAGATGTTTTCCCACAGCGCTTAAATCAGCACAGCATCTCATTCCTGCTTTTTCAGGGAACCGTGTTACAGTCAAGTAACCTGAGATGTTCTCATGAGTAACTGTCTGTGTGTATGTGCATTGAATGCTGTTACTGGAAACTCCAGAGCAGTATTAAATAGAATGCAAAGTTGTGCAAGTAGTCCACTCAATCATCTTCAGATACAACACACTTCTTTGTCCCAATAAGTACTGAAATATTTTCTAGCCACACACTGAATGTTGGTATGATATGGCTTTATATTTTTCCATAAATTACTTTTCTTCTAAATTGCACCCAAGGAAATAACCATTAACCCTTGGCCTTTGATACAGCTGAACCTTTTTGAAGGGTCTAGCTCCAAACCATCAGTAACAAGAGTACTTGGCGATTGAATGGAGTGAGGAGCCAACTGAAATGAGGTTCTCAAACTGAGCCAGCAGTAGAATAAGGCCAAAGGTGAAAGTGTTTTCCAAATTAAAACATGGAATTCAGTAAATTACCATCGACTCTGTCTTGCTGAGCCTTCATGATAGACCTTAGTCAGGATAGTGCCATTGACAGGAATGTAAGGTTATAAGGTAAAAAGTTGTTGATTTGATGAAACATCTTTCCAAAAACATTTCAGCAAACTTACAGTTTGGAAAGTTTAATTTTTTTTATTTTATTTTTTTTTTTTTTTACTGAACATAATTACTGCACAAAATAAAGTTAGTTGAATGTTTTTATTAAAATGTTTGCATCCTGATAAAGGAGGACAGAGAGCATTTTTCCCCCCTCTGAAATTCCTGCACTCCAGATGAGAGCCTAAAGTCTGACTCTGTATGCATGACCTATATGAATCCAGCTGCTCTATGCTGACAGCTCTGAGCTCCTCAGCTTTAAGTCTTCAAAATGCTGACAAAGCAGTTCTGGGCAAAATCATGGTGTACGGGGAGAGTTTAAACAATAAGGAAGATAGCGAGGCGCTAAGAATCATATGCAGATATTAATTCTAAAAGTACATGCTGTATCTCTACAGTAGATCTCTTTCAGTCTAGATTTATACATTTTTGAACATGAAATTTTGGTCTTATTGTGAACAATTCATTGGTGCACATTATTTTGAAGAAAAAATGTGTCTACATAATCAATAATAAGAATGTAACAGCTTAAACATGATGTTTAACTTTTCTTCTTTCTTTTCTTTTACATAATTTGTAAAATAATTAATTGTATTAATATAAGGAATAGGCAGAAATTGTTGATTACATGATATTTTACATTAATTAATATTATATATTGATGATTATAAATAAAATGACATCGGGTAACTGATGTCATTCAGGAGGTGGATAATGGCAAACAATAGGCAAATTCTGAAGAAAAGTAAAAGAAAGTAAAATGGTGTGTCAAGCCACACAGAAATGACATCTAGTTTTACATAAATTCTAAAGTTATATTAAATGTTAAAAGCAGGGTAGGTGATTTGTTCCAGAAACATTTTTGGTTATGCGGGTTGAAGGTCTGTTCACATCCTGATAGCAATCACTAAGTTGAGTGGTCTAAATGTATTAACATGTATATATTAGGGGTGCAATGGTTCTCTATAAAAAAATCGAACTGTACCGTTCTCCACTTACAGTTCAGCACACACTTGCAGCGCCGTTCATTTAGAATGATGACACATCTATATGGTTTGTTGAAAATAGCAACGTGTAAAACAGACAGAGTTCAGAAAATGTATGTTTCAGTAGAAGAATACACATTCTGGCTTTCCAAAACATTACAACAGCGATGATGAAAAAATGTGGACAAAACTGTCACTCTCTGTAATCTTGGATCACTGCGAGTGCCGTATGCTTGATTTATGAGCAGTCATTTACGGCTTTATCACCTGGGTGTTGAAGCCTCACGAGCGCAGGTGAGACCTGAACAACGCATGTTGCTATGTGTGTTTAAACTAAACTCATTTAAGCCTTGCTAATTTAAATGTTGAAAAGCAAGACATGAAAGAATACTCGCATGCACTGTGAGAAGATTTGTGTGCGCTCATCCGAATCGCGCACGCCCATTATCTCAGATAGAAGACATGCGTTTGAACGGACAAATTCACACAAAAATTATGTTAACATGCCCGTCTTGGCAAGTATCCTAACAAACATAGTTGGTTATGTCTTGAGTAAACGTATAACAGTCAAAAAAAGAGTATGTATAACAGTATATGTACTGGATCGTGCATTATGTCTTAAAGGGAAAGAAGCCTATTCCTACTGCCAATGTATTTAATATTAATTAAACCACAAAAATGACAAAGAAATCACTCACTTCTCTTGACTGAATAGCTTTTGTAACTAAATAATGATTAATCTTTATTTAATTTATACAGTGAAGATAATATGCAGTGTTATTTTATATTTGATTATTTTATTCATTTTCTGTACCTGAAAAGCACTGTTTATTTTATTTGAATCTTTGCTCTATTGTATTGATTTGTGCTGTTGCTTATAGTTTATTTGTTCTTATTTTCTTTATTTTTATTTGTCAGTAGTCCTTTTTCCCCAAACATAGCACATACTGAACCGTACCAAAACCGTGAGTCATTTGTAATAATTGCAGAGGTTGTTTGTGATCTTAATCTCGTGCAAATCGGCCATGTCTGTAATTTGTAAAGTAAAAATTTGCAGAACCTGTGATAATATTAGTACCAGGCAAATCGGCATCTCCATAATTTGGCCAGGATTTGGCAAGGTCGTATATAATTTTTTCAAGGTTTTTATTTCCTGTGCACTTTTTTATCCATCGTTCACGAAGAATGGAAGCTGCATTAGAGTGTTTTGATAGTATTTTTGGGTGCTGGGTCATATCGCTATACACCATACAACTATACATTTTGCAAAAAGAGAAAGCTGAAAACCATCAGAAGAGAGAAAAATAAAGAATGATTCTTCTGTTTATGATGTATAATACAGCTAGACCTATTACGACAAGGCGAATAGGGATTTTGATAGACGTGTGCCACTGAGCACCAAAACAGCAGCCACTTTTTACAGTTCCTCCAGAACCAAGACAACGAGCTTATGCTGCCTTCACGCCATAACTACTGTAATTTGGAAGAAATGGAAACTTGTGAAGTTATAATCGGAGTGGT
This sequence comes from Chanodichthys erythropterus, assembly GCF_024489055.1. Lineage (NCBI taxonomy): Eukaryota > Metazoa > Chordata > Actinopteri > Cypriniformes > Xenocyprididae > Chanodichthys > Chanodichthys erythropterus. The sequence goes on along the minus strand of NC_090222.1, from coordinate 11,343,327 downwards.
TTGTTACTCGAATTTATGCTTTTCAATGGCAACACTATCAACGCTGAAATTAATCTGCAGCAATCAGGTTGTACAGGTAAATGCTCTTTAAGTTGTTTATGTTCATTATTATTGTAATGTTATTTGCTATGAGACATGAGATAGTTTAACTCCATCTTTCGTTGCACTTTTGTTTGCTCCCTGCTTTACGCGTTCATATGTTTTGAAGGGGGCATGGCTTTGGAGACGCTCTGAAGTGAAGGGTGGGATCTTATGCTTTGTAAGCTAGCTCGCTATTGCTAGCCTCTACGAAAATTGCCTACCCTGCCTTTAATAAAATTTACACGTATGATATTTAGAGGTGACAATGTGAAAACAGGCCATGCTCAGGAAGCCCCAGGTGCTGCGGTCTCTGGGTCAGGGAATCAGGTTGCATTTGTTTTCTTTTCTTTTTTTTCCTCAGGTACACTAGGGTCCAGAGACGTTTAGGACAGTGTTTTATGGCAGTGCACATCAGAGAGACAGCATGAGTATCTTAGCAGTGTGTCCTCCACAGCTTGTTTTAATTGGTGTCCCTTCTAAATGAACAGTTTAAATCACTGTTCTCGGTCTCAATTGTACTTAGCAGCCAGTAATCCAGGCAGGCTGCGACTTGTTCAGTGGGCTTAAGGATAAAAATGGCTCTGGAGAAGCCTTAGACTAAACCACAACCTGGACAGTCTCCAAGCCAGTATCTGTCAACAGCTCTGTTGTGACTGGTATCAACCCAGCAGAGAGAATTAAATCCACTCTGCATGCCAGGAGCTCACCTGTATGTGTGATGTGACACGTACACACACATTGGCGGCTTAAACCAGCACAGACAGCATCATGACACAGGTGACTGGGAGGGTGAAAAGTTATCTGTAATACACTTAGGTGTTAAGAGTACTTGCTATGTAATTTAGCTAGCTGTACTATAATAGGAACACCTGACACACATTTCTCAAAATAACCTTTCAGGATCCTACACACAGCTCAGACCTGAGCTCATAATTTTTGCTTGATCTTATAAGTAACATGTCACATAACAACCCTGCAATGGTACCAACATGAATCGTAGTGTAATTTACAATAAAAAAAGTTCCATGGTATTGCTTTTCTGGACATGGTAATTTAGATATGTATAATGGTAGTGTTTTGGTATTCTTGGAAGTACCATGGTGTGCCATATAAATAAAGTACCATGATACCCACAAATTTCAGTACTGTGTTATATTCCAATGTACAATAGTATTACCATATGATAACATCAATGTACCATGGTATTGCCACAATACTTTTTTGTAGTAGTACAGTGTACAGTAGTACAGTGCTCAGCGTAAATGAGTATTACCCCCTTAGAAAAGTAACATTTTAAACAATATCTCAATTAACACAAAAACAATTTCCAAAATGTTGACAAGACTAAGTTAAATATAACATCTGTTTAACTTATAACATGAAAGTAAGGTTAATAATATAACTTAAATTACATTTTTCAGATTTATTTAAATTAGGGTGATGCAAAAATGAGTACACCCCACAACAAAAACTACTAGATCTAGTTCTTTGTTTTTTTAATGACAGCACCAAGTCTTCTAGGCATGGAATGAACAAGTTGGCGACATTTTGCAACATCTATCTTTTTCCATTCTTCAAGAATGACCTCTTTTTGAGACTGGATACTGGATGGAGAGTGATGCTCAAGTTGTCTCTTCAGAATTCCCCATAGGTGTTCAATTGGGTTCAGATCAGGAGCCACTGAATCACTTTCACAGTGTTCTTCTTTAGAACAGTTGGCTTAGATGTGTGTTTAGGATCATTGTCAAGCGCACAATGACCAAGGGCATGGAGTGATTGTAGCATCTTCTCTTTCAGTATAGAGCAGTACATCTCTGAATTCATGATGCCATCAATGAAATGCAGCTCCCGACACCAGCAGCACTGATGCAGCCCCACAGAAGGACACTGCCACCACAATGTTTCACTGTAGGCACCATGCATTTTTTCTTTGTATTCCTCACCTTTGCGACGCCATACAGTTTTAGAGCCATTTATCTTTGTCTCATCACTCCAGAGTGTAGAGTCCCAGTAGTCTTCATCTTTGTCAGCATGGGCCCTGGCAAACTCTAGGCGGGCTTTTTTGTGCCTGGGCTTTAGGAAAGGCTTCTTTCGTGGGCGGCACCCGTGCATGCCATTCCTCTGCAGTGTACACCGTATTGTGTCAAGGGAAATAATCACCCCAATTTGGCTTTCTACTTCTTTAGATAACTGCAGTGAACTTGCATGCCGATTTTCTTCAACCCTTCTCATCAGAAGACGCTCCTGTCGAGGTGTTAATTTCTGTGGACAACCTGGACGTATCTGTGAGATGGTTTCAGTTCCATCTTTTTAAAATTTTTGTATCACTTTTGCTACAGTATTCTGACTGATAAATAAAGCTTTGCTGATCTTCTTGTAGCCTTCACCTTTGTGGTGTAAAGGAATTATTTTCTTTCTCAGGTCTTGTGACATTTCTCTTCCATGTTGTGCCATTGCTAACAGCATGAAATGGGAAGGGGTTTTAACACCCTTTTATAGTCAACTGTCTGCTGGACACCAGTGTAATGAATAATAAGACTCACCTGTGGTTGAATTCTTGTTAAATTAGACATTTGTAGTCTAAAATTTAGCTTTGCTCCAGAGACTTTCAGTGGGGTGTAGTCATTTTTGCATCACCCTAATTTGAGTAAAACTGACAATTTTGTTTTCTAAGTTATATTATTAACCTTACTTTCATGTTATAAGTTAAACAGATGTTATATAAAACTTAGTCTTGTCAACATTTTGGAAATTGTTTTTGTGTTCATTGAGATATTGTTTAAAATCTCACTTTTTAAAGGGGGTGTACTTATTTTATGCTGAGCACTGTATTAAGGAAATGGTAGTATGGTAATACCATTTTAGTTGTACCTCAGTATTCTTTGGAGTTCAATGGAATGCAATGTACCATAGTATATGAATCTTGTAGTCAGTACCATTTACCACAGTTTACAGTATATCAACATACTGTGGTATTATAATGGAATTTTGGACATGGCACTATGGTTATACCACTATGTTTTTTTTTTTGGAAATCTACTATGGTAAAATGTCTCAAAAACAGTGGACATATTTCTTACACTAGTACTTTTGTCTGTCAAAATATGAAACAAACATGGAACTCTGTTCTGAACAAACAGAGGCCTGGGGCTCCTCATAATACTAGATGTATTATTTACCCTTTAAGACCATGAACCCTCCTTCATCTTTAGCTGAACCAGTTGTGAGTTTAGTGCACAAAGCTGGAGGATCAAGAAATGGATTACAGCACTTCTCTGTAATCAAGATCCAAAGCATCATAGGGTGACATGTCTGGGTGAGTGGTAAGGTTAACATGCATATACATAACATGGCATGCATGGGGGTATTACTACAGCCTTAATGAGGTGGCAAAAGTTTAAAGGTTCAAACCCTGCAAGATTTGAGTTACCACTGTTGTGTCCTTGAGCAATACACGCAACCCCTGGAATAGCTACAATGGAAACAAGGCGCAATGTGTCTTGGAAAATTCATTATGATCAGATCACTGCAATCACAGTCAGGGATGCATACAGCTGCATTTCATATGTACTGTAAATATTGATGCGTCACAACATCAAATGATTGCCTACTAATGTACCATGTAATCATTGCACCAAAACAAGAATTTTAAACTTTGCCAATACAAATACATTTAACAAAGTAACAAAGCAGCATTTTTGATTGGCGATGTAAGCATGAGTTTTGGCCAACACATGAGTTTTGAAGTGATATTGTCAAGCATTATTAAAGGGATAGTTAACTAAAAAAAGGTAACTTATAATCATTTACTCACCATCATGTCATTCTAAACCTCTATAATTTTCTTTTTAATGTGAAACACAAAAGAAGACATTTTTAAATCTGTTTTTGTCCATACAATGAAAGTGAGTCGGGTCCAAAGCTGTTATGGACCCCATTCTTCAGTTTATGGACAAAAATAGTTTGCACTGTTCAACATACTGTATCTTCTTTTGTGTTCCTCAGAAGAAAGTATTAACTATCAGTATTACACTCCGGATATCAGTATCACTCTCCCAATCGTGCAGTTGGTCTGAATATCAGCACAGCTGTGATTACCTGTTCTGATATTTAGAACAATTCCCCCCTTGCTTGTCTGTTTTTGTTTAAATATCACCTCCTGCTATGACAGAAAAAGACACAATGACCTCAGACCAATTGACAACCTCTGCCCATACCACACCAAATCCAACACTGTAAGCACTTCTCCTCATTCTATCTTAAGTTTTGCCATATTGTGTGGGCTTGATGAGACTCCAAGCCCTTCCCAGTTCTGGGTTATTTCCAGCCGCTTACCTCACCCTATGTATAAATGCATCAACACATTAAAGTGAGGTAAGATAGTATTAAGCATATTGCTCATCTCCTTATTTCAGTTCCAGGCCTTCTCAGTGGGTGCCAGAGCCTGATGTCAGTGAGTGCTTTAAATGGATTAAAGCCTACGTGTAACTCTCTCTCTATCTCCTTCTCTTTTGCTGTGCTGTTGTGTTTCTGTTAAGGGAGGAAGATTGTAGAATGGAATGGACCCTGTTAAGTCTGTTACAAATAAACTTTAAACTTGACTCAGGTGTAGGATACATACAATTCCTATAATTTCTGAATATGCAGAGCCATGCTATGCCATCAAATGGCCTGCTGGCTTGTGGAAGCACTCTTCGCGTGCCTTCCGCGTGGGACCTGGGAGAGCAATGTGGGCCTGTCAGAAATCGCCCGCAGCTCGGAAAATTCTGTAAACACAAAACGTCTTGTTTCTTACCAGGCGGGCAGGCCGACAGACATCTGCACTTCTTTGAGTGTGCATTTCAGAAAAACTATCCAGGGGGTGTAAACCAGAGGCAGCTGTGGGAAGGTAACATGTAAAAGAGTCCAGAAACCAGCTTCATATCACACATGATTTTCAGAATGCATTATTTTGCCTCTATACAATGCTCTGCAGATACACATACCACAGTGCCAAAGTGTACTTGGATACACATGCCAAACTTAAGTATTATAGTAGGAAACTAACAGCATAAATAGCAATTAATAGTTTCAAAATGGCATTTATATTAAAGCACACCCTTGTGAAAAAAGTGTGCTTAATTGTATTAAAGGTGCCCTAAGGTGTCTAAACTGTACTTGCAGATAATATAATATTAATAAAATAAAAGGCCACTTAAGTGTACTTAATGAGAGCACACTTTCATTCATGTTTCTTAACACACTAAAGTACAAAAAAGCACTTTGTAAATGAAATGAAAACTTGAAATGAAATGAAAAGATTCAATTTAAAGTACATTTTAAATCATTATGTTTTCTTAATCTTATGTTGTCTTTAAAGACAGATATACTAAAGCACATGAAAAATACCTGATTATCATTTTAACTTTAGTGTGTTATTAGGGCCTGAGCACAGATGGTGTGAGGACACTATTGGAATTGCTCTGTCAATTATTCTTCAATGAATTGCATTTTTGAGGGCCTAAACATGCTCGAAAACTCATGAAGCGTTGCACATGCGTTAGAAGTGGTTTCAGAATTAGGTGTGGCAAAATGTTTCAATAGCGCCATCTACAACATTTAAATTAAGTACCCTTAGCTCTACGTTTCATATACTGTACAAGTATGAAATTTGGTAGACACATAACAGTGTCTACAAAAAAAATCCCTGGGTGCAAAATCTGAAAACCCAACAAGTGAGATATTTTGAATTTTCTCAGCAAATTTTTTTTGCAGTTTTTGCCATTTTCAGACGTTGTACTTTAACACACTCCTCCTAGAGCTTTAATCAGATCAACATCATATTTGGTCAGTCTAATCTTAAGCCCTTAGTGATGTTAAATTGTGAAAAGTTTTCGCTGAAGGGCATGTCTGTGGTGGCCTGACAAAATCTGATGTTTCGCCATGAAACAGGAAGCTGTTGTAAATCATGCATACAATGTCCAACCTTCCCCAAACTTCACATGTTTGATAAGAGTCCTGGCCTGAAGACATCTACATGCAAATATTCAATTAGTCATAGCGCCACCTGTTGGCAACATGAAATGGCATGCTTTATACTGTAATTCACTCCTAGAAGCAAATTTAAATATGTCATGAAGTACCAAATATGCTAGAAACCAGGTGGCGGTGGCATGGGTGCGAGGGCCCTTTCATAGCTGCTTGCAGCTTTAATTTGATATTACATTTCAAGTCAGCATTAAAACAAAACTTGTGAGTGTCTATTGACTGAAACAGCTTCTTGAACATGAAAAAGAAAAAAAAAATGTGGGGTGGGACTTCATTTCGTCCATCAGGAACTGATTGGATCATTATGGTTTGCTATTGCTGTGATATCATATGACAGGTTGTCCTGCCCTCGTGTCAGTAAACATGTCATCAGAGAAGAGAAAAGAGAGGAGATGAGGGCGTATAAATTAAAATAAAAGATATCAAAATCGGTTTAAAATTGAGAACCGAATAAATCGTATTGTGGCCCCAAAAATCATGAGGTGAGGGTAATTAATTAACAAATAAGTAACCAAAGCAACAAATGGACATCATTAACATAAACTAAATACAAAGAACCATAATAAATATATGTTTACTAATAATAAATAAATTATGGCATCACACCCCCCTTCCAGTAGGTGCCTCCTGGCACCATTAACAAAAACTACACCTAGATAACGATGACCATAGAGGGTGGGAAGGAGGGCAAGGATCCCTGAGAGGAAGAGTCCATAGGGTAGTCAGTGGAGGAGGCCATGGCTGAACCAGCAGAGTGGGATGTCCTGACTAAGCCGGAGGGATGAAGGCCCATAGCGGAGCCTTAGGTGGAGCAGTCTAAGATGGAGCCAGGGAGATGGAAGAACTAGGCAGAGTCAGAAAGCTTGGAAACCTAGGCAGAGCCGGAGGGCTGGAGAACCAGGGTGACAATGCAGGACCTGAGGGGCAAGGTGGAGACAAAGGATCCGAGAACAAAGGTGGAGCTGGGGGCTTGGGATACTGAGTTGGAGCTAGTAGGAGTGAGGACAACAGTGGAGCTGGAGGTATGGAGGACCCCGGTGGGACTGAAGGAATGGAGGGTCCAGGCAGAGCCAAGGGACTGGCAGAACCAGTAGTGGAGGCAGAGCGAGGGAACTGGATATAGTCAAAAGGGGCCAGGGAGCTATATGGAGTCAGTGGAGAATAAGAAGTTATGAGGCAGGGTGGAACCAATGAAGACAAAGGAGCTAGGAGGCTGGGTGTGAATAGCAGAGATGAAGCCAGGGAACTAGATATAACCAGTGGAGGAGGAAGGGAACTGGTTGGAACCAGAGAGCCCAGCAGGCCAGGCAGGATTGGTGGAGGGGTGGGAGCGTGGGTGGGAGAGCACTCCAGGGTCTCCAGATCAATACAAGCGAGCACCAGGGCAGATGCGGCTGAGACCTAAGTCTGGAACCACTGAACTCTGGAACCACTGGACTTGGGACCACTGTGCTGAATCTTCCTCCATGTCATCCACTGTGAAATTGGATCCACTCAGTTATAGAGTTCGCTCTAAAGCCTTGAGGACCATCTGGTAGATCCACTCTTTTAGGTCCGTTCTTCTGTCAGGGCTTGGTTAAAATGAGAAGACATGAAGATCTAGTTCCAAATGGTTAATTTATTAAATGTCCACATTTATTGTGAAGAGGTGATTTATTGTGAATGAAAAAAAAAGAAAGAAACACACACGCATTTAAAGGCCCAAAAATGCTTGGGCTACTGTACATGACATAATAAAGTCATAAATAGATGTGACTAGGGAGAAAGAAACTTTAAAATGTGCTAAAATGTCTTCAAAATTTGTCACAATCTTCCTCAATCCTCACATTGTGTCTACACTGAAACCAACCAGCATCATATCGAGATGCATTGACTTGATACATTGGAAATTCCAAGCTGCACACTACTGTAAAATGTTAAAATGTATATATGTTTTTTTTTTTATATATATATATATATATATATATATATATATATATATATATATATATATATATATATATATATATATATATATATATATATATATATATATTTTGTCTAAAAGGTTTAATAAACTGTTCAGTTAAAAAAGATCTATGATATGTCTGGCTTTGCAGGGTTGAAATAGGGGTTTAGTTTTGATGCATTGAGATGCACCACTTGCATCCTTTGTTAACACAGTGTCGTCACATGTTTCAGTGCCCTGCAACAAGTATGTTCTCATTTCCCCATATTCCAAAATAATGTCTGCTATTCACATGCATTTCACATACAAACAACAGGCAATGTGCTTGATGTCTTGATTATATTTATGGACAACATCAGTCACTGAAGATTTGTCAGCTGTTTTAAATGACTTCCAGGCGTTCTTCCAGATTGTTTTTTTTTTTTCTTTTGGACAGACCAAAAGCCTTCTCTAGCATTTAGAACCCTACTGGGTTTCATCCACAGGACAATAAAAGTAAAGACAGAGGGATTAGGGTAATTGATTAATGTCTGCAGAGATTTTTACGGTAACATGGGGCCATGTTACGGTATCAGACCGTGGCCCCATATGGAGTAGGTTAGCCTGGAGCACTGACAGGGCTTTCCAGGAATATATCAGAGCCTCAGTCAGAACACATATGACAGCCAGGGTTCCAGAGATAGCTATATATATACACACACCCACCCACACAACAGATGCTCTCACGCATACACGCACAGATATCCAAACAATGTATGCATGATGTATACAAATAATTACAGGTGCCGGCAAATCATCACAGACACACATGCACACATAAGACTATCCTAAATGCAACAAAATGGTCTGCTATTGCAGTGCATTTGGCACATTCTTAGATACGCTGCACGTTGGTCCTTTTAAGCAACTTAAGTAGTTTAAATCAGTCTTCCTTCATTTCCTGATCGCAACTTTTCTCTTTTCTCAATATTTACTTGCCTTTTCCCATCTGTCCTCTCCCGTTAACTACTAAAAGCCCATAAAAAAATCAGAAAAGGATATTATTTTGTTTCGGATAAATATATGAATACGTTTTAGGCAACATTCGTGTGGACATAACTTTTTATTACAACTGTAAGAAAGCTGTAAGTCTTACTGTAAGAGCACATGAGTCACACAGTACAGGAAGTGACCTGTTTCTCTGGAAACCAGTGTCTAGACATATGTTAAAGCAATACACCACACTGAACTCCATTTCAGCACATTTCAACACGTTTTGTCCTTACAGTATTCAAAATCTAAAATCTTCAAATATGGCACAATGCGAATATCTCAAGTCACATGTCAAAAAATCTTTGAGGTGCTTTTCAAAATGTTTGAACCTAAAGATCATACAACCACTGCCACCAATCATCAGTCTCTATGATCAACTTAGCTTACTATGATTTTGAGAAATGCAGCCCAGAATGATTAACAGAATAATTCCCAAAAAAAAGGTAGCACTTTAGGTTTCACTTTATTTTGATGGTCCTTTAAAGGATTAGTTCACTTTAAATGAAATTTACCCCATTTGCTTGCCCTCAAGTCATCCTAAATATGACTTTCTTCTTTCAGATGAATACAATTGGAGTTATATTAATAATCACCCTGATACTCCTAAGCTTTATAATGGCACAGAAACCACCTATTTGAAGCTTAAAAAAGTGCATCCATTCATCATAAACCTTGCTCCACCAGACTTCCTTCCATATTCAACATACGAAGAAAGTGTAACGCCTCTCGCAGTTCAAAATGCTTACGCTATGCCCTAAGCCTTCCGTCTGGAGTCTGAGGCTGATTTGGGGCCTGGAGAACTTTTGACATGCCCTGACATTTGTGCTTTTTTCAGTTGTTCATAAACATATTAATGGAAAAAGTGTCATTACACTGTATTCAGCACAAACTAGGCTACAATAATATGTGAGGAACATGTATGTACATGTTTGTGTTTTTGAAGGAATAACATTTATGCGTGGTTGTTGAAAAAACAAAAAACTTAAGTCACTGAAATAAGGCCAAAAAAAGTATAATAAATCTGTGTTCATAAGACTTTAGGGTATTGGAGGTTGTAGACTAGAGTTTTTGCTTCAAAATTATGTAAAAATTATGCTGCCTACTCCTTCATATTTAACAATATATTGATTTAGTTTTTGTAAGACACTTTTTGCCAAGAAACACAGTATGCAAGGAGGCGTGAATCACCACTGAAAATGGGCCATTCTCACCTGAGAAGACAAAAGAATTGGATAGTAATGAGCTGAAATGACTTGCATATTAATGAGGCATTTCAGTCAGGTAGGCTGTGAAAAAAAACCTTCTGTGATGTCTCAAGCTCATTATGATATATGAAACATACAGAAAAATATTATTACAATATAAAGTAATGGTTTTATATTATACTTTAAAATATAATGTATTTCTGTGATGCAAAGAGTCTGAATATAGGCTTTTAGTTTAAAAGCATGCACATTTGGAGAAATATTGGATTCTCATATGCTTATGTCAATTTTCTATACAGAGGAGTTATTTTTATTTAATATTCACTGTCATTACTATGAGCGCTGGTGTTTTCAATTCATCCTTGAAGGGCGCTCTGTGCATTTTAGTCCACAAATTCATCTAAAAGAAGAAGAGGCTATTCCATGAATGGAGTTTCCAATACATACAGCAGCAGGAGGGCGCTAAAGAAACAAAAAATCATCTAAACTTCATCTGTAGAAGACAAGTAAACAGGAAGTAACTGCATGTCTTCTAGAGATCGCTAACCATGACTTTTACATCCAGATAAACACTTTTCAAGACAATAAATACACGATTGAGATAATAAATGCATGTATTGACTGAATTAGCGTCTGAATAGCGCTGGCTCCGTGGGCGTGGCCGCATTAGCAGATAATGAGCTGAATCACGGATTTCTGACATGGCTCTCTTTTCATACAGATTACATTAACAAAGAAGGTTTGTTTTCGATTTGACTTACATGATTTAAAACCTGACATCTTAACGTTTTTTTAGACATAAGTGTAATTTTTTTGTCATTAGTATTCACTAAGTTACAGTTCATTTTCTGAGAACTATCAGATTGGAGTTCGTTCAGAGGGAGAGGAGAAATCACGCATCATGTTAGTTTTCTTTATTTTACAAAAAGCACAAAATTCTGTTTTTACTCTGAGTGTACACAAATGAAAGAAGATATTCCACAGATTAAAATGGTGTATAACTCTTAATTGTATGTGCAACATTGACGGAGTATTTTGAGTCTCTTTCACACTGATAAGAAAAAAACCACGGTGGTATCGCCGGCGATACCGTCAGACCTCAGACCTCTTTTTCAACTGACGCAACGTAGTTATGCTTTTTCCGTAAGTTGAATACGGAAAACGGTTCTGGCGGAAGCTAGTTATTTTACTTCATAACGTGTTAAATATGGATATTTTTCTTACACAAATGCAACAGTTCGCTTCAGAAGGCCTTTATTAACCCCCCAGAACCATGTGGAGTATGTTTATGATGGATTTATGCACTTTCTTCGAGCTTCAAACAGGTGGTTTCCGTGCTGCCATTATAAAGCTTTGGAGCATCAGGGTGATTATTAATATAACTCCAATTATATTCATCTGAAACAAGAAAGTCATATATACCTAGGATGGCTTGAGGGTGAGTAAATCATGGGGTAAATTTCATTTTAAAGTGAACTAATCCTTTAACACATGACTATAAATAATGTTGTACCTACATGTCTACTAACTCTCATTAGTATTAGTCAATATTAGTAGACTGGTAGAGTTAGGGTTAGAATAAATTGACATGTACTTGCAAAGTTACTTATATAGATTGGTGGTTGTGAGACCATCACAATAAAGAGTTAGCAGATATTAATCAGACAGTCTACTAATACTCTAATGTGAGTTAGTTGACATGTAGTTGCAAAGTTACTTATATTCAACAGAATGTTCAAAAGGGACCATCAAAATAAAATGTTACCATGTGTCCTTGTTACACATGTTACATGTAGTTACTATAGTAATAACAATAAATTATTCATAATTACACACAAGTAACCCTAACCAAACCCTAATCCTAACACTAAATTAAGTACATGTAGGCCCAGTTTCCTTAGACTAAGCCAGGATTAGGCCTTAGTTCAGTTAGGGTATTTCAGAAGCTTTTATAAATGTTCACTAGAAAACATTATTGGTGTACATCTTGAGACAAAACAATGGATCTTACATATTTTAAGATATATCAGTACAAGTTACTTTCAGTTAATACAGCTAAAACATGCATTTTAGTCTAGGACTAGCTTAAGCCTTGTCTGTGAAACCGGGGCTTGTTACTTATTACTTAGTACTTAGATGTATATTCACGCTTATGTCATTCCAACCAAGTGTGCTGTTGATTTTGCTAATTTATTTGAAGGTGACGTAATTACACTGTAATAACAGTAATAACAGTCATTTATGCATATTTACTAACCCTAAACCAAACCCTGACCCTAACTCTTAACCCTTTATTAAGTTAATGTAAGTAATTAGTATTCCTCAGTATGTATTTGTGTAGTTACACTGTAACAACGTCACCATAAAATAAAGTGTAACCATGATTTCTCCATGAAACACGGAAGGAGAGACATTTTTTGAAGAATCTTTCTGCACATTACTTATTTTGTGTGTATGTGTGTGTGTGTGTGTGTGTGTGTGTGTGTGGTTTTTGGAGCACTTTAGTCACTATGATTTCTAAAAAAAATGTGTTGCACAAAAGATTCTACAGAATTTCTCATTTTGTGTTCCATGGAAGAGAGAAAATAATGTGGGTTTGGAACAACATGAGTAAATAATGACAGAATTTCCACTTTTTGAGTAAACTAGTAATTGCAGTGAGAGAGGAAAAGGTCTCTTACATATTTGCCTGAGGGCTGACACTGAGGTAAGGAGCCAGAGCTGAGCGTAGGGGAACTTGCAGGGCTGCAGAGCTCAGGAAAAGGATTGGGGATGGCAGGTAAAGAGGACGTTCGGTACTGTTGCTCCTCTTCCTGAAGCCTTCTGGAGGAATAAAGCAAAATCTCAGATAGGGTTGTATTACAAACATGAAACCTTGTCTCTAAGCCAAAAGTATTACTGTCAGCCTCGAATTGTTGGCGGCTTTGGGCAACATTAGCATTTGGGCCAATTTTTGAAGCTGGCAATAGACAGGGAGTCCTTTTGAAGTGGGGACTTCAGAGAAAAGCTGAAACACACACACAGACATTTGTGCCGTAGGTTTGAGAGCATGAGGGAGTGTGTAATATGGAATTCAGAGCTGAAGTCTGAATGGTAACCTCTGAGTGAACCTTTGCTAGAGTGAACCCTCGTTCACGAGCTCGTTATGCTCAACTTCCTGCTCTGATCCGTAGCTGAGAGGCTAAAACACACTCACTAAATGGAAACCATTTATTCTCAAAGGTTTCAGTGCAACAGAGCAATGGAATAACAATTGTGCCACTCTTGATTGAGACAAAGAAAGCCAAGCTGGAAAAGATCACAGAGTGTGTGCTTCATGTAAGCCATTGTTGTGTAAAAATCTTTGAAGTTTTAATGTACTTTGCTCTGCTTTTGGTATTTCTTAGAGCAAAATGTGCTCTGTGTGCACACTTACTGTACGCTATAATTAAAAATGTCTGAATGTTGCTGCTTTAAATAACACAATATCAAAGTAGGTATCATCTGAAAACTAAATTCTTCCCAAATTAACTTTTCTGATCATTTTTCACAATGACTTTTGTGCAATTGGTCCCAAGTTGATTTTTAGTGGATATATGAAGTCACTTCACCTCAAGTTCACATAGGTCTCCTGTCAGAGTAACCACAAGTGTAGTTTATCACATTAACTATCAACAAATTCTACTAATGTTTAACAACCACAGAGTGTCAAGTACATTTTGAACTCTATATTGATTGCTTTATAATTTCAGACCTATAAACCTGTTAAATGTCTTTCTTTAAAATAAACACCACTTGGTTGGTTAATGCAATGACATTCATGCATTTTGAAGAGTGAGTTTTTACCTGACAGCGAGGATGTGCATAGGCTGGGACCGCTGGAGTCTCTGGTGTGGGGAGGTGGCCTGAGCATGTGTGTGACAAGAGGCGGGTCGGTGTGGCTGGCCATTGAGCAGAAGTGGAGTGGATTCAGTCTGCACAGAAGTGTACAGACTCTCAAAGGAAGAGTTCATGTCATTCACTAGAGCTTCTAGATCCACGTCATCCTCTGGTAGGGAGAGAAAGAGGAAGAAAATATCCTAAATATCACATCTGTTAGTTATAATTAGTTACCTTTTATCAGAAAAGTATAAAACGAAGGTAAAAACCTTCATTAAAAGGTTGTGTCTTCAAGCAAAATCGTAGTATATATATATACAAATATATATATATATATATATATATATATATATATATATATATATATATATATCTATATATAAACACACACATATATATATATATATATATATATATATATATATATATACAGTACAGTCCAAAAGTTTGGAACCACTAAGATTTTTAATGTTTTTAAAAGAAGTTTCGTCTGCTCAACAAGGCTACATTTATTTAATTAAAATTACAGTAAAAACAGTAATATTGTGAAATATTATTACAATTTAAAATAACTGTGTACTATTTAAATATATTTGACAAAGTAATTTATTCCTGTGATGCAAAGCTACATTTTCAGAATCATTACTCCAGTCTTCAGTGTCACATGATCCTTCAGAAATCATTCTAATCTGCTGATTTGCTGCTCAATAAACATTTATGATTATTTTCAATGTTGAAAACAGTTTTTTTTTTTTTTTTCAGGATTCCTTGATGAATAGAAAGTTCAAAAGAACAGCATTTATCTGAAATACAAAGCTTCTGTAGCATTATACACTACCGTTCAAAAGTTTGGGGTCAGTAAGAATTTTTATTTTTATTTTTTTGAAAAGAAATTAAAGAAATGAATACTTTTATACAGCAAGGATGCATTAAATCAATCAAAAGTGGCAGTAAAGACATTTATAATGTTGCAAAAGATTAGATTTCAGATAAACACTGTTCTTTTGAACTTTCTATTCATCAAATAATCATATATATATATATATATATATATATATAAAAATATATATAAAAGATGGATAATATGGAACTACAGATGTTTCATAATCACACCACTAGAGGGCGATCTACAATTTCAGAAACTCACAATGAAGTTCAGGGATGTGCAGACCTATAGGTAACTGTCCTGCTCTTAGGCATTAATTTCATATATAGCCACATGCTCATTACATCTATTAACACAAAGTTAGATGCTCTTCACAGCTAACACATCTATTTATAATGAAATTAATATTTATAATAATGCAGGGATCGTGCATCTGTTTTTATTTTATTTTAAATGACTTATATGCTTTACCTATGTGAGGTGAGATATGAACAACAGCAAACATAAAAAAAAAACTGGTAACAAAAATTGTCAAAATTGTCCTATTTACAACACCTTATCTAGAAGAAATTGATTAAATGGCCTCTCCTGACCCAAAGGCTGAGTTACCTGTGCCCTCTGCAAGACCTATTTCTGAAAACCCATCAGATAATCAGCTGATCCCTATGTATTAATAGAGACAGGTAAGCCCCTTCTCTACTTAGCGATTCTGGAGAGCTATAAGATACATTCACACACTGAGGCTTTAGCACAGTGGGGAGGTTTGAGAGTGAAGTCACCCCATGGGGTAAAAGAGACAGAGTTCTTGGGCCTGTGTAAAAAAAACAAAAAAGATGGCTTGGTGGTGTTAAAGGATTAAAAATATTAAAAATAATTTAAAAAGTAAGAAACAGAGTCAGTTATTTCATTTTTGATAAAAAAGTTAATCTTTCGTGTTTCGTGTTGACTTTAGGAGTACACTGTTAAAAATTGCTGTTAATTTACGGCAAAATTTTAACAGTATAATCCTGTTATATTAAAAAGCAGCGCATTACTGTTTTTTTACGGTTGGTGAAATGACATACACAAATTTTAACAGCATTTTACCGTATTTATTCCACAAAGGAAAGAAAACAGTACTTAACAGTATTTTTGGAACTGAAAACTGCAGCGAACACATCTGGATTTTTATCCGTCTTTACACTGTGATTTAACCGGTGAGTGCACCTTTGCCTTGCTCCTTTTACACAAGATAGGCTACACGTTTGCAATTGCAAATAACTGTGCAAATAACTGTAATAATTGTGGATGCTGAGCTTGTAACTGTTTTATACGTCCATTTCAGTGCCAAACCTGCCAACCGTGCAAACTGCGTCACAGAGTGGAGCTGAATTTCGGATTCATATATTTCCCGAGTACGAGGTGAGTTCACTATGTATACCTATACAAGTTTTTCAAATATGATATACTATAAACTCTTCTGCAAAGTAAGCCTTTAACATCATAGCAACAAAGTAATATCGATGTAAGTTATTTCTAACGCGCTGAAATTGTCGTCATCTCGTTTGCTAATTTTAGCTTAAGATCTTTTCATTTATTGGATAATATAGCCTACATTTAGTTTATATTAGACAAAACTTTGATTTCGATAACGTTGTGCTTGCAAATTTGGGTAAGCTTGTTCTAATTTGTACATAACTGTATTATGAGGGGAGTTCTTCTTTTGTTCCTGTTTTGCTTCTTTAGCGTTGGGTGTATTTTGGATTACTTCGACCAAGGTTAGCTTGATAGAATAAGTTGCGCGTTACATTACTCAGTAAGTTATTATGTTGATGGTTTGTATTGTAATGTTACTTTGCCCAGTACAGTAGGCTAAATGACATTTTATTTCAGTGGAGACTTTGTTGTTGTTGAGATTTTCGTGCCCAAAGACTGTCCAATTTGACTCGCTGTTGTTGTTTATGTTCTATCATGGTATTATTGTCCTAACAACTGAAATAGACATGCTCTTTCCTAATTTAAAAATTAAATGCATACATTACAGGCATTATTGTTAGTGTATTGAGTCTGTCCTCATCATTGTAACTGTGTCTTAGGCCTCTTCCACTGCAGCTGATGTAGAAAGGACACTTGAACAACCTGCAACTCCTCGACTGATACTCCTTGGTATGTATAGAACCAGTCTATTTTATTACATAAGCCTCTAAGGGTGTTTTTTTTTCTTCTTTTTTTTTCTTTTGTATTTCAGCAAACATGGTAAATGCTTTTGTACAACACTGAAAGGGACAGTTCACACAAAATAAATATGCTGCCATCTTTTACCCACACTCATGTCATTCCAAGCCCTCAAGACTTTTATTAATATTTGTTATGTTATGACTTTACTTGAGGCACATGACTAATTGTTAAAGGGTTAGTTCACCCAAAAATGAAAATTCTTTCAGTTATTACTTACCCTCATGCCATTTGACACCTGTAAGACCTTCGTTCATCTTCGGAACACAAATTAAGATATTTTAGTTGAAATCCGATGGCTCCATGAGGCCTTCATAGGGAGCAATGACATTTCCTCTCTCGAGATCCATTAATGTACTAAAAACACATCTAAATCAGTTCATGTGAGTACAGTGGTTCAATTTTAATATTATAAAGTGACGAGAATATTTTTGGTGCGCCAAAAAAACAAAATAACGACTTATTCAGTGATGGCTGATTTCAAAATCATAAATGAATCAAAGTGTCGAATCTGCAGTTCAGAGAACCAAAGTCACGTGATTTCAGCAGTTTGGCGGTTTGACACACGATCCAAACCATGATTCCGCACACTGATTCATTTATGCTCCGATGCTTCCTGAAGCAGTGTTTTGAAATCGGCCATCACTATATAAGTCGTTATTTTGTTTTTTTGGCGCACAAAAAATATTCTTGTCACTTTATAATATTAATATTGAACCACTGTACTCACATGAACTGATTTAAATATGTTTTTAGTACATTAATGGATCTTGACACACAGATTCACAAAGATCTGATGCTTCATGAAGCAGTGTTTTGAAATTGACCATCACTAAATAAGTCGTTATTTTGTTTTTTTGCCGCACCAAAAATTTCTCATCGCTTTATAATATTAATATTGAACCACTGTACTCACATGAACTGATTTAAATATGTTTTTAGTACATTAATGGATCTTGAGAGAGGAAATGTCATTGCTCCCTATGAAGGCCTCACGGAGCCATCGGATTTCAACTAAAATATCTTAATTTATGCTCCGAAGATCAACAAAGGTCTTACGGGTGTGAAACGACATGAGGGTGAGTAATTAATGACAGAATTTTCATTTTTGGGTGAACTTACCGTTTAAGTAATATGTCATTGTGGTTATGGGTTTTGAATTAATTTTGAATTAGTTAATAGTCATGTGCCTCAACAAGTAAAGTCTTAACAAGATACCTTTGTAAATCATTAGCTAAAGATTATTTAAAGCAGACAACTGGAAGTTGAAATGCATGGCTTTGACCGATTGTGGTAATTAACACGTTCATTTACATTATTAGTTAATATAATATGCTATTAGGGAATTAATATATTATGACACATTTAACTAATAACAATATAATGATTACTTAATCTATTAAACATATAGAAACTTTATTAGTTGCTGATGCAGTAATCATTAATTAATGGTTTAGTTCTTCATAAGTCATACATTAACTTGATTATTTGTGCATTAGTTAAGCATGAATTAATGCATATTACCCGTATTGTAAAGTGTTACCTTAATTTCTATTCACATTCTCGTTATGTAAACTTTTACCCACACTAATTCTGAATGTATGCATTTGTTTTTCAGACACTTCATTGGAATAAATCCTGAAAAAGGCACCAAGGGTGGACAAGACTTATCACACTCGGGTTGCCAGTCTACTTAAGAAGCTAATGGACTTAAAGCGTTAGTTCACCCAAAAATGAAAATTTTGTCATTTATTACTTACACTCATGTCGTTTCACACCCGTAAGACCTTCATTAATCTTCAGAACACAAATTAGGGTATTTTAGTTCAAATTCAATGGCTCCTTGAGGCCTACGTAGGGAGTAATAACACTTTCTCTGTCTAGATCCATAATGTACTAAAAACACATCGAAATCAGTTCAATATTAATATTATAAACCGACAAGAATATTTTGGTGCGGCAAAAAAACAAAATAATGACTTATTTAGTGATGACCGATTTCAAAACACTGCTTCATGAAGCATCGGAGCATTATGAATCAGTCTATCGAATCATGAATCAGATCGCAGTTCAAACCCGACAAATGGCTGAAATCACATGACTTTGGCACTCCGAACTGCAGATTCGACACACAGATTCACAATGATCTGATGCTTCCTGAAGCATTGTTTTGAAATTGACCATCACTAAATAAGTCGTTATTTTGTTTTTTTGCCGCACCAAAAATTTCTCATCGCTTTATAATATTAATATTGAACCACTGTACTCACATGAACTGATTTAAATATGTTTTTAGTACATTAATGGATCTTGAGAGAGGAAATGTCATTGCTCCCTATGAAGGCCTCACGGAGCCATCGGATTTCAATGATAACCGTAGACCTCTTTAAGTCATTGGATTTCAACTAAAATATCTTAATTTGTGTTCTGAAGATGAATGAAGGTCTTACGGGTGTGGAACGGCATGGGGGTAAGTAATTTTGAGAATATTTTGTGATTTAAAGTGGCTTTATTTTTCAAGTTTTTCAAAGTTTTAATAAAGCACATTTTGAAGTTACTCTGCATTGTGTTAAATTTGTAATGTTTCAAAGGATATATTTGTACATTGTATTATGGTTTTAAAACAAGACGTCTAAGGGGTAATTAATAAAATCAAAGAAATATCTAGAAAAATAGTTACACCTTTTTTTCTTAGCAGTCCATTTCTCAATATAATAACATTTGTAGCTTACAGTTAAAAAGTGCAAATAAACATTAATTAACTGTTAATACTTTTGACAGTAATTTACTGTTAATGTAGAAAATAACAGCTTTATGCTGTATTTACAAAAACAGTAACAAACTGTAAATTTCAACAACAGCAAGACACTGTTAATTTAACAGTAACTTGCTGGCAACCGTGCTGCCAGTTACTTACTGTTTTTTAACAGGACAATTTTTAACAGTGTATTTAGGCTGTGATCACTCTGTCCCCAGTCTGAACCCAAACCAGACAAACAGGTCTATGCTCTAGAGAGCTGTGATTGATAGGATATTTTAATTGAATATGGCTTATCAGCATGACAAAACACCACCACATTTTTGGCAAACATCAACCACAATGCAGTTTTAATAAGTCCGTTTAAATATGTGCACTAACATTAAATCTAAAATCTAACCTCAGGCACAAGTTCACATATATCCTGGTCACTCACTTCCATCGAATTATAATTAATGGTAATTAAAGGTGTAAAGCTTCAAAATGGAAGCACAATAAAAGTATCATAAAAATTTTATGAAAGTAGTTATAAATGTGTGCTATATTCAGAGTCTTCTGAAGTCATATGATATAATGAACAATACTGGTTTTGTGAAATGCACCAATTTTTTTAGACTTCATTAAAATAGTCTGTTTCTCACACAAAACTATTTTATACCTTCAAATGACTTGGAATAAAAGACTTATGAACTACTATCGGATTTTTTTATTCCCTTTTCGCATTCCACGGAAAAAAAAGGAATTCATTCAGATTTGCAATTATATGAAGATAAGTAAATAATTAGATTTTTTGTGTAAACTATTCCACAGGACAGTGCAATGTGCATGCACTAGGCCTTCTGTAATGGAAAAAGAGGCATATTTTTGTATGTCCAGCAGAGGGTGCCAAAACAAACATGTGGACAAAAATCAAAACAAATTACACAGGACAAATTCTAATCTGTAGTTGGCTTCCTTTTTTGACCAAAAGAGCCAATTTACTTTTTTTGGACTTTGCAAATCCACTGTCCATTCTCAACCAGCCTCACTAAGGCATAGCTACAAATTTAGGCACCAATGTGACGGTAGGTGTACGTTTCAGAAAATAACTGTCTCAGATTGGGGTTATTTAGGCACTCAAATAAAACAAAAACAAAAACAAAAAAACACCTGATGATTTGTAAAGCAGAGACTCTTACAAACATAAATTAACCTCTGTTAGAATATCAAATTCAAAAACAATTCACCAAAGGATACAGTAGTTCCGGTAACACTTTACAGTAAGGATTCATAAGTTAACATTAATTAACTGCTTTAGTTAACATGAACTAAGAATGTACAATACCTCTACAGCATTAATTAATCATCTTAGTTAATGTTCAACATTTACTAATACATTAAAATCAAGAGTTGTATTTGTTAATGCACTGTGAACTAACATGAACAATGAACAACTGTATTTTTATCAACTAATATTAACAAAGATTAATAAATACTGTAACAAATGTATTGCTCATTGCTAGTTCATGTTAGTTAATGCATCAACTTATATTATATTAACAAATGAGACCTTATTGTAAAGTGTTACCGTAGATCCCAATAACAACACTTTGACTAAATGTTTACAGGAATAATACATCCAAAAATGAAAATTGTGTCATCATTTACTCACCTTAATATCTTTTCAAACCTATATAGCTTTTTTTCAAGAAGAAAAAAAGAAGATGATGAGTTTCTGAACATTGTACTGGTCGCTTTTTTTTTTTTTTTTGCAATTACAGTTAATACGAAAAAAAAAAAAGCTGTTAAGTTCCAAAAAAAGAGTCAAAAGTTCCAAGTTTCATAAAATATCTGCAACTCTTTTGCTATATTCTTCTTCTGAAGCTTTATGTTACAAACTGATTGTTACACACAGACCATCTTCAACAACATTGTGACCGAATAAAGTCGCAATAAAAACGGAAGCTGCAATAGTCTTTTCTTCCCTATTTTGACATATATCAGAGTGAAACAGCTTCTCGAACAAGAAGAAAATATTGGGCGGGACTAGATTTTGCCCATCAGGAATTGATTGGATCATTGTGGTTTGCTATTGTTGCGATCTCATATGAGTGACAGGTTGCCCCGCCCTTGCACCAGTAAACATCATCAGAGAAGAGAAGTCGCTGCAAGAGGGAGGGGAAGTTATTTTGATTAAAGATTAAGAGGGTGAAAGGGAGTGTTTTAGTTCTGAGACTGCGTCCGAAATCGCCTCCTATACCCTCATTCACTATTCCCAAATTTAGTCCACTAATATAGTTGAGGGAGTGAATAAAAACAAGCGAGCAAATTCGGACACTGAGTGCACCGGAAGGGCTGCTGCTTTTGCATACTTTATGTTTGCTATTTAATAATTATTCGAAATTTAGCAAATTGGCAGCTCCAGTAGTAATTAAAAGTAGGGATGCACCGGTTTTGGCTGACACCGATAACCAACAATTCTTTATATTTGAAAGCTAATAACCGATATATTGGCCGATAAACCAAACTCAAAATTTTTATATAATTTTTTAAGCCTGATTACAAAAACAAAAGTCTCAGCATTAAAATCCATGTCCCAAGCACACAATTATAATGTTCTCATTAAAATTTTATGGAGCCTATATGACAGACTTGCGCTGTATATGTTGCACTTAACTGTATTTTCCTTTCTGAAGTGATTTCAGTCATATTTCAAGCAATTCAAAACCATAATTGTGAACAGTGCACATCTGAAATGTCTCGGCTGAAGGAAATATTCAATTATTTATCAAATTTTTCAAATTTTCTCATCGGGACGATAACGATAATATTAAAAATGTAATATAACATATAACGCCCGATACCGATATTGTGGCCGATGTTTTGTGCATCCCTAATTAAAAGATTTATTTTAAACTCTGTCATGAAAACTATACATAAACCTTAGTTAAACAATATAATAATTAATTAAAAAGGAATTTATACACAATATTGCGGTGCATTGTGGGATTGAATGAGTGCACTCGATAATGTCCACCATGGTTTCGGACACCACTACAAATGGCTGTCCCATCAAATAATGCCCTATTTAAGGATATAAGGGCAATTTCAGACACAGCCCTAGTTTTCAGTTTGTTGCTGTGGTTTATCATTGATTTGGTTATGTTATACCTGTTGTTAATTTAGTTTCATTCACCTGTGTATTTAAGCCCTGTGTTTCTATCAGTTCATTGTCAGTTATCGTCATGATATACCGGTTGTTCTGCTTTTGTTGCTAGTCAAGAGTGTTTTGTTTTGAGTTTGTGTTTAATAAATTTGATACAACTGCAAATAGTTATATCAAATAGTTCCCTCACCTTTACTGCAACTGTTTGCTAACAGAGGGCAGATGAATTAAATAATAATAATAATGCACAGATAAATTATTTAAAATAAACACTACAATATTAAATTAAAAAAAAGAAAGAAGTGCCCATTTTGATTTCATAGTAAGTGTAATTGATCCTTCAGACCGCTTTTGTGAACTGGGTCAGATCATTAAAACCCAGCAGGCATTTCAACGTTTATGAATGGGTATCGAATCAGTTTTACAAATTGAATCAATGTTAATATTAACATCATCATACTGATGCTTTAGTATTTCAGCTTTGATCTATTTCTAAGTATATCTAAGTATTTTGTTAATGTTTTTACAAACATTTAACCTTAAATACGGTTTCAGATTTCAAGTTTCTAATCATGAATCAGACATTGCTACATCTCTCATATACTCCAATGAATGAGTCACAGAATGAGTTATGGACCATTTTTGTGATACATTTAAGTACTGACAGTCCCATCACCTTCATTAAAATGAAAAGAATGAGCAGGGTATTCTTTAAAAAGTAACTGTTTGGTCCATAATGAGAGGTTTGAGAAATTCAGATTGGTCTTTTAGGGATGAGACAAAAGTAGACATAAAAAGTTTAACTGTTAATTATTTAGAGACATCCTGGAGACAGCAAATACATGAACATATCCTTCAACCTTTCCTCAGGATATGAGACAAGCCTTAGTATAAACAGTTCTAAACAGAAAACAGAGGCACTGAATTCTAAAAGCTTATTTTTAAAGAAAATATTAAAATTTAAATCTGGCATGTTTCTCAGGTAGAGGCCCGTGAGGAGGGACTGGGACTCATCCCGGATGTCTCTCAGACATGAATGATTCAGGAGAACAGCTCCTCCAGCCCCGCCGGCTACAGTCAGTACTCAGCATTCAGCGAGTGAAGAACGCAATGCAAACTGACTCAGCAGCCATGGGATCACTGCATCAAATGTTCTGTTTTATTACCGTGTGGGAAATCAGCTGATTAAACTTTTACTAAAAGTATTTGTAAAAGTACAGACTGCAGTGCCAGAATCTGATTATAGCCAAGAGAGCTGTTTAAATTCTAGGCTGAGGTGAATTGAGTTCTGCCAACTTGTTTGCCACTTCCCATCAGAATGGTGGTAGCGCCATAGCTGGTGCTTGGCTGGTTGGGATCAGAGTCAAGAACCAATTAATTCCAAAGAATTGAGAGTAAAATTATGACCTAAGTGGATATGCTTTAGTCTAAGACTAGGGTTAGTATGTTGGGTTTTTTTTTTTCAGCAAGGACGCATTAAATTAATGAACAGTGACAGTACATTTTTAATGTAATAAAATATTTCTATTACAAATAAATTCTGTTTTTTTTTTTGTTTTTTTTACTTTCTATTTATCAAAAAATCCTGAAAAAAAAAAAGTATTATGGTTTCCACAAAAATAAATAAAATAAATAAATAAATAAGCAGCACAAATGTTTTCAACTACGATACTAAAAAAAATGTTTCTTGAGAACCAAATCAGCATATATTCTTCACAATATTACTGCTTCTTTTTCTGTATCTTTGATCAAATAAATGGTGCCTTGGTGAGCATAAGTGACTTCTTTCAAAACATTAAAAAAATCTTACCAATGAAATCAGTTATATATTTAAATATGTTCTTACTGTACGTATGAACATATTTAAATATATAACAGATAAAAGTCATAGCAATTTATACCTCATATATGATATGTGTAATGAAAATCTATTTATTTCAAATGAATGAGGAAAATAAAGTGACTAGTGCAGCTGTGCAGAGCGATTAAATATGGATGGGGTATTTGTCAACACAGTGTGTTTAAGCATAGAAAGGTTTGTTGTTTATAATGGGAGTTTTGTGCCAATTAAATTGTTTGTGTTTTAAGTTGTTGTTGTACCTGACACTGACATAATCTGTCATACCGTATCTATTACTACTATACAACTGTTACACATGTATGCCCTGTTTACATAGGCCTCAGGTGAAATTGTTTATTCTTAATTTCTATGTGGTAAATACCTTTTTTTGTTGTTGTTGTTTGTTTTTTCTGTTGGGTATTTATCTTTTTCCTATTGTGACACCATCTAGTGGTGTCCTTGGAGACTAGCACTGGATGTACTCCACCTAGTGGTTCAAAGTGGAACTTTGATGCTGCATCTTGGTGTTGATGCTGTAAGGGAATACCAAGGCTAAGGCACTAAGGCAAAAATTGCCAATAATCATTGGCAGATAGCATTCAATGACGTCATGTGTGGAGTGCTTGTGAGTATATATGGGGCACCTGAGTTACACATCATCAGCTTTTTTGTCTTCAGGAGCCACTTGTTTGCATGTGCGTATAAGATAAGAGTTTTTTGGAGCGCGTTCAACTCTCAAGGGAGCTGGATGCGCTCATTATATTGCATTTGTGGTAGGAAGCTCTGTTCTTGCTTGATTTTCTCCTGAAGGATAAGATCCTAGCATTTGCACAGAACGCATTCAGCTCTCAAGGCACTTGGAGGCAATCATGGCAATGCATTTGTAGTAGGAGGCTCTGTTATTGCTTGATTCTGTCTACAGTGATGAGAGTCGAGAGTCTTTTAACTAGTGGTTTGGGTCCCGTGGCTGCCAACATGGCAGGGCGGGATGGGTCGTGGGGATTGTAGGCGGAGCATAGGAAGGAGTCTGACAAAAGTTTTTTTTTTTTCTTTCCTTTTTGGGCTTCTCCTGCTAGCACAGTATAAGTCTGCCTCCTCTGCTTACCACCTTGTGGCTCATGACAAGGCATATGTGGAATCAAGACCAATCTGTGGGGCCCTGCACACCATGAAATCCGGCCGATCTCCAGCCAATAGACATCTGTGATAAGGAGAAAGTGAAAATCTTTGTCAAAAGATTCAGTCGGCCTGTGTGGCGGTCGTAGATAAGTTTACAGAGCAGCGTTTCAGGATATATATCCCTCTCTGGGGGTCCTTGAGGGTTAAAGGAAGGGTATTTAACAGAGATAGAGGAAACATTTTTCTCTCTTGCTGTAAGCTCCCTCCCTGCTGACATTGAAGATGGGTTCTGCCTACATGGAATTGTGTGACTTCTCCAATCGAAAGGTTAAAGAGGTGTACAGAGTTGCAAAATCCAGTTGCCTTTTAAAACTTATAATGGACACAGTTTATGTTTGTTAACTTCTTGAGGAGAACCATGCTTAAGCCTCACAACCCTAGGGTTGATGCAAAGGTAAACAGAATAATGGTGGGAAGCTTCCTTCTATTTCTTTGCCTCCCTACCCAACTATTGTTGGGTTTTGAAGTAGAGATATATACGCTCTACTTTAGATGCGTGCTTCTACAGGCAAGTCAGGGTATGAACTGCTCTGCCCCGGTTACATTGGGGTAGGGCCTTAACCCCCCCCTGTGGCTACCTTGGGGTATAGAGCCTGGTTTATGAGAGTTATTAGGCAAACTGCAATATGTCCTTCTCTTGTTTGCCTCCCTTCCTGAATAATGGTAGGGACGTTCGCTCCTTCAGACAAAAGAGTTGATGACATGTAACTCAGGCACCCTTTTATACTCACAGGCGTTCCACATGTGACGTCATGGACTGCATTCAGCCAATGATTAATGGTGTTTGTTTAAACTTGCCTCAAACACCGGTCACACTGATGCCGTTCTCCATAGCATAAACACCAAGACGGAGCATCTCGTTCCTCTTCTCATGGAACCTGGTTTCATACGCAACCTGAGACATTTTTCTGATATTATCTTTGTGTGCTACTTCATTTTAACAGGTGTGTCCAAATTTTCTGTTCTGGGTAAGAGCCCTTTTCTGAAGCACTGATGTGTTTGTAGGTTGCACTTTGAAGAAGGCATATGTTAATGAAACCCCATTATGTATTTTTAAAAAGTGTTCTATATGAATTAGCCAGTTGTATAAAGGCTTTTTAATCATTTAAATCTGAAGTGTGCCTTGGACTATAATTTTTTGGATCACATTAGGAAGCAGTCACAGATGTGTTCTAACAACAGCACCAAAACAAACATTAAATATAGCTGGTTAGACCTAAAATGAGAAAAGAAGAAAAAGAAAAAAAGAAGAATACAGAGGAGAGAATGGTTGTTTGCAGAAGCCATACTTGCTGATGTTCTTTTGCAGGTCTATGATTCTGTCCCTAAACTTTCCCTTGCCCTGTATTTTGCTCTCTCAAAACACATTTCACACTGCGGACAGATCCAGATATTTTGCATCTAAACATCTCACGGCATTGGCAATGCATCGGCTCTTCTCTCATATTGTGTCTTTGATAATACACATTATGCGATTGTTACTCTTGTAAATGAGCACCGACTTTGGGCATTTGTTGGTGATTACCACAAAACTCTAAGCGAGTGAAAATCAGGGCTAAAATTGTAAAGTGTGTACACAACATAAGATATTTGTCTACTTAAATAATGTCCCAAGGTTTTTAGAATAATTTGTATTAAAAATGGAAGTTTCCAATGATTAGTAAGGGGTGATACACACCCTGATATGACACTGATTTTCATATGGGTCCACTTTAGCAGTGGTGTGCATGAGCTAATTTATCACAGTGTATCTGGTTCCATTAGTGGCACAGTGACAAAATACATCTAAGCTAATCTACTTTTGAGTCTGCTGGTTCTTTGCCCAAGACAAAGTGGTTAAATTGATTCACTTATGCCAAAGACTGTTAAAGACAAAGTTTTAAAAGCACCATGTTTTATAGCACCATGTTTATGACTGAGTCCATTAGACCATCCAGCTGGTGACAATTAGCATGCAAATTGTGAGTGAACAAAGAGACAGGAGCACTGAAAGGGGAAAGGAGGAGTCGCTTGGGCAGGAACGTCCTATAAAAGACCCGTGGGGGGAGATATGTGCCTCAAAAACACACACACATGGATGTATACATGTGTAAGGAGGCAGTGGAGCTAGTCTTTTCACAGATATAGACAGCACTCTAAAGCATTCCCATGTTGGCTAAACAATACAGTGCCTTCATAAGCACCATACAGGAGGGGTGGACAGGGAGGGAAATATATAGGGTGGGGGATTCATATAGAGAAGGAGTGGGAGAAGAAAATATGAGCCTGAGTTTTATTTTTGATAGTTAATGTATGCAGTGCTGATCCTAATTCTCCAATATGTACAATATACAATAAAGTGAAAGGTGACAGAATCTTGAATCAAGTTCCAAAGAGGACAAAAACACACACAAAAAAATGTGTCTATATAACTAATCCGCTATGGTCATACAATAGCTAGTGTGAGGATAAGGGTGGAATTGAAGTCAATATTCACTCAATATATTTCATTTCTGCCATGAAATGACATGATGTCACAGGTTAAAAGTGGAGTCATATTAGCAAAACTTTGGCAAAAATTTGCAGGCAAGGTATGTCCATTGTCAATAGTGTAGTGATGCATGAAGCACTGCTTATTCAGTGGTCACTTCCAAATCCAGCAGCTTTGGTAAACGCAGCAAATTTGAGAGTTAACAGTTTAATAAACTTGAAGCTGATGTAAAATTCACACAGATACATTTTTTTTCCTCAAGTGTCCCTCACATAAAATTCTCAATCATGTGGATTCCTATTGAGATGACTGCAATTCACCTGCAGAATTTCACCTAAAGGGAAACGTGATATATGGAGAAAATAATTTACTGATGGTGACGCATTTATACATGGATTAAAGGGACATTTCACTAAAACAATTAAAATTCTGTCATTTACTCACAATCACGTTGCAACTTTTTCTCTTCCTTTCTTCTAGCTCAGTGTTTTTTTTTCAATCAATGGAAGTCAGTTGTAACCAAAACTGTTCGGTTACCAAAATTCTTCAAAATATATTCTTTGCCATTCCAGAGTAAAGTCATACAGGTTTCAGACGACATGTCTTAAACAGCTTTCTTGCAATAAGCAGTTTTTTATAAGTAGTTTTTTAAAATGTAAAAGTAGAGAGAATTATAGGTAAAAATGCCCCTGGCAGTCAAACAGCAGAGCATAAATAGAGAGGGATAATCTCGAAAAATAATAATGGAGCTCACAGCCTGTTCTTGGGAAACATCAATCTAATCAGTGAGTTTCATATACCTCACATTCCATAATCTTATAAGCCCCGTCCGGCCACCACACTAAAACCGTTCTTTCTTCTAAAGAATACAATGCCCTGGATATTGCTGCCCAAGGGTCCATCAGAACTATGCGGTGTAGGAGAGGCACTGACCTCAACAAAGGAATACCTTGAATAACTCTGTGGTCCGATCCTGCCTTCCAGTTTCAAGCCCAGAAATAGTAAATATCTCAACTAGCAATTAATTAACATGATAGTTCATCAAAAAAGGAAAATTCTGTCTTCATTTACTCAAATCTGTGTGATTTTCTTTCTTCTGCAGAACACAAAAGAAGATATATTGAAGAACACTGGTTTTATGTTCTGCAGACATGAGACGAAGTAAATGATGACAGAAGTTTCAATTTTGGGTGAAACCTCATGGATGAGGTTTTTTTAATGCAAATAATAAAATGCAAATAACCATATAATCGTGCATAGTTAGCACAGAAAATCAAACAGACTTATTAACATATAAAACGAAGTGAAAATATATTTTGTTGCTGATGTGGCTTTGTGTCCAATAAAACTCTTCGGCTGAGAAATTAAACCAAGGTCCTTACTCAGTCTGTCCTCATGATTCCATCTACAGACCAATGGCCAAACTGAGCGTGTTTGATCTCGAGTGGATGCTGTGATGCCTTGCCTCCCATAACCCATATACCTGGAGTCAGCAGCTGATGTAGGCTAAGTATGCTTACAACTCATTGCTGGTGTCCTTGAGTGGACCCATTCAGGTGTTGCCTGGGTTATCAACCTCCTCTGTTCTCTTCTCAGGGTACCTTTCATCCAGTGCTGCCACCTCTGGGAGGAAAGCCATGGAGGTGCTGGTCCAGTCCAGAGGATGCACTAAAAGAGCTGCAGACCACCATGGGAGGGTGGCACCCAGGTAGCTCCACCTGCCAATGAGGGTTCTGGCCAGTAATGTGGCATCCAAGGACATACCCCATTGTTAAAGTCATAATTCCGGCAGCAGTGCAGCTTCGGCTACCCCACTCCCTCTGTCGTGTCCACCCTGTCTTCCGTGCTCCCGTGTCAAACCTGTCTTGGGGTCTCCCCATGCCCCTTCTGTTCATTGTCTCAGCTTTTTCTACCCTCTCTTGATTTCCCCACTTTATATTGCGCCTTTCATGTTCACACGTGCATCTCTCTTAGTCTTGTCGAGATTATTGGTCGTCTGTTGGTTTAGTTTTTGTTTCGCATACATCACTGCCCTCTGCCCAGTTATTGTTGTGGTTTCAGTTTTGCCAGAACACAACGGACTGCCCATCCTGGTGCTGACTCTCGCTCTCATTATTGGTTCTGGTCAGTGTATTATCTATTGGCGCTGAATACATTGTTGGACTGTATACCCATGTTTGATCTCTGCTCACCACTAACCTTGGTAATGACTTGCCTGGTCTATGCTGTTATCCACCTAGTAAAACCTGTCTGACTCTTCTCTCATCTCCCATCTGGATCTGATTGCTGTACAGACAAGTTTCTCTGGCCTGATCCATGCCAGTCTGACCTCTTCTAATTTGCCCCTCTTTGAGTTTGCTCAGAGCCAGGTGGCTTGCCCCAGTCTTTTGTTTGAAATTCTAATAAAATCTAAGTTAAACATCTATCTGCTTTTCAGTTTTTCCTTCCAGAAAAGAAAAGCTGACAGATATATTTCTACATATGTGAAGAATATCTAATTATGTAAACTACTTGACAGCAAAGTTGATGTGAAAGTCAATGTGGCATGTTACTGAAGGTTTAAGTCAATATTGTGTACTGGTTTTAACAAATTTTTTGTTTTTAGCTTTTCTTTAAAGCAGACCAGGACAAGTCACTTCTGGTGTAGTCACACAGAGTCTGATCTTTTGATAACTGGCAACTCTGGTGAATATCGTAGCTTATACACAAACACATATATAAATTCTAAATAAAGCATACATCCATGATAATAAAATATAAAACACTAATACAGACAATTCACATTAATACAGTGAAAATATAAATTCAAGTAACCATCATTTTACATATTTTATATAAATGAAATGAGGAGAGAAGAACGCAACCTTAAGATGGCGCAGCTATACAGGAGAGCACGTGTGAGCTTAGAACACACATGTGCTAATAGCTAACACTCAGCTGGGGCTAATATTTCAACACAGAACATGACAAACTCGAATAAAACACATACCTGTGAAAACAGCACCAAAAGGCTTATCAGCATACAGTGCATCAGAAAATCTTTCTCTTCCTAGGAAGTGATTAAGAATGGAATGGTACCAGGCCCCACACTTTACATAGACTATTGGAGGTGCAGTCTACACACTCCAAGAGGTCTACAATTGTATCTCTGCTCTTCAATATTTCACGGCACCAATGCAACCCCTCTACCCAGCAGTCCTACTCGCCCCGCTCTGCGCGGGCTTTGAACCTGGGTCTCCAGCGTGGGAGTTGGACGCGTATATATATATATATATATATATATATATATATATATATATATATATATATATATATATATATATATATGGTAGGATACAGGGCATTGCTAAATCCTTTTTGCAGTGAAATACAGCTGTGTCCCAGTGAAATATTACTGATAAATATAATCTAACAATAGAGATTATACCAACCTGAAAAATCACTGCCACAATCAAAATATTCCACAATCCAACAAAAAATAATCCAGCCTAATAATATCCATTCAAATCATGCATTCTTACTAAAAATGCAATATGTATAAAACTTTCACATTTCTTTCAAGCACCTCAGTTTCAATAAATTTCATAATCCAGTTCTGGCCTCAATCTGAGATCTGACAAACAAATGCTTCTCATCTATTCTTAGCTGCATTCCAGCATCCCAAAATAAGACCTTTGTTGTCAAAGTTTGTTGTATTCAATGGAGTATGAAAACGACAGGGTCAAAGAATAGGCATGGGAACATGCTTTTCAATTTTGTTTTAGCTTTTCATACATTCATTCAATTAGATGTGTAATAAGAGTGGTCAGATAACAGTCTGAATAAATGTTTACAGAACCATGTTTAAAAAATCCATTAACCAACAGAAAATAACTGTGTTCAACAAAGACCAATATGAAATATTAAGGGGTATTACAACCAAATGCTTAGTGTAGTCACAGCTGTGAGGATTTGCGGTGTACTCTGAAAAGTCCTGGATGAGAATTTCTGCTCCATTTACTTCAATGACAGCATCAGACTTTTAGAGAAAAAGAAAAAAAAAAAACTTCAGGCTCTACCTCCCATGCTGAGGCGATATTGTGCTTAAATCTCATGCTCCAAATATCATGTCTCTGTATTTTTGTATGGCACAATTAAGTTGGAGGCTTAATGAGTGGCACCCTGTGTCTTAACAAATCAAGCCTTTGAACTGCTGGAGTGTTTACAGCGGAAGAGGCCTGAATATAGATCCCAGTTTGAACTTAATGAGCAAGTCTCCAACCATAAAAGGCATCTACGACAGACAGCCCCCACCCAAGTCCAAGTGTGTGAGACAGACGGCTCCCGCCCATAATCAAGTATGCACACACATACACACTTGTTAATTTCGGGTGAGTTATTAAACTATGAGCAATTCCGCAAATATATTAAAAACTATTTACTTCTGTTTTGGATATTAAGAAAATTTTGAAGGAAAAAAACACACCATAACCCAAAAATGTACAGTCATTACAAATATCAGAGCCAGGGAATCTTATTTTAAGAAATTTATGAAGTGCACATGCAAATTATTAATTCACTGACCTTGATGGCTGGGTGAATTCCGATTGGTTGACTGCTGAAAACTTGGTCCAATCAGATCTGCCTGTCTGTGATTGGCAGCTCGTTCTACATTATCCTGCTGAGACAGAAGCCAATAAAGTGGTCATGCTAAAAGCATTTTTTTACATTAGTCACACCACTCACTCACTCACATACACACAAGCATACACTTTGGAACTAATTTTAATGTCCATAAAGGAAAATATCAGTTTATTTTTCTTATCTCAAAGGCTTTCATATTTAACAAAGCTTTTTTTAGGCTTATGTTTCAAAAAAGAAAAAAAAAATTCTAATGGGGTAAGAAAAATAATCTTAATTCAGTACAGTCTGAAAAACAAGTTTTATTATCTAAGACATTTTTTTTTATTTAATTTTGTTTACTAGAAAACAAGACAAAAATACTGATTAAGAAAATTATATTTACAGTCCACATACAATATCAGACAGCTCTAACCACGTCAGATGTGTCTATAAGGGCCAATGCGTGTTCACATGTATGTCTATGTATAAAAATTCTCCCGTCCTCTTTCAGCAAAGGGAACTTCCATGATGCAATTGCCCAATCTATGATGAAAGAGATGAGAGGAGGCCCTCTCCTTGTCCTCGGATGCCCCCCTGCTGTATCTGGGGAGGGTCACGGGCGTGTTTACAGGCTATGAGAAAAACAGCATCGTTCAGACGCGGCCCTGCCATGTGATAAGCTGAAACTGTGCCATTGTATTCAAGGAACAAGATCTAAAGCAACTGGCAGCTGGGAGCCACGTTCTCCGTGTGTAAACTACAGGTGGCGACTCGATTCAAAAACTCCTTTCCATAACAGAGACTCTTTGCTGTCTCACCAGAGGGGAACACTTTGAACTCTTGGATGGCATACAAAAACAAAAAAAGCTCAGTTTGAGCGCAGTAGGATCAAGGATTGTGGGATATCTCTTTCAGCGCTGATTGGAGCTTTCACAGCACGAGATGAGAACAGAATGTCCTGTGGCACTCTCGTATTTGGAAATGGTTCTCATAGCGAGACCACAAAACCCAGAATCTGGCTGTGATGTGGCTGTAGAGCGTCAGTAGTTTTATGGCTTCTGAATGCTATGTACAATGTTCCAGAACCAGAGCAAGATTGTTTTGTTTTCTTATGTAAATGCGTTTAAGTGTTTATGGATTCCGCACACTTACAGCTGTGCTGCTGGTATCATTGTTGAATGCAAAAGGAACAGTTGTTGTTGACATTTTTGTCATATACATTAGATCAATATCTTGATGATGATAAACATCATAGATAATGTTTATTATGAGCATTTTTCATGACAAAAACAATAAAAGAGTTTTGGACCAGATATGGCTCAGGTCCCACCTTCAATGCAAGTCTATAGGATTTTTTCTCCCATTTTTCATTTTTCAGCACCAACATTCACATTACTGGTTTAACGTGGAATCCAAAAAATTCAAGAAGAATCAACATTTTCATTCATTTCTGAATGTTCCAAAATAATTCTCTTTGTATGCTCATACTTTCAATGCCTGCCAGCTGGAGTGCCCTTGACTTACACCAGAGGGCACTCCTTCCGTCTTTGTTATCTCATCATTGACTGCATTTCCCATAACTCATTACCCAGACTTTTTATTACTTTCAGCTGTTTTTCATTATCCATCCATCAACTCTGCCTATATAAGCCCTGTGTGTTCTATCATTCTTTGCGAAGTCTTGTTTGTTGTCACATTGCAATTCTGACCCAACTTTCTGAGTCTTGTTGGATTATCTGCCCTGTGTTTTGACCAAGCAACAACCTCATGCGGTTTCTCTTGAAACCAACACGGAAGTGACTTAAACTGCAATTCATTGACTGGCTGCTAAAGACAGGCTCCAAAAGGGAGTCAAATCTGTGTCTCCCCCATGTTAAAATGCCCAACTTTACAGCAGAAAAACATGTTTACAGCCTGGTACAAAATGTGGTTTTGGTCTATACAGGTCCTTTATGACACCTGTGGGTGGTGGCGTGGCCACTTGAGTGACAGGTGGATTGCTGCTGCTGTCACTATACTAGCCATTTGTCTGCTATCTATGAGCCTTCACGTTACCTCAGCTAATTTCAGCCACTATAACTTGTTATCTTTATTAATATTTTAGATA
Organism: Chanodichthys erythropterus; assembly: GCF_024489055.1. NCBI lineage: Eukaryota > Metazoa > Chordata > Actinopteri > Cypriniformes > Xenocyprididae > Chanodichthys > Chanodichthys erythropterus. The sequence continues at coordinate 11,307,975 of NC_090222.1, read as the reverse complement.
GTATCTAAGACAGATAGATAGCTCCTAAGCCTGAGCTAACTTGGTCACGTAGAGCTAGGCGGGCGTGGTTTCAGCAACCAGGCAACTCAGTTCCAACCACGTCCCACCTCTTTGCCCATTTTCAGTTATCCGAGAGTAACACGATGCCAAGATGGCGACGGCCCACTTTAGGCTTCAAAATACTCTTCAGAAACCTACGGGTGATGTCACGGACACTACGTCCATATTTCTTTTTTTTTCTTTTTTTTTTTTACAGTTTATGGTTTTGACCTATTGCCTGTTTTTTGGATTATGATTCTGGATTGACCTAATAAAGCTGCATATGGATCCTCATCCTGTACTTCAGAGCAGTTTAATCACAAAACACTTTGCCTCTATGGATCCAACAGTCACCCAAGTTGGCCTTTGCCAAGGAACTCATTCACTTGAAGACCATATCAAGGACTTTCTGGACATTGCTATTTTCACTGATCTCCCAGACTTTGCTCTCATTGATTTCATCTCCTATTGACTCAGCAAACCTTTACAATCTTTGCTGATCTGTGACAGTCCTCGAGGATCACACCATCTCCAGCCATCATGGCCACCACACCAGAGTCTCCAGCCATCATGGCCACCAGGCCAGAGTGTCCAGCCATCATGGACGTCACGCAAGAGTCTCCAGCCATCATGGACGCCACGCCAGAGATTGCGGCCGTCATAAACATTGCACTTGAAGCTACCAAGGTGGTCCCTAGGCATTTGAGACTGGCTTCAAGTTTGGCGGACACACCGCTGATGTCGGTGCGACAGCTGGCATCTCTGTGGTGGTATCAAGTCTGGGGGTCTCAGAGGTTCTGCCTCCATCAACTGTACTCCCTGTTAAAGTGATGGCCATTCTATGTGTCTGGGATGCATATGCTTCTCTAGAGGTGGTGGAACCTGATCTAGTTTCCCCCAAAGCGGTGGTGTCTGCCCATGAACTCCCTGTTTGCCCTGACACGACCATGGAGGTTGTTCCCGAGTTTCCTGTTTGCCCTGATATGACCACGGAGGTTGTCCCTTAGTTTCTTGTCGGACCTGACATGACCACGGTGATCGCCTGTGAACTTCCTGTCTGCCATGTTATGACCAGAGAAGCCATTATTGAACTTCCTGCCTGTTGCGTCTTGGCCAGAAAGGCCTTTTTAAGTTCCTGAGTCTCAGCCAAGGAGGCCGCTTTTAAAGACTAATTTAACTAAAAAAAATTAAATGTGAATTTGCGATCTGTGCATACAAAGTATGCACAGTAGTACAAAAATTAGTGTTGTACGTTCAGTACGCGCATACTATTTTGATGACGAAATTTGCATCACGTGCACTGTACACTGACCCTTGTGTACGTGTAAAAAGTGAAGTATACTTTGTGTTAAGCCTGCCAGCTGGAGTGTCCTTGATTTCCACCAGAGGGTACTCCTTCTGTCTTTGTTATCTCATCATGGACTGCATTTCCTATAATGTGTTGCCTGGATCCATTATGCCTGATTACTTTCAGCTGTTTCTCATTACCCATGTTAACTCTGCCTATATAAGTCCTGTGTGTTTTCTCATTCTTTGTCAAGTCTTGTTTGTTATTACACTGCAATTCTGAGCACTATTCTGGTTACCTGTGTTTTGGTTTTGACTTTCTGCCTGGTTACCTGGATTTCCCTGTTTGCCTGTGTTTTTCTGCCCTGTTGTCTTGCTGGATTATCTGCCCTGTGTTTTCACCTATTGCCTTTTATGGATTAGAATTCTGGATTGCTCTAATAAAACTGCATTTGGATCCTCAACCTGTGTTTCAGAGCAGTTTTGTTCATACAACTTCCTTATGCTTTGACAGAATGTCCATAAAACTGTTTATTTTTATTTCCACACTAATACATCAGATTGGCTTTGAGAGAGCAATCAATCTTTTTTTCTGTAAGAATTCTCATAATGTTTAATCATGTATCATTGTAAAACTAAAGGCCTGAAGGTGTTTTATATGATCAGATGGAGTCTTTGAACATACACGGAATTCTAGCCTCTTCTTTGGTGTCCTGCAGTCTAACAGTTAATTCTAAAGCAATACGCCTGGACTTTGGCATTAAAATACTGAAATGTTCTAAAGGGCAAAAAGCCTGTGTGTATGCAAGCATTTGTGGAGGTTCAAGCTAGCCAAGTGTGACTGATCCATTCTAAGTTCCACCCATACTCGTATTGAGGGAAGCCACCGTGGTTCTGTCTGACTGATCTCAGCAGAAGGCCCAGACAGAGCTAAGACTTCTAATATCATGCTTTAAATTTGTCTGAGACAATAATCTACTGTATAGGTCTGCATTGCCTGAAATAAAACGTCTTAACTTTTTAATACTCCTTCATAATTTAGTTTTGCTTTTCAAATACATTTTATGTATGACTTAAAAATATATATATATAATAAATAATAATAATAAACATATTGCTATGTGATAATAAAACTATAATAAACATTAATTATTATTATTTCAATTTATCAAAGTATTATAATCTACAAAATAACTAAATATAAATAATTTGAATATTTAAAAGAAATCAGTATATTCATTTTTACACAAATTATGACTGTCACAGTTGTGGTGTAATTTTTCTTTCTGAAGTTTATGTACTTGGTTATCAAGATGACGTTAGTTTCAATGAAGAATATTCTTTATAAACCTTAAGAAATGGGATGTGTGAAAACAAGTTGTAAAACAACATACATCTTATGTTTTAAGGGAACTATTCAATGGTGTTATGGTTAATTTCTCCCCAAAAATACATGTGATGTAAAGTAATAACCATTCAGATGCTGTTGTACATAGATCAAGTTGCTGCTAACAGGTGAATGCAATATATATCCATGAGGTGTTTATTAAGGTTCATAAATCTCCTACAATGCCAACCTGACTTGACTTTACCTGCTTATGTTCTGTATATTCTAAAGCATAAGGTTCATAACATATAAACATGGCTAAGTCAAGCATTTAATGTACTGATATGGTTATCCTTCAAACCTGCAGTATAAATATAATGCTTAAGGTACAAAAGGTGATATTTCAGCCCTGCTTATCCTCAGACGGTCAAGCTACTGTGAATTCCTCTGGCAGGACGGATTACCCTGTGAAAACAGACCCACATTCATAAAGTACTTTACTTTTTACTCACAGCCACTGTGCGTTGGTCTGTTAGGTGTACAGATTGTGGCATAAATATTGAATACAAGAGGAACAAGCACAGAGTCATAAAGATGTACACTACTGTTCAAGAGTCTTGGGTCATTAAAATGTCTTAATGTTTGAATCTCTTATGCTCACTAAGGCTTCTTTTCTTTGGTTAAAAATACAGTAAAAACAGTAAATGTTGTGAGATGTTACTACATTTGAAAATACCTGTTTTCTATTTAAAGCAATTTATTCTTGTGATGGCAAAGCTCATTTTTCAGCAGCTATTACTCCAGTCAACTCGGTGTCACATGATCCTTCAGAAATCATTCTTGGAAACTGATATATTATTTTGACAGGATTCTATGATAATTAGAAAGTTTAAAAGGACAACATTTATTTGAAATAGAATTTTTTTTCAAACAATGTAAAGGTCTTTTGAATAATTGAATGCAACATTGCTTAATAAAAGTATTAATTTCTTTAAAAAAATAATAATAATAATAAATAAATAAAAAATTACTGATCCCAATCTTTTTAATGCAATGCTTATACCATCTAATGTTTTAATATATGTATCAGCATTAAGGCATAAGAAATACAAGAAATTAAAACATAAAAGTGGTTGCTAGGGGGTTGCTTACAGGTCTTTATGATATTCTTGTCTCTAGATATGGCTTAGATCCCTCTGTCAATGAATACTGTTTTTTTTTTCTTTGATTTTCTTGAGAATATAAAGCAATATTAGAATATTGTCTTTTCATGTGCCAGACCCACTAGGTTCTCAAATATTCTACTTCAGTTCAGAGAAAGTGTCTGGAACATAAAAGACCTTGATGCTGAATCCCCAAGTTCTTAGAAATACCAAGAACAGGAATATTGACTTCCAGGAACAAGGAACCATATGTTGTCTTAATTCACTCTAAAAGCAGCTATAAAACTCTGGGCGAAAAAAATTTACAGCTCTGAAAATACCAATCCACTCCAACAACAGGCACTTTAATGGCTAAAGCAGTATGAGGAATAAGACAATATGGCTGGTAGGCTAATGACAAATCCACATTTCTGGAGCAGTTCATCTTCAATTGGCAAAAGTTATATTGCTCTGACCAATAACATCCTCTAAGCTAAAAAAAAAAGAAAAAAAGCGGAAAATGGAATAGATCGCATAATATATTCAAAAGCAGCCACCACAGTTTGCTTAATATTCTGCATATCAATTTAATTTACCAGCCCTACTTGATTTATCATGTTATTATATCAAGACCTCTTTAATTATGGATGCTCAGGAAAACAGAGTACATTAGAGTAACGCTCCCTTTAGCGCTACATTTTTATTCAATTCAAGCCTACGCACGCTTAATGAAGATCCTGAAAGAAGGGGCTTACACTCTCAGAGCAATTCAAACATTAGCTCATCATCTTAATTGAAAGAACAAAGGCGAGAGGCCCAGCTCAATAAAAGCCAGTTCAGCAGTTCCTTTAAAACAGTAGTTAGGGAGCTCTCCTCGAAGTGCTGTGGCAGGCCTCCAGTCCTCCTGTATTAGCCAAGCTTGGAACCCGGCCCAAAATCCCACTTACTTACCAGACACAGGCACAAACGGATGCTGAGGGCAGCTCCATTTTATTAACCAGTATCTAAAAGCATCTACCATTCCTCCTCCTCTCAAATACATAAAAAAATGTTAAGTGGTATAGTCTGCTGGACCCTCTTTCACAAGTTCACACTAACAAACAATCAGATATAGTGTAAAATATGTGTATTTGGTGTGCTGTCTGAGGAGAGGGGTCCGAGCTCGGAATTTGGCCCAAACCCAGAGTTTCATTTCTGCTTTTATTTTTAAAAACTGCATAAACAAATATCTCAAATCATAATTCATTTGTGATGGAAATGATCAATTTTTTTTTTAATATAAATATATATAATTTATATTTATTATAAATATAAACAAAATAATTTGACCAAATAACACCTTTTTTGACATTTAAATTTAAAGTGATATTCACATAAATTTTCCTTTGTTTTCTTTACACATCACATCTCATATTTCATCACAAGCATGATCTTCACTGATACTGACTGTTGTTAAACAAATACACTAACACTTTTTTGGCAAAATTGTTCGTTGTGGTGCAATTAAAATTGAGATCAACAATTTTCCAACCTAGGCTCATTGGAAAAACATGCCTCTAGCTACATTTCTGCAAAACACCAAAAACGTATCAATACATACAATTCAATGCAGCTTCCAGCTGAAATGAACACTAGTGACAGTATTCCAAATTCTGGAAATGTTGGGACATTTTTTAAATTTGAATTTAACTGTCTGTTTAACTGTCATGTTATTGTATGGTCAGAGTAACACTCTAGCACTTTTCCCTTCGGGAACAAATAAAGTTTATCCTTATCCTTAATAAAATGAAAAATAAAATACTTTCAAATCACATGAGCTAATATTTTATTCACAATAGAACATAGATAACAAACGTTTAAACTGAGAAATGTTACAATTTTATGCACAACATGAAAGATCTGGACTGCAGGCAGGCCAATTCAGCACCCTGACTCCTCTATGATGAAGCCATGCTGTGTTATAGCTGAAGTGTGTGGTTTTGCATTGTCCTGCTGAAATACACAAGGTCTACTCTGAAATAGATGTCATCTGGAGTGGAGCATATGTTGCTTTAAAACCTTTAGATACATTTCAGCATTCATAGTGCCTTCCAAAACATGCAAGCTGCCCATACCATATGCACTTATGCACCCCCATACCATCAGAAATGCTGGCTTTTGAACTGAATGCTGATAACAGGCTGGAAGGTCTCCCTCCTCTATAGCTCGGAGGACACAGCGTCCATGATTTCCAACAAGAATGTCAAATTTGGACTCCTCTGACCATAGAACACTTTTCCACTTTGAAACAGTCAATTTTTTCAAATGAGCCTTGGCCCACAGGACATGACAGCGCTTCTGGACCATGTTCACATATGGTTTCCTTCTGCATGATAGAGCTTTAGTTGGCATCTGCAGATGGCACAGTAGATTGTGTTTACAGACAGTGGTTTCTGGAAGTATTCCTGGGCCTATTTAGTAATGTCATTGACACAATCATGCCGATGAGTGATGTACTGTCATTTGAGGGCCCAAAGACCATGGGCATCCAATAAAGGTCTTCAGCCTTGTCCCGTACTCACAGAGATTTCTCCAGTTTCTCTGAATCTTTTGATGATGTTATGCACTGTAGATGATGAGATTTGCAAAGCCTTTGCAATTTGACGTTGAGGAACATTGTTTGGATAACATTGTATTCCTCCCTTTAAACATTTGTTATGCTATCTATGTTCTATTGTGAATAAAATATAGGCTCATGTGATTTGAAAGTCCTTTATTTTTAATTTTATTCAAATTTAAAAAACATCCCAACATTTCCAGAATTCGGGTTGTATATTATGACTTCAAAACACTTACCATAGTGCATGAACCAGATCCATTGATTTAGCTTTTCTGACATAGTACACTTGCTTGGTAGCTCACATGATACAGCATTGCACATGTGATGTGGAGCAGTCCCGTGAAATACGAGTCACGATAATGCCACGTTTTGCCTGTGTTTTGGACTTTGAGGGGCCGTTTACACTACACAGTTTTCAAATAAAAACGTATGTATTTTGGCCATTCATTTATGCGACAATTGAAAATGGGATTCAAAGTGCAAGTTTTGAAAAGGATACCGTTATCGTCTCCATGTAAACTACAAAAACAACAATTTGGGAAAACGGTGACATTGTGTGCATGCATATTACGTGTTCAATCTATAGTGTTTCTTTACAGAGTGACATCACCATCTACTAGCCTGATATGCATAATAAAGCATTTTTAGTCATTTTCAGGGATCTGTGTGAATGCGAGGTGTTTTGACAATTGTGTTGTCTGTACACGAAAAATGCAAAGAAAAAACCTTTCCAATTTTAGTACATTTTTGTCAAATGTACAAAATGTCATAAAGCCAGAGCCCATCGCAGACCCAGAGCTGTGGAAGGCCAAGTCTGACCAAATGTGAGAGCCAGCCATCATTTCCATCAAGAAGCATACCCCCAAGGCCAAGTTCATCCTGGAGCCCGAGCTAAAAAGTTGAGGCTGACAAGGTGTGTGAGCCAGTCCCTATGTCTGTTCCTGTGGTAGTTCTAATAGAATATGTGGGTATGGAGTGGAGCCCTGCCCATACTACCAAGGTTGATGTTAGTGTGCTGAGCTTGAACCCCATTATAATCATAGAGGAAAGTGAAAGGATTAGCACCATGCCCGTTTCATTGCCCAGCACCATGTCAGTGTGGCCTGTGATGTTCCCACCCTGCCTCCCACTCCCACCTTCTCTCCCTGTCCCAGATCAGCCAAAGAGACCATTTTTAAATTCTCTGCCTGTACCGTATTGGCCAAAGATGCTGTTTTTGACCTCTCTGCCTGTTTCATATCAGCAAAGGGGGCTTTTTTAAACTCTCTGCCTGTCCCGTATTGGCCAAGGAGGTCATGTTTGAACTCCCTGCCTGTCCTGTATCAGCCAAGGAGGCCATTTTTTAACTCTTTGCATGTCCTGTATCAGCCAAGGAGGCCGTTTTTGAACTCTCTGCCTGTTCCATATCGACCAAGGAGGTAGTTTTTGAACTCTCTGCCTGCCCTGTCATGGTCAAGGAGATCATCTTGTAACTCTTTGCCCATGCTATCCAGTTCTTCAGCCCTGTCTCTGCTGGCTACCTTCAGCCCTTTACATTTACATTTAATCATTTAGCAGATGCTTTAATCCAAAGTGACTTACAAATGAGGAGATGAGGAGAAAAATACAAGCATTTGAACCAACAAAAGAGTAACAATATGTACGTCCTTGTTAGTCCAGCACAGTGCACATAGCAATATATCATAGATATAATGGAAAGTGTTAGTATTACTGAGTCAAGTGTTAATGAAAAAGATTTTTAAGTTTCTTGGAAATGGCTAAAGATTCTGCTGTTCGCTTTGAGTTAGGCAGGTCATTCCACCAGCAGGGAACCCTTTGACTCTTTCACCGGCTCCTCTCTGCAGTTTGGATCTGCCTTGGGCTAGCTGCTTGCCAGTCTGCCCTGGTGTCTTGAACCTCTAGTTCCACTTTGAACTCCAAGCCCATTACTCCACCTTGGCCCATCGACCAGTCGGCTCCACCTTGGCTCTGTGCTCCCTCGGCTCCACCTTGGCTCCGTGCTCCCTCTGCTCCACCTGGGACTATTGTCCTTCCGGTTCAACCAGGCTTCCTCGTCCCTCCAGCTCTGCCTTCGTTATATTTCACTCTGCCTTTGCTACGGACTTACGGGCTTTCGTCTGCGGCTCGGACCTCCACTCCTTTTTATTAGGACTTTGAGTTGGTTTTGCACTGTGTTCTGATCAGCTTCATGTCTTTGTTCACCTGTTGCCATAATGTTTGATTTGACTTTATGTGTTACACCTGTGTCTTGTTATTTATCTTGTTTAGTCCCTAGTGTTTCTCTCTGTACATATAGCACTTATTTTCAGTTGCTCTTTGTCAGCTTTCGTCTCTATTATGGTTAATAAAAGAGCTCAAAGATTTGTAGCAGCAAACTAAAATGGCATGTTTGCTTCAGCAAATGTGTTTTTATCTCCTGTTTGCTTCTGTTAACACTATTGGGTATAGTTTAATGTAGGTGCTAGATTATTTTTTTAAATAAGGTAAAGCATTTAACCACTCAGTGAACATTTCATTTCTGAACTGCCGCAATACATACAACCAAGATAATAAAATGTTGCCAGATTCACGTTCAGCTAGATAAAACTGAACATGCTTTTAGGGCTACTTACTGGAGATTTTTCTTTGAAAGTGAAAACATGCAAGAAGCAACTTTAATATATTTTTTTCAGAAATGCTGTATTTTTCAAATGAGCCTGGGTTGCATTAAATAATGACAGGCCCTATAAGGGTAAAATTACAAAGGCTATGTATTAAAGTAAAAATATATATAAAAAAATAAAATAAAATAATAATAAAAATAATAAATAAGATAAAATTAAAAACTTAAAAATTGTAGAAAGTTTTTAAAGTGATTTAACAAATGTACCTATGAAACATAAAATTAGTTGAAAAAAATAAAAATATACATTCTTATATTCTTTGATCATTGAAAGGACAAGTTAATTTAATTTCAGAGTGTCTGGGTATTTTGCAAGACATTGGGTGTCCCCCAGAAGATCTTATAATCAAGCTGTACTAATGCCAGATCTCCACAAGGTGATTTGGCCTGATTGAAATTTCACAGTTGGTTTTGAACTGCTGCACGTGGATGTACTGTAAACAATGGCAACCGTGGAGAACCCTTTAAAACCAGCCAGTTACTCCACTGAGTGAGGCTAGAATTTAGATGCTCTTACGTCAGGTTACACCATGTGAATCCAATGCGCTCAGCCCAAAGGAATGCATACTGATGCAATAGCCATTCACTGCAACCCCATTTTCATTCATCCTCAGACTCTGAATCTACAGCTCATGACAGGTACATTCAAAATACACAGAAGCCCTCCACTTTATCCTCCTCTCACATGCTCTCAGAAACCATACAAAACTTCCTTGAGCAAGTCAACTATTAGTTTTTACAGAATATTTTTTGTTTTTCTGCTGATCAATACAGTATTCAATGCATGGTAAAATAAATGGTATATCAACAGCGATAGTTTAAAACACCTGTTCACCAAACTACTGTGTATATCACTGTGCAGCACACATATGAAAATAGACTATAGCTTATAGAAGTTATGTAAATAAATAAACATTTCATAACAAACTGTGTTCTAAGATTAGTATTATAAATAATGATTTTATAAAAAGCTGTGACTATATTCACATGCAATATCGTAAGCCTCGTATGACTTATGATACAAATTTGAAAGTTGTGCCCTCGAGAACCTTTACGACATGGTTTACGGAACTGATATCGAATGCTCATTGGTTCTCACCTGCTTCATCACAGATTGTGACATGCTGTGTTTCAGTGGACTGACATTTGAAATAAGTGTGCGCCCTCATGGAGAGAAGTCGGATTCATATTTTCATGGATTAATAAGTTAAATTCTGCTCTGTACCATAAAAAAAACTATTACCGCCACAGAGGACTGCGACTTTTAACTACTTTTAGTACCAGTTTTGATATTTTCGCAATAAATAAATTACTGTGATTACGCTTGTTTGTCTGTTATTCTTTTATCTAGTTCATAGTTTTAAGAAATGGTTATGGGTAGGTTTAGGGGTAGGTGTGGGATTAGTGGCTCAAAATATCATTTAAATGTTATATTTTTACTAAAATGGTCATTTTCCTACACATTTCTGTCCATTATGTTTTTTTCTTTTAACATTCTGTATAAAATGGGCATGTTTAGGTTCGGGATGGGGTTTAGGGATCTTACATTTATCTACAAAAAGATAAAAAGGAATTTATACATATATATTTTATGATATTTTGCTGAAAAAAAAAACATAAGTATTTTTTACGTTTTTAAATGTCAATATTGTACGTTTCAGCACCTTTCTAAGCGTACAAAAATGTATATTATGTGTCTTTGAAAGTTACATATTTATACATATGTATTAACAATGAGAACAGGCTGATATATCCCAAGTCAGGAAAGGGCAGCTCTGAACAAAAAAATGCCCCAAGCAGTCCACTGACATTATCATTCAATATTTCTTCTTCTTTAGTAAATAATTATATATTATTACTTACAATTACACTCCAAGGAAATTTGGCCAATGTTGGCACATAGGTTTGACTAGTAGTTTTAGTGTAGTTACTAATTACTTTAATAAGTAAACACCAAAGAAGGTTGTTAAGGAAAACTGCCTAATACTGCATGAACATTTAGCTGTAATCTGGCTGTGTTTTACAGTTTAAAGGCAAGGACAGATTATCTAGTGTGTTTGTTACAATGACAAGAATAATGTATAGGGTGGGTAAACAATGTAAAAAGAAAAGCATAAACAATCTTTTACCTGGTAATTTGGATGGTGTAGAAAATAATCCGGACATCCGGCCACAGCCATGATATATGTTCTTTAATGTCTCTCTCAGATATCACATCCACCTCAGATAGATGAGGAAAGAGTCTGAAATTAAACCAAAACAAAAATGTTACATCAAATGTTTCTTCAAGGTAAAAAACAAAAAAAAAAGCCATCTCTTTCTTAGTTGAGTCTAAGTGGCTACTACCAATATAGCACAGAGCACTTCTTAACCCAAATAGTTCCACAGGGTCAGTAAACAACAAGAACGAGAGGAGGAAAATACAGAATCTGAGCTAACAATCTCTAGATTGTGCTCCTTAAACTCAAGGCACTGAGAAAGCAACTTGACTTGCAATGTGAGGAGAGAAGGAACATGTTAAACAAACAGATCATACGGAGTTCCAAATAGTGAACATTTCCACTGAGACCAAAATTATATATTTTCACTCATATAAAGGTACCTTATTTTCAGAGGGTAGGATTATGTAGTCTAGCAAGCTTAAATGTATGTATTTATTTTGCTGCTTCACCATTTTGAAACTTTAAAAGTCATAGAAACATTAGAAGACCCATGAACTGGAGTTTGCAAACTTTACACTTTAAGGCCCGTTTACCCCAAGGATGATGACTATTACTACAGTATAACAATAAAGTTTAAATAATTGTTCTAATTGATGAGAATAAAGATCCTTGATAAGTTTCAGTCGGGTTTCAGAACCAGCCATAGCACTGAGTCTGCCCTCATCAGGGTGCTACAAGACATTTTATTGGAAGCTGACCATGGAAACTGTGCCTGCCTTGTCTTTTGACATGCTGGATCATGTCATTCTGAGTCATTCTGAGCACCTTGAGTGGCGTGTTGGAGTAAATTAGAGAACTTATGTTGGTTCCGCTCTTACCTGGAGGGCAGAACATGAGCAGTAAAGATTTGGAATCAGGATTCATCTTCTGCTCCTATAACTTATTTGATACCTAGGGCTGCCGCTTTTCTTCTTTTATCTGTTGCTGTTGGGCTCTATATTTAATAAACATGGCATTTCATATCATTGTTATGCCAGTGATATGCAGTTGTATTTTCTTTTTAAAGCAGGAAAATGCATCTGAAAATGCTGGATGAATTCCAATTTCCAATTTTTAAATAACAAAAAGACTGAAATTGTAAAAAAAAAAAAAAAAAGAAGAAAGCATGGTGTGTACTCCAATAAAGGTTCTTATCCTGCATAAAATGGATAAGAACTAATCTGTGTGTATTTTTTGACTCAGACCTCAAATTAATGAGGTGGAAAAAATAGTTTCTTTCAACTAATAAGGATTGCAAAACTGAAATAAGTTTTATCAAGAAATGATATTGAAAAGGTAAATATCTTTTTATATTTTCGCGACTGGATTATAGTAATGCTTTATATGCAAAGGTCTGTCAGTCATCTCTGTTGAGGTTACAACTTTTTTAAAATACTAAGGAGATTAAGCAATGAATCGAGTTCAAAATGTTGTTGTTTACTTTTAAAGCCATGGTTTGGCTCTAGTGGTTTAACAGATCACAAAAATCACGGTTCGGATCATATTACTGTTTACTGACTTCGGATCATTTACATATTACTGAGTCACAGATCAATAATTTTTCAGATCAGCAAGAAAAAAAATAATTTGGGAATGGGGTTAACTTTGCTTTCCATTTATTACTTAGAGCACAATTGAAGTACTCTGATACCACAGCAAAAATTACTTGCCTAACTAATAAAGTTAAAACATTATTAAAGGCAAGTGAACAGTCAGTTAAAAAATAAGAGCAAATACACTAAATACAAGCAGAGATAAATACTATATAGCCTAAATAAGGTCTGTAACAAAGTTCGTAGATAAGGAAGGAGGAGGCAGGAACCGGCGAACGTTAAACATAATGCCGGCAGACCCTCACAGACATCTACTGGTCACACAAACATAATAAAACATAAACTAATATCCAGGCCTGGTCCTCTCTCATCCTTCACTGTCATCGTTCCACCTTTTATGCTTCCGGAGCTCCTCCGTGAGAGACTCGAGGCCGGTGCGCCTCGTAGGTGGAGCTCATTATCTCTCACGTCACCGGCCTCGCGCCGTTCCCTCACGGCTCTCGTCTGCCCTGCTCGCCACATACCCCCATCGCCCCTCGCAGGCCGGGGGGTACCCCGAGACGGCACTTACTCCCCGCCGGGGCCTGTCTCGGTGGCCGCAGCACCTGGGGGTAAGGACAGATGAGACGAGAGAAAGGAGACGGAAGCACAGGGAGCGACAGAACGAGAGAGGGAAAAGACGAAAAAGAGAGAAAAGAAATTCTTGGTCCGGTTCCCAGACACACTGCTGCTCGGTCCTCAGCCAGCCGAGAGGCTCTTCCTCACGGTGCCATGCGATGGAACTGGACGCTCGGTGGACGGCCCGATCCTCATCCACCCCTGGCGGCTGGCGACGGCTCCTCCGGCTGAGGGCAGCCAGCAGCGAGTCCGCCGTCCCCTGCTCCTCCCCTTCATGGCAGACGGTAGCAGGCTCCGGCCCACGAGAACGGCGGCGACTCCTCCGCTCCCTCGTGGACAGCAGCCACCCCACCTCGTCCCAGGAGCACAGCATCAAGCTCTCCGTCCCACCTGTCACTAGGCTCCAGCACCACCACCTTGGGCACACTCTCGCGGTCTTCACTCCCGCGCTGCCCAACCTCCGCAGCACCGTGATCCACCTCAGCAGCGAGAGCTCTTCGACAGCATGTCCCTCCTTCCTCCCAGGTTTCGGCACCAATGTAACAAAGTTCGTAGATAAGGAAGAAGGAGGCGGGAACCGGCAAACATTAAACAATAATCTTTAATAAAATAAACAAATAACAAAACGAAAGTAATGCCCTCGCGGACTTCTGCCGGCCACACGAACATAATAAAACATAAAATAAAGTCCAGGCCTGGTCCTCTCTCGTCCTTCACTGTCATCACTCCTCCTTTTATGCTTCCGGAGCTCCTCCGTGAGAGACTGAAGGCCAGTGCGCCTCACAGGTGGAGCTCATTATCTCTCGCGTCACCGGCCTCGCGCCGTTTCCTCACAGCTCTCGCCTGCCCTGCTCGCCACAAGGTCTAACTGTAGTATTCATTTCAGGTACAGAAATGACTTGACTTGACTTGACTATAGGCTGCTGTCACTTTAAGACCGAATGCACGGATCCAAAATAATGATACACATACTTCTCGTTTTCTTGCGTGCCGAACCGTGGGTCCTGGTCCATATGGATCATGGATCAACAACAATCCGTTTAACCCCTGTTTGGCTCCAGAGTACATTAGGGAATCTGTTAAACATTCAACCCTTCACAAGATCGGCACATGCCTTAAGTGCAAAGGTGATCGTGTGTTTTCAGTTGTGGCCAGTATACAGATGTTTAAATGATGTCTTAAGGCCTACTCACAGGCATATGATATGTAGTTTTTATACATACATGTATTCTTATGCTTGTTATTTTTTGCTTATATTTTATTCTTTCATTTTTTATATATTTAATGTGTTTTTAAATACAGTTTTTAAAGTGCACTATAAATTTGATTGATTGACTGACTGACTGATTGACTGACTGATTGATAAAGAAGTTCACACCACAGCTATAACAATACAAAGGAACAATATCATGTCACAGACTCAGCCAGTTTGAACTTTGTTTTCGTTTACACTGTTTCTCCCTCCCTTGTTTGTTTTTGTCATAGTTACTTGTTTGATTGTCATCTCCTCCAGCTGTGTTCCCCTCATTATCCTGTGTATGTAAGTTGTCAGGTATTGTTCTATGTATTGGTTGTGTTTTTTCCTGCCAGTCACTATCTGGATTACTTGTGCATTATTAAAGACTGATTTGAACTTCCGTCTTCCTCGTCGTGCGTGTGATTATCTACCACAACTACCAACTACCAAGTTGTGACTCATTGGAATCACTTTCACGATTTTTTTTTTTTTTTTTTTTTACAGCTGATGATTGATAAAAATATTGACAGTTAAAATCGAATCCACCTGGCTTTGAAGAGCTCAAGCATTAGTTATCATCTGACACTAATTTATTAATAAAAAAATAGAATTTAAATTAAAAAACAATTTAGCAAGTAATGCCTGCCAGGGTATCATTATGAGGTTGCTACGGTGTTGTGGGTGGTTGTCAACCTTCAGAATTTAACCGTAGTCATTTTTTTTTTTTTTTTTTTTCTTTTTTTTTTTTTTCAAGTTTCAAGTTTGACAGTGGATACTTCAGTAGATTTGGAACCCTCATTGATGTTTTTGAGCAGTCATTAAATTGTGGTTGAAAGCTCAGGTGGTCCATACTATTTCTAGTCTTCTTATTTTTCTTGTCTTTTATTATGGGCACTGTCTCTTCCCCTTTTTGCTTGCTAATTTTGATTTGAGATTCATTTGTTGTGGCTTCCACTATGAGACCTTCCACTGCATATAGTAGTAGCCTAGTAGATCTTCTTTAATTAATTTACAGATATGATGTAAACACGCACAGTCGAATGACGGATACATGCAGTTTCTCATGAAATCCATCTGGACCACTCCAAAATATAAATCATTATTATAGGCCTACCATAGTGATTCAGGTTAAGGCAAAAACATTTTTGATGATTTATTATGTACTTGCCCATTATTTAAAGTTTGTTAAAGGGATAGTTCACCCAAAAATGAAAATTTGATGTTTATCTGCTTACCCCCAGTGCATCCAAGTCGAACGCAAATTATGATTTTTAACTGCAACCGCTGCCGTCTATCAGTCAAATAATAGCAGTAAATGGGAACTTCAACTATAACAGTAAATAAAACTTGCTTAGACAAATCAAAATTAAAACCTGCGGCTCGTGACGACACATTAATGTCCTAAGACATGAAACGATCGGTTTGTGCGAGAAACCGAACATTATTTATATAATTTTTACCTCTAATACACCACTATGTCCAACTTTGTTCAGCTTCCTGTTAGTGAGGTCAAAAAACGCATTGTGAAAAACGCCCATATACTTCAATGAGCGCGAGACATCACTTCCGTTGTCAGAGCGCGATCAGACCTCACTAACCGGAAGTTGAACGAAGTTGGACATAGTGGTGTATTAGAGATAAAAAATTATATAAATACTGTTTGGTTTCTCGCACAAACCGATCGTTTCGTGTCTTAGGACATCAATGTGCCGTCACAAGCCGCAGGGTTTAATTTGGATTTGTCTATGGAAGTTTTTTCGACTCTTATTGTTCAAGTTCCCAATCACTGCTATTATTTGACTGACAGACGGCAGCGGTTGCAGTTAAAAATCATAATCTGCGTTCGACTGAAGAAAAAAAGTCCTCTACATCTTGGATGCACTGGGGGTAAGCAGATAAACATCAAATTTTCATTTTTGGGTGAACTATCCCTTTAATTACAAGCAAAAAAAGTTACATCGTGGAACTTTAACATTCCCATTAGCTTGGGCTGATTTTAGAGGCCCTATTCTCAGCTCCTGGGATTACATAATGGAGTCAGGTCTGCACGTTTCAGTGTCCAATCCTGCAACAAAAGAGTTAGGCAGCCCCAAGGGATGATGTCATCACCGTTAATCATGTGTTTGACCTCTGGGCCATGCAGGTCTGACAGCTCCTCTTTTGGTATCTAAATTTATTCAATGTGTCTGACTCAGAATCAGTATTCAGAAGCTTGCTGAGCACTGAATTGCACTCCTCAATCTCTCAATGCCTCGGTTCAGTCAGCCATGGAGCTAAAAAAGAGAAGTGGGGAGCCAGCAACACCTCAGCAGGGATCTGTCTCTGAGGGAATAGTGAGTGCCCCATTATAATAATAATAATTATTATTATTATTATTATTATTATTGCTATTTATGTGAAAGAGAGACAAAAGTTGAGGAACACAAATTTTAATATGAGGAAAAATCTACAGATAAAAAATCTGAAATTATGAATGAGGGAATATTGAACCTAAATGTCAAAACATTATATTGGTTAAAACCTATTGGTGCTATCATATATTTGGACACCTTAAAGGAATAGTTTACCCAAAATTCTGTCAATTACTTACCCTCATGTCGTTCCAAACCCGTAAGCTTTTTATTCATCTTTGACACAAAAATTAATATATTTTTATATTAGTGTTGTCAATCGAATAAAAAAATTAACTAATTAATCACAGGGGTTTTTTTCTGTAATTAATCGAAACATTGTTTCGAACATTGTTTTTAATCAAATTTTTAATATTTTTATATAGTAATAATTTCACAGTTACTCTCCAAATGAATGTAGAAACAACTTAAAGACAGTGGGCCATATTTACCAACAGCTTGCGCCAGCGCAAACCCTCTTTTGGTGTTAAAAAACTACTGTCGGAATTTACTAAAGACACGCAGTGCAAAATTAGTGCTGAAAAGGTGTGGACTGAGTTGTTTTTGCATGGTTTTGACCTTATTGCATATGCATTTGTAGGAGTTTCCCTTTCAGACACAAAATTTAGGGGAGGAGAGTATTTAAATGAATCACGCAATGTGATTTACTAATGTTTGTGCTAGTCACTTTACTGGTATTTGCGCCATTATTTAATGCCCCAAAAAAGTATGTCTTAACCCATTTTGCGACATGGCTGCGATTGTTGCTGCTAGGAGGTGATACCGCAGAGAACAGAGAGCGTGAAAATATTTTCCACTTGTATTAATTTCTTTGGAATGCCAGAGAAAGACGTTATCCGAACATATTGTTTGCCAAGACACGTTGGCCTAATTATATATATATATATATATATATATATATATATATATATATATATATATATATATATATATATATATATATATATATATATATATATATGAAGAGTTCATTTGCAAAAACCGATAAACGCCATTTTTAAAAAAAATGAACTAAGTGCTGTGCATTATTCTCCATATATAGCACGTTCTGTACCCTAAATCCATTTTGTCAGAAGAGCCGGTTTTGCCCACTTTCAGGCATCGCAAGTTCACGTTTTACAGCAGAAGCCGACAAGCGCCCTTGTTTGTGTACAGACAGAAACCAATAAGTCCGTTTTAGCGAATCAGCGCGCAGTATTCAGGTCAGGTGACAAGGCTTCTAGTCACTTCAAAAAGACGCGCTAGCTGAGGAAAGTTTTATCAAAGCTCACTAAAAGTGATCGAGGATTTATGATTTCGACTCCTGTAAGTCCTTGTACATCATACACGACTTACATGCTGAAAAATTGGTTGTCCTTTTGCTTGTGTGTTTGTGTGTGCGCGCGCACGTGCGTGTGTGGATGAGTGCGTGTGTGTGTACTTGTGTGCCGATCTGTGTGTGTGTGTGTGTGTGTGTGCGTGTGTGTGTGTGTGTATGTGTGTGTGTGTATGTGTGTGTGTTTGAGAGAGAGAGAGCGTGTGTGTGTGTGTGTGTGTGTGCCGATCTGTTTGTTTGTTTGTGTGTGTGTGTGTGTGTGTGTGTGTGTGTGTGTGTGTGTGTGTGTGTGTGTGCGCGCGCGCGTGGGTGGGTGGGTATGTGTGTGCGTTTGTGTGCACATGTGTGTTTGAGAGTGTTTTAAATGCAATTACTTGGGTTTTGTTTAACTATGAAACATGAAATGTGGAGTTATCTGCTTTTGCCAAAAAAACGACTGTTGGAGTTATCTGCTTTTGCTAAAAAACAAACTTTTAATATATATATAAAACATACTTTCAATGAATTTTATTTTTTTAATTTACCTGTATTTTTTAGAGTTATCATTTCTTAATCAAAACAGCCCAACTGCAGTTTGATTGTTATTACTTGAAATGCACAATAAAAAAACATGATTTGTGAGAATTCATAAAAATGGAGTTATCTGTTTTTGCAAATAAACTCTTCATATATATATATATATATGTGTGTGTGTGTGTGTGTGTGTGTGTGTGTGTACGTGTTTGCCCTTTCCCATCTCAGTTCAATTAAACAAACCAAACATCAATCATACAGCACATTGCATGAGAAAAAGGTTCTCAAATTTGCAAAAATAACTCAAAATTGAGTAAATGTGGCATTGAACCATGGAGAGCAGCTGAAAGTCACAGTAAGAGGAGCCAAGAAGGTTGTCACAAATACAGGTGTGCCAGGGGAAACAGCCTCAATACTCATTTATGAAGGGTGGGGAAAAAATGAAGACCACAATGTTATCTTTTGTATTTTTTAAAGAGATATTCAAGTAAACACACACCTTTTGGAGGAGCAAGTTAGGGAAGAAAACTATGAAAAAGATAATTATCTGCACACTTTGTCAAGGTACCTTGAAAAAAACTCATCATCAAAATGTTGGATGTTGGTTCAATAAACTTTTGAGTGTGTCGTTGTATACCTTTTTCACAGATCTTTTGTATTTTTACCATGGAGGTTGGTGGAAATAAGCTGCTTTGTTTGTTGGTGTCTTCAAGGAATCCTGTTTAAAATGTCAAAGGTCAAAGCTCTTAAGCTGTGTTCACCTTCCAGACAATTCAACAGAAACCATTCTCACTTTTTGGATGATAATCATTGTATCTTTTACATTTTCAAGATGATTATTATGAAGTGTCTGGTGAATGGGGCTGAAAGGTTAATGCTATTGTGTTTGAAAATAAGGTACCATCTAAACTGAACACTATCCTTAAGCCAACAAACAGTGTTAACAAAAGCAAATGTGAGATAATGCATTTGCTGAAGCAACCATGACATTTTATCTTGCTTGTACAAGTCGTTGCACTCCATTATTGAGTGTCGGGACTTGCATTTCACGACTCATACCAGAGCGCTGCGCATCGCAAGCTGTACCAGGTGAGATACTGAGCATGTTTACTATGTCTGAAAAGCCATACATACTGTATGGAGCTGGTTATGTTATGCAAACATGACAATACGTTTACAAATCATGCACTATATGGTAAAAGAGTTTTGAGGTCATTACATAGTCTTGTGCAAGTAACTGCGCAAAAAATCCTTATTAATCTGCCCTTGTAATCATAATTTGTGTGAAAAAGGAATAAAAGTTGCTGGTGTTTTACTGCCACTAGTGTTTATTTCAGTTGGAAACTGCAGTGATTTATGTATATGTATGTTTTCAGAGTTTTATTTCAACCATGTTTCTGTTATACATCCTATTATCTATGATTTTAGGCATAGAGCGTGGAAGAAACATAGAAACAGAAGAGTGCAAAGGGGATATAAACCCCGCCTTGACCCCTATGGCGCTCTGTGTGTGGCTTGTTTGTTTGTTCTACAGATTGTTCTAGCACAAAAGCTGAATTGTACTGTAAGCTATGACGGCATGATAGGTTTGTTGGGCATTGTGGTAAGAGGTTCATGTGTGCTTACTCAGTAAAAGGAGAGCTTTAATGTCTAGCAGTGATTAGCCCTAAAGCAAAGGCAAAGGCCAAGCCTTTGGGATCTCCACCAGCCACCATCTATTTAAAGTAAATCCTTATTGAAACTGTACCAATAGTTCTCTGAAGAGATCTCTTCTTTAGCAAGTCTTGAGGATGGGAAAAAAATATTTTGACAACCTTTACTCACCATCATATTGTTCCAAACATCTATGACTTCAGTTCTTCCAAGGAACACAAAAGAAGATATTCTAAACACTTGTCACTCTTCTTCATGCAATTACAATGGGACATCCGTCCATCTGTCCGTCCACCAAACTTCAAGAAATCTGTTTTAAACTAATTATGGATATGTTTAAAATCAAATCTTTCCATAATACTTAATCTGAGAAATATCTATGTATAACCTTTGGCTTTAAGGAATGACATGGCAGACAGTTAAATCTGCAATATTATTTGGTGAAATATCATGGCAATAATTGACACTAGTAGGTCTACCTTCAGATTGGTAACACAGTTCCACAAGGGCTGTCTTCAGCTCCAGAAAGAATTTTAGCTTCTTTGTGTGGTTGTCAGAGTCCATAAAACCACTGCAAGGCTGTCAGCGGGAAGGGAGGGAGGCGGCATGTCATATTACGCAATCTAAAGCTACAGAATGAGAGAACCTGGCTGCAGCTCAACTCAACTCTTCCCAAACACATCTGCACATTCACAGCATGTCTCTCAGTAATACTCAGTTCTCACATTATAAAAGTAATCTCATCACTTGTATTCATCCACGACATGGAGCAGAAATGGAACACTAAATCCTTTAATTCAGAAAACATCACAACTATGCCCTAAAATATGCACAGAGATTTGTCGCACTAGGGAGAATACACACAGTGAAAAGGAATGTGGCACTTGAATACCATAAAAGCAGTTTTTAAACACACACAGCCACATGAGATGACTTGTGTAAAGAGAACCTTTTCACAAATTTCTGAAATTAGGCCAAAATGCATTGAATAAATAACCGTAATATGGAATACTGATAAAGGGAAAGGTGGAAATTAGCCTCACTGCAATAAACTCTTCTATTGGGATACACTGTATGTTGACTTTCAAACGTATTTGGTGCTTTGGCACCCATCCTAAATTCCCTGCATTCTACAGGCTAAAAACTCTCTTTCTTTCTAAATGGGGCACACATGAAAATATTTGCGATATTTATAGGCCGTCCAGTATAAAAACAGCTAGCCATGGGGTACACACGCACCTTACTGAAGTTACTAAGCATAGTGTGGTTTTTACTTAGCTGTTCAATCTAAAAATGATCCCAAACCCACAGACAACCATAAAATTACTTAGTCTATCATTTCACAAAACAGATAAGACATACAGCACTGTTCCAAAATTTAGGGTCAGTAAGATTTTATATATATATAAAATTTTGGTAACACTTTACAAAAAAAAAAGTATTAACTAACGAACTAACTATGAGCAATACATTTGATATTGTATTTACTAATCTTCTTTAACGTTAATTAATGAAAATACAGTTGTTCATTGTTTCTTCATGTTAGTTCACAGTGCATTAACTAATGTTAACAAGATTTTAATAATGCATTAGTAAATGTTGAAATTAACATTAACAAAGATTAATAAATGCTGTATAAGTGCAGTTCATTATTAGTTCATGATAACTAATGTAGTAAACTAATGTTAGCTAATGAACCTTATTGTAAAGTGTTACCTATATTTTGAGTAACATTATAACTACTGTTCAAATGTTTGAGGTCAGTAAGATTTTATTTAAGAAATTACTACTTTTATTCAGCAAGGAAGGACGCATTAAACTGATCAAAAGAAACAGTAAAGATGTTACAAAAGATATCTTTCAAATAAGCGTTGTTTCCCAATACAGGAAAAAATATATATTTACTGGTGGTACTATGCAGTTTTTGATTGTAACAGAAATATTTTACCTTTGTTTTACCATTGTTTGTAGACATGTAAATTGAAAACAAGATCAACTTTAAATGCCGTGATCATTTTAAATATATAAACATCATTGAGAAAGAATTTTGTTCTGGCCCACTCCATCATTCCCATGCAAAATCCTAGAAATACTCTGGAGACCATTTGCTAAAATGCACCATCTCTTCAGGAATGCTGGGAGCGCATTTTTTCCACATAGGGTACTGGGAGGAGAGCCGCAAAATGGCATGCATTGATTTGTAGGGCAAAGTGCAGCAATGAGAGTGACAAGCTGAAAATAGGACAGCAATAAAAAGTGAGAAAGAGAGAGATAGCAAGGGTGACAGAGAGTGAGTGCCTGGTTGGGAGGGACATTGGAATGTGAGCTGCTCTGTCCAGCTGTGTGTCCAGAAGCAAAGGGGTCTTCCAAATGCAGCAAGTCATGAATATTTATAAGCTGTTTCCCACACCCCTTCCTCTCTGACTCCTCCCACTTCAGATTAAACACTAATCTGTTTTTGTACTGATTAGCTTCTGATCAAAAAACTTAACAGAAGAGAAGGATTTCAGTAGATTCAAAAATTGATTGTCTAAAAATGGTGGATGAATTTACGAGCCATAAATATTTCTTACTGACCATGAAATTTGATTTTGAGTTTGAGTTGCACAACCGTTTTCAACTGTGATAATAATAATAAGCGTTATTTGAATTATTATTTTAAGCATATTAGAATTATTTACTGGGATCATATAAATATATGACACTGAAAACACACACACACACACACACACACACATATATATATATATATATACTCGTAGCCTTGCGATATGGCTGTATATGAGCACGGCTCACAGCGTGCTGATATACAGCTATGAGTGTGATGTTGCGTTTATACAACAGTTAGACTGCACAAGTGTTTAAATAAATAAGAGACAACAACAGAGTGTCTTAAAGGTGCAATATGTAGAATTTTCTGTCCACTAGAGGTCACTAGAGGCTTATTCAAAACAAAGGCGTAGCTTGATGATGCCAAGTTTGAGCGCGGAATCTTGGGACATGTGGTCTTCACCTCACAGCCGGTGGAAATAATCAGGATAGGACTTGGGAAGAAATCATGTTCATGAATGCGATTATTAACGTTACTGTAGTATGAAGCAGAGCAGGACCGAGTGATGTGGGAGCTGAACGAGGCCGCTGAAGAGACTGTTAATGAGAGACGAATGCAACAAACGCAGCGATCAGTGGAACTTTTATTATGCCACAGTCGCCGGCGCCACTTCCGTTTTTCTGGTCATGAGTATGAGGTAACACAGCTCTGTTTTTCATATTAGATACATTTGCGTGTGTTGAAAATTATGTTATAAAGTTACTCTGTGCATTCACTCGGTGACTGCTGTGAGACACTTGTTGCACACTGCAGTAAGCTAAATCGATTTTAGAATATCATATTAAATGCTGGATAGCTTGTGTTGATAAATGGCATGCAATTAATTTTAAAACATATTGTATGATAGAGAAAATTCTGTATTACAGCTACTAAAACTAAACTAAAGCTGCTATGCTATGTTAGTTACTTCACAAAATACTTTTTCTCTGAGGCATGGTAAAGCATGGTACTCGCAAAAATTAAAGAATATTAGATATAAACAATAAGACTAAACGTGTTGAGCTATATAACAATAACTAGTCTTCTGTCTATAAATATATCAAAACAGTTGTTCCCTTGTCTATTAAAACATGTAATATATTAAAGCGTCTTTGGTGTTTCCATGGTTTCTACAAAATAAAACTGGAAACCGAGGATAGCGCGGGTATGACGCAATTGACAGGCGACTCCTCACACGTCCCGGAGCCTTAACGTTAGTTAAAATTGCAATTTTCTCACGATTTACAAATAGTAGGACACATTTGAGATATTGTAAGACAAGTACTCAAGTGAACAAAACTGGCCAAGTGGTTTTTGGATATTTTACTTTAAAATTCTTACATATTGCACCTTTAAAAACACACTTTTGCGCAGAACTACTTCCTTTCCACTACGGATTCAAATCTCAAGTTGACCGTTTAAAAGTTGTGACCAAGCCTCTGTTATTAATTCTAAAACATCACTTTAGAGCCATTAAAGAAGGAACGTTCAGTCGCGTCATTGAAGCTCATTCTATTATGTGTTATGAGAGAGAGATAGCTTGAGCGAGTGTATTACCTTCTGCATGCTGATGTTCTTCAGGTCAATCTTATTTCCATAGTCACAAAATCAGTTTGAATGTCCACTGAGGAAAAAGATATCTTTGTATTTGTCCTATTAACAGTTAAGGGGATTTCCCATGACAGCGTTAGTCAATGCATTTGTCGGTTGCGTTGTTTAAAGTAAAACAAATAAAAAATAAAAACTTCCTGGTTTACAACCTGGTTTCAGTTACTTTCAATATAAAAGTCCTTGCGACTTACTCATAAAAACAAACTTTGCCGCCATCTAATGGCGCAATAATTTAACTTTTGAAGTGAATTTGGAACCAAGGTTGCCTTTTTGTTACGCCGTCTGAGCATTTTTAAAATTGTTACTCCACGAGGAATATCTTGTGATTAGTGCGACGGATTGTGTTGATTTTGGGCTCATTTTCATCGTGAGAATCTGCTGTAGATAATAATGTCATTCTATGATCTGTGCATGTTTCTTGAAGTTATGAGTGAAAATGCTACGTGAAATCTACGAATTTGTTTTTAGATAAATAAACTTTTTTTTTTTCTATTTATCAGCAAATAACTCAGCACTATTTACGAGTTAATCGAGTTGGCTACATACATTGTAAAGATCAGACCCTAAGCTTTCAAATGAAACCAATTTTGTGTTAATGAAGGCAGTACTTTTGAAAAATATGATTATTCATGTGTTCGCAGTTAGATGGCGTCCACGGACGGTTCAGAGGAACTTCTCAGCACTCATTAGGAGTTTATCAAACTGGTTAGATGCATTAAAAAGCTGAGTTTCAAGTTCAACGCTTTAAAATTATACCTATTTTTTGTTATTTCACATTGGAAAACAAGCATGGACGTTCTGGGAACATTGTATATACATTGCATCCCGAAAAGATGACATGAAGAGACATGTTTTTAGCCAAGTATCTTACATAATTCCGTGAGTTATCTCGATCAACGCAATAGATCATATTGATTTTGGGTTCATTAATTGTGAAAATCTATTGTAAATAGTGATGTGCCATTTTCATGTGTCATGATCTGTGCATTTTTCACGAAGTTAATAGCAAAAATGACACTTGAAATCTACATAGTCTATTGTATTCAGTTAGTGGCCGTGCGCTGTTTTTGTTGTAAACGCATATTACTCACACTCATTAGAGGGTGAAAACAAAGCAACAGGAGCATGTTGGAGGCTTGATCTAAACGTGTAAAATCTGTTTTTGTATGCAAAAAGAATTATTGTGCTACCTATGTTCAGATTGGCTCTCCGACACTCCCGTAGGTCTTAAAGGTACAATTTGTGATATTTTTTTTCCCGCTAGAGGTCGCTAGAAGCCTATTCAAAACAAAGGCGTAGTTTGATGACGACAAGTTTTAGAGCGGAAACTTGGGACATGTGGTCTCCATCTCAACGGACGATGCAAAAGAATAGGGATTGGAGTCTGGAAGAACTCATGTTCGTGATTGCGATTATTAACGTTACTGTAGTATGAAGCAGAGCAGGAGCGAGTGTTGCGGGAGCTGAACGAGGAGCTGGAGCGATTGATCAACACACACCTCACGAGCAGCGGGACTTTTATTATGACACAGTCGCCGGCGCCGCTTCCGCTTTTCCGGTCATGAGTTTACGGGAGCTGTCCTTGTGGACAGAACCAGCGGCAGATGGTAAACAGTAATTATGTTCCATAAATAAGTAACACAATCCACCATAAAACGTGCAAGAACTAAATAAGGAACTTCTTGAAGCAAGCTAGTGGTTTGCTGGACGCTAGACACTACTTCCGAATTTGTCCACGGCACTGTTGTCATGTGGTTTCTACGTCAGTAAAGGCGGTAAAAAAGGTAATTGACATCATTGACAGGCGACTGCACTGCCCCGTGTCACTGTTTAGAAAGGGAATTTTCTCATGATTTACAAGTAACGTTTGTTGAAAACATTAGAGATATTGTTTGTAATCAGCTGGACAAAATATATAATACTAGCCTAGTGGTTTTTGGATATTTTACTGCAAAAATGTTACATATTGTACCTTTAAAGAGTTAAGCATATAAATATAAGAGGACTACATCAGTCATTTGTGTTTGCCACACTTCCTGCTACCAGCTGGTGGTGCTATGACTAACTAAATTTTGGCATGTTGATGTCTTTAGGCCATCAAATGTGAAGTTTGAGGAAGATTGGACATTGAGTTACAACAACTTCCTGTTTCATGGTGATATTAGAATGCTTTAGCACTCAATTGCATATTTTAGTTTGTTGCTAGTTGTGCATCACAGTGTTAAACGTCACTTCCTGTTGCCAGTGGGTGGCGCTATTACTATAAATTAATATTATCATGTAGATGTGTTCAGGACCTGACTCTTCTCAAACGTGAAGTTTGGAGCAGATCGGACATTGTATGCATGAGTTACAACAACTTCCTGTTTTGTGGCATTAATCGCGTACATTAGCACTTAGCCAAGTGTTGCATGATTTAACGTGTTTCTTTAACGTGTACTTTGTGGCATATTTAAATGTGTTTCACCAATTGAATTACAGTGTAAAGCATGCTATTTCCTGTTGCCAACAGGTGGTGCTATGACTAACTGAATATTTGCATGTAGATGTCTTCAGGCCAGGACTCTTATCAAACATGTGAAGTTTGGGGCAGGTTGGACATTGTATGATTTACAACAGCTTCCTGTTTCATGGCGAAACATCAGGCCGACACGGACACACTGTTCAACAAAAACTCAAGATCTTTGCAATTTTACATCGCTAAGACCTTAATATTAGACTGGCCAAATATGATGTTGTTAAATCTCATCGAGGAGTTAATCACAGTGTAAAACATGACATTTCCTGTTGCCTGCAGGTGGCGCTATGACTGAATATTGGCATATACATGTATTCAGGCCAGGACTCTAATAAAACGCGAAGTACCTCTGGCATATTGACACCACCACTTGTGGGTAGTTGCCATTTCCCAGGATTCAGCCCCTGCCTCATCAGGATTTCTGTCCCCAAATTGACATGCCCTGGAATGTAAACTGCCCTCAGGGAGAGAAGTTTTGTCTCTGCCCAGAGCATGATCTGCTGTACCTGCCTGAAAAGGGGGCTCGAACGCAGCCCATCCTGGTGATTGATGTAAGAGACTACCATAGTTTTGTCTGTGGACTAACCCATGGTATCCCATTTTTATATTTTAATTTTTTTTTTTAAATGTATGTACATTTATAACACTATACTTAGTATTATATTACCTTTGCATCAAATTACAAAAATCTAGTTAATGCTGCTGTGAGCGTTTCTAATACAGCGGCTATGGAGTGACGTTAAAAAGGACATCTTTCTCTCTTCTGACTGCCGTTATCAATTGCTCTCTATTTTTTTTCTCTTTTTCAAAGTTGTAAAAACTCTATTGTGGAGATTTTATTTTGCTATTTGAGCAAATGGAAACACAAAAAATATATTTAATGTATTGTCTCATTCACCGCTATAGAATTTTACCCAACTATGACGACTTCCACTTCTGAGAAATCCGGAAATGTGAAAAAGGTCTATTGCGAGAGGAAGTGTTTCAATGCTAGAAATACTCATCTTGAGGCAATTTATATGCTAAGAAATATGAGGGTCCTTCCATAGGCCACGAGCTGGGCAGCCATCAAAAACTGCACCCCAACTAGGGCTGGGCGATATTTCGCATGCGATTGTCACACGCATTTTGTCAGTAAAGCCGGTTCCCTGATTACCGCGAAATCGCCATCGCCGTCTTTCAAATGGAGCGCCATTTAATAGACAGAGCCGTAGATCACTGACAAGACACGCAATATCGCGTTCATTACCAAAGATCAATCGCCTTCGATAATGAACGCGATATTGCGTGGCTTGTCAGTGATCTACGGCTCTGTGTATTAAATACCGCTCCATTTGAAGGCAGGTGATGGCGATTTAGCTGTTTTAGCTGTACTACACAACTGCTATCACTACAGCTAAATCTGACTGACAGTTCTTTTGCCTTTTATTACTGAGATCATTCATTCTTCTCTAATTTCTGGCACTGTTCCTTATTTATTTAAAACTGCAATACTAGCTCCAGTACTCAAGAAGCCAGGTGCAGATCCAAATAATTTTGATAATTTCTGTCTAATCTCTAACTTGACATTTCTATCAAAATGATCATCTTTCAGTGAACAACCTTTATGAACAACATTGCTATCATAGTACTGAGACTGCCCTTGTCAAGATTTCTAATGACCTACTAGTAGCGGCTCACTCAGGACTCTGATCTATATTAATTCTTCTTGATTTAACTTCAGCGTTTGACACTATTTCTTATGAAATCCTTTTAGACAGACTGCAGTCCACTGGAATTGTTGGTACTCCTCTTGCCTTGGTTCACATCATATCCCTCCGGCCATACTCAATTTGTTCAATTAGGCCAGTTCAAATCTAAATGATCAAATATTACTACAGGTGTCCCACAAGGATCAGTTCTGGGTCCTTTATTGTTTATTATTTATTTATTGCCACTTGGGAATATTCTTAGGAAATATGGTATCCATTTTCACTGTTACACAGATGACACCCAGCTTTATTTATCTTCAAAACCCACTTGTGAACTTCCTCCATCCTCTCTTTGTAACTGTTTGTCTGATGTGAAAGCTTGGTTTTCAAGTAATTTTCTTAAGCTTAACAGTAGTAAAACAGAGATACTTCTTGTAGGTACAAAAAATAATATGTCTAAGTCCAGCAGTTTCTCTTTGTGCATTGATGTTCTACAATTGCTCCTTCAGCGCAGGTTAAAAGCTTGGGGGCTATCCTTTGTCTTTTGAAGCGCACATTAACAAGATTACTCGGACGGCTTACTATCACATCCGTAACATTAATCGCCTCCGTCCTGTCTTCTCAACAAGGAGCACTGCTACTTTGGTTCATGCTCTTGTTACCTCACATATCGACTACTGCAATCCTCTTTTCTATGGTCTTCCCCTCAAAGTTTTACAGAAGTTACAGTTAGTGCAGAACTCAGCTGCACAAATTATCACTAGAACTCCTAAGATGGATCACACATCTCCTGTTCTTCAACAACTTCACTGGATTCCTGTTATACAGCATATTGAATTCAAAATTTTGCTTCTTGTTTACAAAGCACTGCATAACCTGGTTCCTTCATACCTATCGGACCTACTTTCAACTTACACTCCCCCTCGATCATCACCTACATTCTCCTTAGTTCTTCCTCGCATGCGTTTGGCTTCTATGAGCATTTAGTTATGTTGCTCCTTATCTGTGGAACTTGCTTCCACAGGACATTCGCAATAATGACTCTCTCTACTTTTAAATCTTGTTCGAAAACACATCTTTTTATGCAGGCGACATGTTATGTTTTTTGTTGTTGTTGTTTTTTTAATTGTTGCATCTAAATTGTTTTATGTGTTTTATTTACTTGTAAGGTGTCCTTGAGTGTCACGTAAGGTGCCCATAAATAAAATGTATTATTATTATTATTATAACGCACATATCGTGCAGGTCGTCCCTCATAATGAAGAGGGGGCACAGCATCACACATCTCCTATTTTTAGTTCCTGCCATTACAGGAACTCCGATTAACTCCTATTCTTAAATTCACACACACTTTACAATTGTTTTACAAACACATGCGCTCAACAGACATGTGGCTCCTGAAGACAATGAAGCTAAACGTGCATTTCAGGCATCTATTTATTGTCTTGGTGATCATGCCATACACTCAGCCAAGTGAATCAGACACCGGTTCAAGCAGAAGAGTTCCCATAGCATCAACGCCATGACGCAGTGTTGAAGTTACTATTCAAATGGGAACAAAAAAGTTTTAATTGCTTTTTTATTTTTTTTTTATTTTTTTTTTATTTTGGCTTAATGCATGGAACTTGGAGTTCAGGAAAACAGTTGTTTTCAAACAATTTTTCAAAACAAAAAAAACAAGGTATGTTTTAAGCTTGATTACATCAGGAAGGTTCAGACTATCAATCTTACCATTTGATTTAAACCCTATATTATTTTGATCACTCAGGTCTCAGCCTGGACTTGAACTCAAATGAACTGGGGCCAGTTGCATAAACTTAGTCACTATATTAAGACTGTGTCTTAAAAACTAGTTTGACCAACTTGCAGTTAGCCAAAGGGTAATCAAAGTTATTTTTCCAATTCAAATTACACCAATCTACCTTTTTATGTAACGGACTTTAAAAAATTAGGACCACTCTTCAAGAAAAACATTAGTGTCTTAACTTTTAAGACTAGTCTAAGTGGTTTATGCAACCGCCCCAGGTCTCAACTGTAAGACTGCCTAAAGTAGTCATCAAGAACCAGTATCATTTTCTCAACAGTCATAAAACAATATCCTTTAGCAATATCAGTAAAATTATATGCAAAGCAAGTAAGCTCATTGTAACTAATGTGCAATGACTGTGAATCTAATTGGCCATAGTCCAAAGCTGTGTGTCCAAGAAAGAATATTAATTAAAAGAAAGGCCACAAAGAGGAATCTAGAAGTTCAATAGGACTTACCATGACAGGAGACATAGGAGCATCAATGAAGAATGACACACACGTTTCATAAATCTTTCTTATACATGAAGATGAAAACTTCTAAGAAGCGTTTGGTTGAACCTAGCCAAACCTAACCTAACCAAACACATCAAACTTCCCCACAGTGAAGCCTGCTGTTTTAGGGATACTTCCTTGGTTCAGGGCCTGGAAAACCTACAGTATAAAGATCAAGGAAAAGATGGAAGGCAAAAAAAAGAAGATTCTAACTCTAGTGGGAAAAAAAGAAGAAGAAAAAAAGAAAGAAAAAAACATGTTCTGTTCCACAAGATTGCAGTGACCAAGAAAACAGTTCATATTCAGATAGTGACTAGGATACAGCATTCTGGTCTGCTGCCGGGAACAGTTTATCTTACAACAATCCTGTTACTGGACATCTTCCTTTCCTTCAGAGTTTAGTTTCAACCCTTCTCTAAGATACCATTCTGTAGTTTTCAAGTGAACATTGCATTAAGACTCAAGCTCAATTCAAGATTACAAGTGGGCATACATGCTTTTTTCAGCTATGCAGTTTTTCCAAAAGCCCCTTGCACAATTGGAAGATACAGTTTACCTTTGGCTTTTCCAGTTGTACTAAACTCATTAATTAAATTTAAATTAAATGCTGGGAAGCAAAAGCAGACATCTGTGGTGTAAACACCAAGTTATTATTTTTAATAACTATAGGACAAAAGCTAGCAAACTTATTTGAAATATGTCAGTTTGAAATAAAACCAAAATTAAACTGAACAATAAAAACAAACAAAGTGTCTTCATAAGCAGATGGAAATGTGTGGTGTCAACTAAATAAAAACGATTTATAAACAATTAAAACTAACAAAACAACTAAACTGAAATTAAAAATCAAAATATACAAAGAAATAAATGTAAACAGTGACATTTTCAAAAATAATATAGTAAGTATGTGCTAAATGTCAAAAACTAACAACTTACTCAAAGGTATATGCTGCTATCACCTGCAACGTTTTAAAGGTGCCCTAGATTAAAAAATTGAATTTACCTCGGCATAGTTGAATAACAAGAGTTCGATACATGGAAATGACATACAGTGAGTCTCAAACTCAATTGTTTCCTCCTTCTTATATAAATCTCATTTGTTTAAAAGACCTCAGTAGAACAGGCGAATCTCAACATAACACCGACTGTTACGTAACAGTCGGGATCATTAATATGTACGCCCCCAATATTTGCATATGCCAGCCCATGTTCCCAACATTATGCAAGGCATTAGACAAGGGCAGTAACGTCTGGATCTGCACAGCTGAATCATCAGACTAGGTAAGCAAGCAAGGACAATAGCAAAAATGGCAGATGGAGCAATAATAACTGACATGATTCATGATAACATGATATTTTTAGTGATATTTGTAAATTTTCTTTCTAAATGTTTCGTTAGCATGTTGCTAATGTACTGTTAAATGTGGTTAAAGTGACCATATTTTATTACTGTATTCACGGAGACAAGAGCCATTGCTATTTTCATTTTTAAACAATTGCAGTCTGTATAATTCATAAACACAACTTCATTCTTTATAAATCTCTCCAACAGTGTAGCATTAGCCGTTAGCCACGAAACATAGCCTCAAACTCATTCAGAATCAATGTAAACATCAAAATAAACACTGTACTTACGTGATTAGACATGCTGCAAGACGAACACTTTGTAAAGATCCATTTTGAGGGTTATATTAGCTGTTTGAACTTTTTTTATGTTGTTTAAGGCAAGCGCGAGCTCTTGGGGCGTGGAGCACAAGATTTAAAGGGCCCCACACCCTGAATCGGCTCATTTATAATGATGCCCCAAAATAGGCAGTTAAAAAATTTAATAAAAAAAATCTATGGGGTATTTTGAGCTGAAACTTCACAGACACATTCAGGGGACACCTTAGACTTATATTACATCTTTAAAAAAAAAAAAAAAAAAATTCTAGGGCACCTTTACATATGTGCATTGTGACACAGCTCTTCTCCAGCTGGTTCAGCACGAACTTCACCTAAAATTTTTGATTTCCAGGAGCAGTACTGATCACTAACACTAAGGCCTAAGTTATATCCTAAACTAATATTTGCAAAGAATGTGGACTAGGGCTACTAGACACTGGCATGACCATGTATTATTTAAAGTGAGAATGTGGAAATTGTGGAGAAATGTCCTGTTCCATCGGGACTTCATTGTATCAGAGTGAGTGCTTATTATTACATTATTAACTTGTGACAGCAAATCTGGGTCAGTTTTTTTCTTTCTTTTTTTTTTCCTTTCACACTTTTCATATCCATGATTTTATGTTTTAAAAACACACATACAGAAGACATTATTTAAGGCTGCAGATGTAGGGAAGCTTTCCTGGGCTCACCCTAACACCTTTCATATATCTCTTGAAGAAGAAGTTTCCATAGCACCTTTTTTTGACATTCCAAGATATCAGATCACTACTCAGTCCCAATCAAATGTTTTATTACAAAAGAATGAGCTCAGTGTTATGATGCTTGTATATACATGTAGGTTATTAAATACAGAAATACTAAGAGAACAAAAATTGGGCGCTTTGCCAACTTTATCTCCCAAAACAAACATGCTTTGCTATAGCAACAGAGCGGTGATGTCTGGCTTCATTTCACTCTAACAATCAGTCTTTGGAATTGACAACCACATTTACAATGGATGCGACTTTTGAATTGAATGTTTTTCCAACTGAACTAAACTTGCCTTTAAAGATCAAATTATCAGATATTTTAAGAGACTTCTGACCTTGACACATTCATGAGGGTCTGCAGGGTCTGATAAATACATTATCAGAGATCTGAACAAAAAATGAGCTGCATGTAATTGGCACAAATAATAAAGGTGTTTAACAATTATTTAATAAACAAAAACTCATCAAAAGTATTGTTTCCTTTTATACAATTAACCAAAGACAAGTTGCAGGGGTCAAGAATCTTGGACCCAGGGCTTGGAAGTTCCTGCAACTCCTTGGGAATGAATCTAGGGAATGTATTAATTTACTTTATTCATTAATCTTGACAAGCAATAACATATACTTTAGCAAAAGATTAGCAAGAACCAGCAGCACCAGTTATTACAACAAAAAGTGGAAACACAATGAATACATTATCAGTGTTTAAAGGATTATTTCACTTTCAAATAAAATTTTTCTGATAATTTACTCACCCCCATGTCATCCAAGATGTTCATGTCTTTCTTTTGCCAGTCAAAAAAAAAAAAAAAAAAATACGGTTTTTGATGAAAGCAACATTCCAGGATTATTCTCCTTTATAGTGGACTTCAATGGCCTCCAAATGGTTGAAGGTCAAAATTACAGTTTCAGTACAGCTTCAAAGGGCTTTAAATGATACCAGACAAGGAATATGGGTCTCATCTAGTGAAACAATCGGTCATTTTCGAAAAAAAATACAAATGTATATGCTTTATAAACACACATGATCACCTTGCATGTGCTTCCGCTTTTCGTATTCTTCAAAAAGCTTACGCTGCATGTCCTACACCTTCCCTATTCTACTTACGGAAAAAAACTGAACTGGCGCCGCGTTCGTTCCGTAAGTTGAATAGGTGAGTAAATTATCAGGAACATTTTATTTAGAAATTTAATTTACTTTAATTTTATTTGATTTTATTTGAAAGTGGACTAATAATTTAACTTAATAATCTAAAAGTGCTAAATCATAAAATGTTCAGAAAATAATTCAGTATTCCCATTTTTTTTTCTTGTGAATCTTCTAAATGAGGCACTGGTCGACAGCACAACGGTCACACCTCAGTTGCTCATCCTGATTTCTTTATTAATGGGCAACTCCATTATTTTGGAACCACTGAGCAGAGGACGCTATAAGAAAGCGTCATGTCATCAGTATGGCTGAATGGGCAACCAGGGAGAAAAGCTTTTGGAAACATGGACAATCACTAATTGGATGAGAGATTCATTGGTCAATGAGGAACAGGCTCTTATGCAATCTGAATGAAGAATGGGACTGAAGCTCTTATAGTTGTGCATGCTTGCTGTATGGGTGGGCTAAATTTGTTCGTTCTTTAATTCTGGCAATGAACACATCCAAAACATGTTTTACATTGAGTTAAGGGTTTCCATCTGAATTTACAGCTTAATTTATGTAATTT
This sequence comes from Chanodichthys erythropterus, assembly GCF_024489055.1. Lineage (NCBI taxonomy): Eukaryota > Metazoa > Chordata > Actinopteri > Cypriniformes > Xenocyprididae > Chanodichthys > Chanodichthys erythropterus. The sequence continues at coordinate 11,272,572 of NC_090222.1, read as the reverse complement.
AGAAGAATCTGATGCTGGTTAGACAGGAAATGCTCTTCATATGCAGTATAAGATTTAACACAGTGGTTACGTAATTTGTAGTCATTAACAACCAAGTGACACATGGATCCATTTTGGCATTATGAACGTTGCCATAGAAATGAATCTGAGAACATTTCCTACAAGTAGAATCACTGAGTTGTTATCTAGTAATTACAGTAATTCTAACACAACATGACTGCAAAATAAGACACATTGAGTAAGCCTCCATGCAGCAGAATAATAATCACAGCAATACTAATTCTGGCTCAAACTCACCATGACAACTGTAAAATGACTAAATGTTGATACTAAAGATGGGAAAATTGCAGTTTAGTTAAGAACAAAAACATTTGAGTAGGGTTGGAAAAATGCAATCCCTCAAAAACTTCCAGGACATACAAGAAACAGAAATAAGAAGATCTCATCCAGTACTGAAGTAAGAAAAAAGAAAATGCAGCACAAGCCAAGAAGAAAGACGTAAGCACACCAATGATGAGTTGCATAAAACTTTAGTTCATTATGCACCGGACAGCCTGATCCAGCACAACGTGGTATCATTAACTACAGGGACAGATCGCTCTGACCACAGTACCATAATCATCCCTTATGAATCACTAACTCAATGTACATAAGAGTTGAATGAATGAACAGCAGGGATTTTCACAAGCTGAACTATGGTGTCCAGGCTTGGGTCTATAGTGTCACAACCTCGCCTCAGTCCGGGGGTATTAACACTGTATAGGAAACTATGAATGATAGCAAAATGACGCAAGATAGAATGGAATGTGTCCATGAAGTCGACCGGTCATTGAAAGTGGTGGCCATGAGGTTCATGATCAATGCCCTCTGCAGCAAGTATCTTGTGGTTGGAGTAAAGTCAAGACCTTTTTGTCCATATGATGGAATTTTTTTATAGGGTCATGAATTGAAAATTAAAATTTTCCTTGATCCTTGATATATAAGAGGTCATCATTCTATATATATATATATATATATATATATATATATATATATATATAACTTTCTGTAAGTTTCAGAACTCAAAACATCATTGATAGTCCAAAAACAACTTTTATTGAAACCAAACAAAATGGTTTGTTTCATATTTTGTCTCAGTATGACATCATAGTGCAACGAAAGATCGCTTCTGCAGAAGAAAATCAGCGCCTACTTCAACATCATTGTCTCATTAGAGATTACTCAAGGAACAAAATGATAGAGATGCCTCTGAGGTAGTGCCAAATTGTGGACGAATGTCTTGGCATTCGTCACAAATGTTGATAAACATTATTTTTATAGTTGAAGATCGCAACACCTACAGAGTACTGATAGCCAGCCATTTAGATAATCTCTTTCATTTTATTTAAAAAATGACACTGTAATTGACAATGGTATATGTTTTTCACTTTACTGAAAATGATAAACAATGAGAATGACAGTGTGACAAAAGATGGTACATTAATTTATAATTTATTTACACGAAACACCATAAGTTATCAACTATAAATGTGGTAACTCCAAGTAAGCTACTTTAAACTTAATTTGCCACAACCAAGGCCCGTTCACACCAAGAACAATAACTATAACGATAACTCTAGCGATAACCATATTTGCGTCCACACCAATGTATCAACGCAATAGTTTCAAAGTGTGTGCAACATGTTTTTGCTGTTTCTTGTTGCATTTACATGGCTTTAACCAGCAGGTGTCCTTAGCATGCTGTTTCGAGTGAATAGCTAGTGTAATCGATCTAATCTAACAATGAATTTTACCTGACTAAGACAATATAGTGGAATAAAAACAACAACTAGTCTTTTTCACTGCAACTTCAAAGGAAGCAAGACAATGTTGCTGAAACTAGCGCTGGATACCCAAGATAATTTACTGTTTGCTAGCCTGGCATAATGAGCTCATTGTTAATACTTCTCACCAATTATTCAGAGGGTATGACCAATTATTTTCCATATATCAATTTTCTTTAAAGTATCCTTGAAAAGGGGGTTTGACTTGTCAAACAGTGGTGGCTTTTTCTGGACATCGGCGATTAACTTCTCCACAATGTCGTCTGCCATTTTAAATTCACAAGCCCTTGTTTTATCATTCAATAGTTTGGAAAAAATCATTTTGAAAGTGATCAAAACAATATCGTTTCTCTACTGTATATCGTTATAGCTGTGGTGTGGACAGTGCTATTCTTTTATAGGTAGAATGATTTTATATCTTTATCTTTATAGCTATCATTCTTGGTGTGAATGGGCCTTTATAAAGCACATGTAATAGGCATAAACGTTTCACAATTGGCAAAGGTTTAACAAGATAAATAACTTTCTGTAGTGTCTTCGGATGAACACTAACAATGTAATAACTACCTCACAAATACACATGTATAAATATAAATTAACATGATTAATTACCACACTGTCGCAGACTGGAGCATCTTTTTGTATTTAAGGTGTACTGTAGGTTTGTTTTCTTCTGTTTCAGGATCAGACTCTGGCTCAAATGTGTATTGATTAAATTTCGCCGCTTGCCAATTTTCAACATTAGAAGTTTTCAAAACAATTCCACATGTGTATTTTAATATGCAAAACTGTTAAGCAATCATATCAGTGGGCATTTACTTCTAAGACTTGAATGCGGCACGCCTATCAAAATATTTATATAAGAAAATGTTTGTATAATAATTTGTATAATAATATCTTGCTAAAATTATAAGTGGACCTCAGAGAACATTATAAAACAATAATAATAATAATAATAATAATAATAATAATAAAACTGCAGTTCATGAACCCTTTAAAGCAGGGGTACTCAACAGGCGGCCCGTCAGCATTAAATTTGTGGCCCGCCTCATGCTACATATAAATGTACTTTTATTATAATTTGCGTTCAAAATTAGCGTGAATATTACTTCGTTTTTTTACACGCACACAAGGGTAGGCGTACAGTGCGCGTGACGCTGTAATCATCAGCAGAGAACGCGTATAGCGTACGCGCGCAGCACAGTTTTTCTAACCGCAAAGAACAATAAACTGAAGGCGCATTGAATAGTTTTTGCACTAATTTAGTTTGTCCACAAGGTGTCAGCACTGAAACGGGCTGTTGTTTCAGTCTGAAAAGAAACGGAGAAGACCGAACAAGAGTAATAAAAAACACAATAGCCGACCGTGTTGAAGAGCGCTCGTTTGAGGGGATTAAAAGATACCAGCAACTCTAATTTTAAACAAGTACAAAGACATTTTATTGTAACTATTTGAGCGAAAAAGACTAGACAAGCATGAATCTCTCTATTGCGCATGTGTCGAGCACTTGTGTTCGTGAACGCCATCAAAGGCTCGAGACTGTGCGCGCAAGTAAAAAACAAAGTAACCTTATTTTTCCATGATGAAATGCAGTTGACATTCTTCAAACTTTGCAGTGTGTAAGTTGCCAAGTTTTTATTCTTAATGTCAATGTGTTATAAACAGAAAGCAGTTAGCGCTCCCATTACAGATCTGTCATCACATCATTGAGCTCACGCAGAATATCTTATTTATCATGTTTACAACGTTGGTTATAGTTAGATAATTCATAAAATTGTGATTGAACATTAAAAAAAAGAAAAAAGATTTTTGGATTCCGACCAAATTAAAAGGTAGGTAATAATAATACAAATAATAAAACATTTATTCTCTGAGTATAAATAGGTGCTATAAAAAGTGTTAAAAAGGTGCAATGGAGTATAAAAAGACTATAAAAAAAGTGCAATGTTTTCGTCTTATGGACAAACTCTCATCAGCCAGTGAACAACAGCCAGACCTTAAAAACTGCACTTTTAGTAAATAAACAGTAAAACTACAAATATTGTCTTAAGTAGGCCTAAATAAAAGTCTTACGATCCAAGTTATAATTTGTGGCCCTTTGCGTTTCATTTGGTTAAAATGCGGCCCTCTTGGCCTCTGAACTTGAGTACCCCTGCTTTAAAGTATTAAAGGAAAAAAAGAAAGGCTAGAACCGACATTCAGATGCTATTTGAGAATTCTGGCACTTATAGGCTTTTATATATAGACCTGAATCAAAAAAAGATGCAGCTGAATGGAATATTTTCTATTATCAAATAATTGGGGTGGCCTGCAGGGCATACTGTACAGTGTTTGTGATAACATAAATAAGATTTAGTTAGTTAACCCATTACAGTAAATGAAAATTCTGTCTCCATTTACTCACCCTCATGACGTTACAAACCCAAGACTTCTGTTTATCTTTTGAACATTCTTTAAACACAAATCAAGATATCTTTAATGTAGTCTGAGAGATTTCTGTCCCTCTATTAAACCTAAACTATGATGCTTCAAAAACTAAAAGTAACTTAATCCGAAACTTCTGAAGAGATACGATCACTTTATATGATGAACAAATTTAAGAACAGGTTTTTAATTTTATATTAAAATATTGATTGACACATATACATAAAGCACATCAAATACAGTAAAGAAGTAAGAAGCTCAAATGCTCTTGCTTGACACGCAAGCCAATGAGGATTGTTTTCACACATCAAGCATGTATGGTTGAACTCACCATATGTGCTCTATGTATGTGCATTGATCACTTTTTATATGAGAATTACAGCCTAAACAGTGAGAGAATTATCTCAGGTTTCATTAAATATATCTTCATTTGTGATTCAAAGATGAATGAGTATGAGTAATTGATGACAGAATTGGTGAACTATCCTTTCAATGTGTAATCATTTTTAAAGCTTGCATACAATTGCATATATATATATATATATCAGTGTTATTTCTATTGTAATTAATTCTATAAACACATGTGTAACAATGTACTGTAAAGTGTTCCTTCTGTAGGTCTAATGTCACCTCATCCCAAAAGCGAAAAAAGTCCAGTTAAAAGCATCAGTCTAGACAACCATCACATCACATTGCTTTAACCAAATCACAGAAAATGATATAACATGTTTACTATATCAATACTATATCAATAAAAAGCTGATTATAAGAACAAGACTCCATTATATTTACAGTTATGTTCAATGTCTTATTATGAACACTTTTTATAAGAAACTGCAGCATGAAAATTAACTACAGCAAGCAGGTATGTGATAGCAATGATCAAAAATTTAGGACGTATTCAGTATAAAAGAATATATTTTAGAGATATTTTGGTTTTACATTTAAGGAAGCAGCTCAATCTTAGTGAATAGCTTGCCTAATAAAGGTTGCCAGAAAGTTAAATATGTGAATATTTAATTCAGAATATAACTCAAGAACTCAGAACATGTTTCTACATTACATTTCCCTCTTGTATTATTGGATTATCAATAAGCAGATAACTTTAAATACAAACCATCGCCACTCTCATCTACACACACAACCCCTTTGACACTCCTTCAGCACTACACCATTCATGAATCACCACTCAAAGCTTTTTAACTTTGTCATGCTCTTTAAACAGGGATTTAAATCATCGTGGACCCATTTAAAAGCATTCATGAACCAGAACTCACCGGTGTCTCGCGTGTGTAAAGCCCTGTGTCAGCCCAGTCACAGAGAGCTAAATGCACACAGAGTATTACAAGACTGCTTTGCCATAACTGCTCCTGCTTCTGGATCTCTGATATCCCAATGCACGCATCCATAACGTATCTATCTCTTAGCTGACTCTCTCCAGTATACACCAAACAACTCCTCCTCTTCCCATAGCCCCACCCACCCCCATCCTCTATCTGAACTGTGTCTTCAGTCTCAGCCCGTCAGAGGAGGAACCTCCTGAGAATGAAATAGGACCTAGAACGGTACCTTGTGGTATTCCTTAGCAGACGGAATACAAAACCTTTTGTTTTTAACCCATTTAATTTCACCGGAAACATTTGTTATCCAAGTTCAAATTGTTAACGTATGAACATTTTAACTGATGTAAATAGACATATGATTTAAAGGATTAGTCCACTTTCAAAATAAAATTTTCCTGATAATTTACTCACCCCCATGTCATCCAAGATGTTTATGTCTTTCTTTCACCAGTCGAAAAGAAATTAAGGTTTTTGATGAAAGCAACATTCCAGGATTATTCTTCTTATAGTGGACTTCAATGGCCTCCAAACGGTTGAAGGTCAAAATTACAGTTTCAGTGCAGCTTCAAAGGGCTTTAACCGATACCAGACGAGGAATAAGGGTCTTATCTAATAAAACGATCGTCGTTTTCTAAAAAAATACAACTGATTTATATAAACAGATGATCGCCTTGCACGTGCTTCCGCTTTCCGTATTCTTAGTTTACGCTGTATGTCCTACGCCTTCCCTTTTCAGCTTATGGAACGAGCGCGGCGCCAGTTTCTCATCTAGGAGGAGTTAAAAAGAGTATTTTTTTTTAAAATAAAATCAAAATGACGACAGGAAGTTAGGTGACTATGGCAAAATCTATGTTCTCAGCATGACCTATTAAAGGTGCCCTAGAACTTTTTTTAAAAGATGTAATATAAGTCTAAGGTGTCCCCTGAATGTGTCTGTGAAGTTTCAGCTCAAAATACTCCATAGATTTTTTTTTTATAAATTTTTTTAACTGCCTATTTTGGGGCATCATTATAAATGAGCCGATTCAGGGTGTGTGGCCCTTTAAATCTCGTGCTCCACGCCCCAAGAGCTCGCGCTTGCCTTAAACAACATAAAAAAAAGTTCAGACAGCTAATATAACCCTCAAAATGGATCTTTACAAAGTGTTTGTCATGCAGCATGTCTAATCGCGTAAGTACAGTGTTTATTTGGATGTTTATATTTGATTCTGAATGCTTCGTGGCTAACAGCTAATGCTACACTGTTGGAGAGATTTATAAAGAATGAAGTTGTGTTTATGCATTATACAGACTGCAAGTGTTTAAAAATGAAAATGCAACGGCTCTTGTCTCCGTGAATACAGTAAGAAACGATGGTAACTTTAACCACATTTAACAGTACATTAGCAACATGCTAACGAAACATTTAGAAAGACAATTTACAAATATCACTAAAAATATCATGATATCATGGATCATCTCAGTTATTATTGCTCCATCTGCCATTTTTCGCTATTGTCCTTGCTTGCTTACCTAGTCTGATGATTCAGCTGTGCACATCCAGACGTGTAATCCCGTTCATAATGTTGGGAACATGGGCTGGCATATGCAAATATTGGGGGCGTATACCCCGACTATTATGTAACAGTCTGTATTATTTTAAGATTCGCCTGTTGTTCGGAGGTCTTTTAAACAAATGAGATTTATATAAGAAGGAGGAAACAATGGAGTTTGAGACTCACTGTATGTCTTTTCCATGTACTGAACTCTTGTTATTTAACTATGCCAATGTAAATTAAATTTTTGAATCTAGGGCACCTTTAATACCAGTTTCTTTACAATTGGCAAAATGAATCAACGCTATTAGCATTTTTGGAAACTTCATTATTATTTTTGACCACAAGGTGGCGCAGCCCTGGAACTTTTTGAGTACCTTTTTGAGTACCTTCAGGGCATGGTCCTTATGACACTTACAGAGTTTCATAACAATATGCCAATGCATTCATAAAATATAGCATTTTATGACAACATTAAAAAAGGTTGCTACCCAAAACGGCCGATATGGGAAAATTTGCAATTTTTTTCTCGGCATGCTATACCAAATCTAAAGAGACCAGTTTTGTGATTTTTGACATTCTGAAGTTATAAAAAAAAAAAAAAAAAAATCACTTTTATTTATTTCTTTATTTATTTTTATATATCATAGAGTGCCAATGGATCAAGTAATTTTGTTTCTAGCCCTTATGGTTCAAAAGTTATTAGCATAAAGGTAAGTGAAAATTTGGACAGTTGAAAGTGCTAGAGGGATTGAGTTAGAGACTCCTAAATTGCTATGGTTAATGTTTGGACTGTCCTCTATGTGTGTGGCAAATTTCACAACTTTTTACCATATGGTTCTATGGGTTGCCATAGACTTATTAAGTGGAAGAAGAAGAAGAACACAAGGCCCCTAATAATAATAAATAAATAAATAATTAAATAAATAATACAATTATGAAGTATTACAGAACTGTATTTTGGTGATTGCATATTTCACACTTCCTAACTGTATATGATTAAATAATGCCACTCTATTTAAGCTGTTAAAAATATCTTTGTCACTGTAAAATGTAGCCTAAGTAAAACATATATATGGTTTTTTTTCATACAGTGAGGGGCAACGAATTTTATACGTTTTAAAACATAATTTTAGTAATATTTTACCATAAAAATACTCGAATCGTCTGCCAAGATATACATGTCTATGAATTATAAATATGAAATTGTATATGAAATTATACACACACGCATTAAGATTACGAACGGTTTCATCACTTGCACGTTCACATTACATGCCAGACGTATCTAGTTACTTATTCTGCTGTTATTTTCTGTATATGTGTTAGGCTACTGTATTATGATAAAGTGGTAACAGGCAGCTTTACCTTGATTATATATATATATATATATAATTTATTTATTTTTTTTTCACCCGATCTAATCATTAAGGGTTTTGTAAGAGCTCTCAATCAATTCCAATTTTGAATCGAATAAGACCATTTAATTTAGATGCTACCACGTGCAGTCAGTTTTAGGTGATCTGACAAAACATTTTTACAGCGTAAATATTACAAAGCTGTGTATTATTGCTATACAAAATGTGATTCTGCTGCTACAACACTGAAGTTTCATTTACTCTTTAGGAGTCTAGGACAGAAGCCACACCTCTCAGCCCTCTCTCACCCACTGGTCTTATTTACTCACAAGTTCTTTAGGGCAACCTACACCCGTTTTTCCTCCCAGTGCACACTCACAGATTAAAGTTTTAGGTGAACGCTCGTTTCGAAACAATATAGGAAAGAGAATTCAAATTCATCGCTTACCTTTCTTTAGCGGAGAAGAATCGTGTCTTATTCACTGTAAATGTGTAAGTGTGTATGTATGTGTGCGTGCGCTGGAGGCTGTCAGTATCCAAAGTCTCCGCCTACTCAAGCCAGACCCCGCCCTCTCCAGGGCAACACCACCCCGTCATCAGCCACTAGCGTTTCGCGTTCTGGCCAGACCCCCGCGCGAACCAATGTGTGCGTTGAATAAGCTGAGCGCGTGACACGGCTCTGAGCACACACGGTTAAAGCATTACCGAGAACATGGCTGTGTGTACACACACACAAACACGTTTCACATAGAATTCTTTGTCCTCTACTCGTTAAACATTAACGTTGTATTATGTTTTTGGCAATTAAAATGAGTGCCCACGTGCCCATGGGTTTAATCCAATCGTATTGTTTCTGATATTTGGGCCGTGTACAAAAGGTCATTGAGCAACTTTCTCTTCACGTTTTATTTTGGCTGTTTTTCCGACTGTGAAACGACAATTAAGGTTACTAATAAAAATGACCATAACAAGAATAGTTTCTGCTAAAATATAGTTAGCCTACTACAATTAAATCCATAAAATATTTTTTCCTAAAATGCAGTAAATTAATATGTCCACATAATATATCAATGTATTGGATACAATTTTAAACTCTTAAACATTTTAAATATATTTAACACCAGTTTCTAATAGACAAATCTTTGCATTTCCTAATAGGCTGCACTTCGATTCTTATCCTGTCCATTCCTGGGACCACAATGAGGGTATATGCAGTATAAAAGGTTACTGGAGCTTTTCCCAAGTGAGTTTAAATTTGAATAGCCTTCTGACAGTGAGCAGAGGGACATCAATAGTGTTGACTAAGCTAGGCTTTGTGCCTGCATAATATGCCATTAAAAAATGTTATCTCAAAATTAGTCCCATGTGAGCATTGTTATGATGACCAAGCTCTGCATGACTGATATTGTGAATATGATGATTTCACTTATTAGATATCCAGGACGTGCAGCCATTACATGCAATCTTGTTAAAGAACAGCCTCAGTGCTAAAGAGATTTTTTTAACCTATTAAAGTATTATCAAAGCAGTTCATTTAGACAAAGCACTATAAAAAAAAAAAAAAAATGGGCAAAACATTTCATTTTAAAATTACACCCCATTACAAATTATTTTGCCCATTCAAGCACATAGAAGTCTGTTGTCCTGCAGACTGTTATCATGTCTCCTCAGTAAGTACACTGTAAAAAACAATAAGTAAAATTTAACAAGTTTTTGCACGCATATTCTTTAAGTAAATTTCAAATATGGAATTAAGTAACTCTACTTAAGATAAGTCAAATTAACACAGAAAATAAGTAATTTTAACTTGGCCAGTAAAAGGTTGAGTAATTTCTACTTTGTTGAAGTTTCTTTTGCAAATATATTTTACTCAAACAATATAACACTGAATTAAACCATGCTTTTAAAGTGTATGCTCAACTTAGAAACATCTAAGTAAATAATACAATAGATATATCTTCATATTAGAAGTAACGCCGCAGCTGAACACAGAGACCTCAGTACTTGGTACACAATACAAAATGACGGTAACTTTCGATGAATCGTTTTGAGTGTGAATGTGGCATTTTGAGTAGAAAATGAGCTCCAAATTTCGAAAAATTTTCGCAAGTTACTAAACATAACCACAAAATTTTAAAACAGTGTAAAAACAGCTGGAAAACAGAAAAATCTACCTCATTAATTATTCAAGGCCCAGTGCGTGATGGGAACACCAGTATTAGAAAAGTTGAGTAGTTTTACTTAAAGGGTTAGTTCACCTAAAAATGAAAATTCTGTTATTTATTACTCACCCTCATGCCATTTCACACCCGTAAGACCTTTGTTAATCTTTGGAACACAAATTAAGATATTTTAGTTGAAATCCGATGGCTCCGTGAGGCCTTCATAGGGAGCAATGACATTTCCTCTCTCAAGATCCATAAAGGTACTAAAAACATATTTAAATCGGTTCATGAGAGTACAGTGGTTCAATATTAATATTATAAAGCGATCAGAATATTTTTGTGCGCCAAAAAAACCGAAAAAAAAAAGAAGTAACGACTTATTTAGTGATGGCCGATTTCAAAACACTGCTTCATGAAGCATCGGCGCATGATGAATCAGTATATCGAATCATGATTCAGATCACGTGTCAATCTGCCAAAGACTGAAATCATGTGACTTTGGCGCTCCGAACAGCAGATTCAATACACTGATTCATTGTGCTCCGATTCATTGTGCTTTTTTTTTTTTTTTTTGGCACACCAAAAATATTCTCGTTGCTTTATAATATTAATATTGAGCCACTGTACTCACATAAACTGATTTAAATATGTGTTTATATATGTTTAAATATGTGTTTATATATGTTTAAATTTACATTTATGGATCATGAGAGAGGAAATGTCATTGCTCCCTATGTAGGCCTCACGGAGCCATCGGATTTCAACTAAAATATCTTAATTTGTGTTCCGAAGATTAACAAAGGTGTTACGGGTGTGGAACGGCATGAGAGTAAGTAATAAATTACAGAATTTTCATTTTTGGGTGAACTAACCCTTTAATTTTATAATGTTGATATTTACACTTTAATTTCTACAAGCTTAAATTGAGTACTACTTTATTATTTACTTAGTTTTTTTAATTCTTGCCTGAACTACCTTTTTTCAGGTTAAAATTACATTTGTTTTTTTGTATTTACTTCACCATAAAGGTATAAGTGATAAGCGTACCTGTTAAATCAAATAGCTAATAGCTCCGACTGTGATGGGTACACAGTAGTTATCAGAAAGCAAGGCTAAGGCCAATGCATTCTCAATCACAAGATATTACACGACTTAGAAAATGTTATACACTACAAGTTCTTCAATATCTTTTGAAGAACATTTAGCAAATAACAGTTTAAGAACCATTTTGTTGTTGTTGTTATTTCAGGTTCTTGGGTTGGCTATATGATTCTTTGGAGATTAAGTTCTTCAGATCAGTGTATTATATTCTGGGTTCTTGAAATCTATAGGATGCTGATGTTTTTCGGAACTAGAGATAAATGTCTTGTGAAACATAGAAAATGTGTATGTCTAGGATTACAATAAGCGACATCAGTTCTTGGAAGATAAATTGTACATTTTAAATGTGCATTTATGGTAAGCTTTCACTAATTTTAAGAATAGACTCAATGCCTTTGAATGTAACAAAAAGCCACCATTCTGAAAATGCATGTTGGCCCTTTAAACTTAAGTTATTCAACCAAATATAATTTGATCCAGTTTTGTGTCAGAAATTTTCCATAAACCCATCCAAACATCAGTGATTTCCATCAGATGTATCAAGCCTTTGTATATGAAACTACTCAGTTCTCTAGGATTCTAGCATTCACTCTTAAAAATAAAACTTCTTTGTTGGAATCTATGGTTCCATGAAGAACCTTTAACATCCATGGATCCTTTCCACCAAGTAAAGGTTCCAAAAAAGCACAGTGATGCCAAAAAGATCCATTTAGGTTCCATAAAGAACCTTTCAGTGATCAGTTCTTATGTGGAATTTGTGGAATGAAATGTTCCATGAATGTTAAAGGTTTTTCATGGAACCACATTCTAACCAATAATTTTTATTTTTAGAAGTGGATGCTAGAATTCTAGAACTATAGGTAGTCTCACATACAAAGACTTGACATATCAGATGGAAATCACAGATGTTTGAATTTTTAAGAGTGAAGGTTCTTTGTACAACGGTTGGCTTTGCCCATATTTGACCCAAATTTGGGTTGAAACAACCCAGCATTTTTTAGAGTGTAGAGGGGGAAAAAAAGGTTCTTTAGATTGTTCTTCACACAAAGAAAAAATGTTGTTCTTCAGTATATTTTTAATAACAAAATTCAAGTTTTCAGTACACATTTTTTAGTCAATACATCATTAATCCTTCTTCCAAAACGTGATTTTGTCTTATCCTGATTCACTATGGTAAGCCTTTTATAAGTATTTATAATTTAGACCTGGATGGTTTTCACTGGAAATTGCACACACTCGGCTGTGCGTGTCTCATCATATCCGTAAATACAGGAAAGTTGCTCCGGCTACTTTGACGCATGTATGGTGTGGGAGTTGTCAGAATTAGCAAGAAAGGTTGACATGGAGCATGCTACATCTTGATCCTCCAAGGAATCACCTGTTATTGTTTTGTTTTTTAAAAACGCAGAACGGAGGAAAGCCTGCTGGCAAAAAAAGAACACGACAGAGCTCGCAATGCAAGGAGAACCAACGTTGGCTTGGCTTTTCAGAGAACTGAGGCAGTTGAAATGTAAAAGTGGCAGAAATGGCATTTTGTTTAATCACTCAACAGGTGAATAAGGTATATTATTGAACAGATAAACTGCCATATGTTACTCTCTAACAGAGTTCATTGTAAAGCATTATCATCCGCACAGTCGAAGCACAACCAAAACATTGTTCTTCCACAAAATGCATGCAGTTTTTTTGTAACTGATAGAGGGGCAAAAGTTACATAGTGTACCTTTAAGAAACAATCAATGACAGATTCTGTCATTGCCTTGAGAAAAACAAACAAAAGCCTTTATTTTCCTTCCATGTTGTTTACTCCCAAGATATTCTTTAGGGCATCTGTTTTACCGCCCAGTGCATCCAGACACTTTGGGTGAAAGCTCATTTGTATAAAAGACATAAAAATCTGTGCCCTATTCCACTGTAAATCACATATGTTCCTTAACCAAATATACTTACAAACAATTCAATCTCTTAAATATCAAATAAACTCAGTCCTATCTGATTTCCATGGGTCAAATCTATAAATGAGAATTCCACGTTAGAATACCTGCTGATCCACTTCCATACATTATTGTACAATAATGATGCCTCTCTATCTTAAATGCATGTATATATTCACTGTGACCTTTGATCTAATTTCTCTAGAGTTCGTTTTTCTTTACTAATGGCTGCCCTGGTTTGGAAGCAAACAGTCATTTTGCAGTTTCGTAACACATATCAGAATGGCCACAAACGAGCCGGAATTCTGACCAACAGAGGGATTGTGGGAGGGGAAGAATTTACTGCCATCCACCATAGAGGGGATTACCCCATCAAGACGAGGAGGAGCCTGCCCAGAGACAGACAGCCCACAACCCTCAGAGCACATGGGTTCTGCCAAAATATGTAATAACACATTAATATAGGAAAGAGAGGGTGGTTTACGATGCCAAATGAGGCACGATAGTGCATATCAACAGGCCTCTCTTTGATATTTTTGAAAACTTTTGCACCCATCAAACGTAAATAGACTTTTAAACATGCACTTAGAGAGTAACAAATTAGTGGGTCTAAATTACAATTTGTCAGACATACAAATCATACACCATAAAATGCCTGGATAACAAATAACACTGCTTTATGATGTGGATTGAGCGAAACTGCAATTGATGGTGTCTGCTATGAGTTGGCTGTCCATTAATATCTTGTAAGAGTTCATAATTAATGCTAGTTACAAGAAAGACTTACTAGGATGTTTTTGTGAGTCATGAGAGTTCTGATGTTGTCATCCATCTGAAGACTGATCTGATCATTGCCAGTAAAGGAGTATCAACCTCTGGTATAACTTCATAAACATTGGTTTGGGAATGGCCTTTGATAGAGGTCTGTGCGGGCATTAAGCTGTGCTATCTAATTTTGAGATACCATACAAAACCAATCAAAACCTTGCTAAACCTGTTTCAGGTTCCCTCGGGCTCAAATCAGATAGCAGACCTCAGCCTAAGCAGACCTAAGCTAACTTTCTGTAAAACATTTGGCTATCTGGCCTGAAATGACTTAAATTTGTTTGATTTTAGCCAAAGTGTTCACTTACAGGCATTTGGAGCACTAAAGAATGTTGTAGAATCAATAATACCATTATAGGAGGAAATATTGTATCTTTTAAATCACCTTTAGAGATCACAGGATTTCCACACCTCTCTGCCAGTAAATTTTCTGTATTTTCTGAGAGGTGAATTTCTTAATCGTGGAAACCACTGTGATTTAAGGGTTAGGAAAATTCTTAGGTGAAACCATGAAATCCTCATCCATCTGTTTTGTAGCTAAAGCTTATCATTTCAATCAGCCTCAAAGTTGCTCATCATTATCGGTTGTTTAATCAACCTTAAGCTACCAAGCCAGTAAGGGCTGTCTCAGAGAGCCTTTATTGTCAAAGTTTTGTTCATCATATGGAGAATATAACGGTTTCATGGCGACTGTCCAAACATATGCCAGAACCGTTGTCAGAGACAGCTGGAGAACAAGATGAACAAGTTGAGTGATAAACAGAGACATGGTGAAAGAGGTATATAATCTTGCATGACAAGCCAGTTTTTCCTCACAGGACATGAACCTTCAAAATCCTGTATTAGTTCTTTAAAATGTTGTCCTATGCTGGCAAGTTGTTTGAAATGTAAACCTAACATAACATACTGTGAAACATATACAGTTTTGTGATTGGGTACCATGCTGTTTAAAGCGTAAACATGTAAAGAAGCAAGAATATTGGTCACAGTGTGAGAAGTGAATTGTAAAATGTCTGAACTATTCCAAACATAAATTTATATTCATTCCAGTTTAAGATTGGACTGGTCACACTTGTCACAATCTTAAACTGGAATGAATATAAATTTATTTTTGGAATATTTCAGACATTTTACAATTCATTTCTTATTTAACTTGTGTTATTTTGAGTCTTCTGTACTTTAGTTTGCAGCTTGTTGCTTTATTTTATTTAGCCTAAAAGCTCAGCGCCATGACAAACACTGCAAAAATACAATGGTATCATTTCTTTTAGAGTGTATGCATACACATTGTCATTCCTCAAAATAACTGCAAGCGATGTAAAATGAAAAGACTGCAAAATTCATGAATCAATAGTTTATTGATGTACAAGTTTGATTCAGTTTGCGCTGCAATCCAAAAAAAAAAACATTACAAAAGAATTACTTAAAAATCTCTTGCTTTAGTGTCAGATTTGTAATGTACTATTTTAGTATAATGTTTTTAACACAATTTCCAACTCGCGCATACCCAAGTCATTGATTCAATAAGATTACAACCGTACAGGTCTGTCATATAATGCTAAATAAGAACAACATAAAAAAAAAAAAAAGTGTAAATATATTAAACAATTTACTCTAAATGTAGTAGTGTATGCTTTTCCCAAAGAAATAAATTAGAGCTAAAGCACCATGACAGCTCAACATTACAGTTGTTCAGCAGTTTGGTGAAAAGTTATTGATTACATTATGTCCAATCATACAGTATCTATAAGGCTTTCAAAATAATCTATAAGTGTTTTCAAAATAATCAGTTTTTACAAAAAAGTGCATTAGTATTGGTCAAATATACGACATGTGTATCTTAAATGCTTAAAAATCATTGTCAAGAGTGGTCCATTGTCAATAGTCCACTTTTCTAATAGAAATAGTAGAATGGTCATTTTTTGAAAATTCATATTTTGAAAATAATAAAACATTTAAAGAAACATTTTTATAATAACAATTAAATAAAAATCTCTCAGTGTTTTCCATTTTATCACCTAGTGTTCCTTTAAAAAAAGATAAATCAATAAGCATATCGCCAAAGACTGTTGTGACTGGCAGGTGGATGCAACCCACCAACTTATACTGATGCAACAGCAAATACCTGTATAATATATTCAGGTATAATACTGATAGAAATATAGAAGTCAGGCAGACATATATGGAAAAAAAAAAAAAAAAAAAACTCCAAGCAGCATTAACAAAGAGCTTCAAATGTCAATATTACACATCAGTAACAGGACATAATTTGCCTGAAACTAAGCAAATTAGTATTGGCACGGATGTGAAGCAGCATATCACTATAAATAAAGAAGGCTGTGATGATTGTGTTAACATTTATGCTAATGCCTTTGCAGAAAATGCTAAAACACCAGATTTGGCGGTTCCTGAAACCCAAACAGTGATCCAGTGAAGGCTCAGTGTCCATTAGAAAGTGCTGATGTTGCCTGAATGGTTCCAAGTCTCCCATTTACTTGCCGTCTTGTCTGTGTGACAGGGACCTGTAAAATTTAAAGTCTTCATTTGTAATATTTGTGTCATTTATTTAAGAGACAAATACTTTGTGTTTCCAAATGTGTTGCCATTAGCCCTTTTTACACATATACTCTTTACAGATTTAGAGATCATGTGTTAACAGGACCTTTAAAAAAAAAAAAAAAAAAAATACAGGTAAATCAGTTCTGGCATTTTTCCAGAACGAGAGGTTGTAACATTACCAGTAAATTACGCTATGTGTGAACAAAGAATAGGATTACCAGTATGAGCACGTACGAGTTCAGAATGTGCTGACGTAAGAATTTTGCTGTGGGCCAGTCATAATGCTCTGTCAGAGCTGTTTACGGTAAGTTTTGCTGCTTTTAATTGTATTTCTATGTAAATGTGCTAGATGGACATCTGACAATTGCGCCAAGTCTTGAGTTCGAGACCCTGCCTTCTTTTCCATTCATCAGCTCTATGGCTCTTCAGTCGCTATTGTGTACTACAGTAACTGCAGTACTATTATGTGTTGTGTGATTTTACGAGCAAAAACACATTCTGTGTGATCATCCTCTTGCACCTGTCATTCAGTAGTACCAAAAAAATGATGTCAAATTGGAAAGAAAGGGCTTGACAGTGTAAGTTTTTCACTTGCATTTGAAACTAAAAGGAGATGTGTGTGAACTGTACAGACCAAATATGCACATAAAAAAAAGACTTTTTTAATTATTAATATTTTTTAATATTTTAAACAGTAAGTTTAATAATATTTATTATAATATTTTTAAAATACACTTCTCTTATGCACAACAAGACTGCATTTATTTGATCAAAAATACAGTAAAACACTAACATTTTGAATGATTATAATTTAAAATAACTGTTTTCTATTTTACATATTTTAAAATGTAATTTATTCATGTGACAGCGAAGCAAAATTTTTTATCAGGAAAATTTCTTATTATCAATATTTAACAATAAAACAGGTGTGCTGCTTAATATTTTTATGGAAACTATTTTTTTTTTTTTCAGAGTGTTTTGATGATAGATAGAAAGTACATAAGTACAGCATGTATTTGATACAGAAATCTTTTATAACATTATTAATGTCTTTATTGTCACTTTTAATCAATTTAATGCACCCTTGCTGAATAAAAATATTAATTTCTTTAAAAATAACTGTAGTGTATATTCTGCATATTATTTATTTTTCACATTACAAAATTCTTTGAAATTTTGCCCAAATATTCAACCTATCATCATATATCTTGCCTTTAAAATAATAAGTATGAAATTAGCAAATGCATAGCAAAGACATTTTATGCATCCATATGGTTTTTAAAAAGTTACCGAAAATGTGTTTTTGTTTATTATAATTATAGTAACTTTTGTATGATGATGCCTGTTGTGTTACTGTCTATAATTTTATGGAAGAATAGTAAAATACCAAATGTAGTAAATTTAACTCAAATCTCATAAGTGAGAGCAATAATGAGCCTCTTACCTTCCTCAGTCGTTGAGCCCCAGAGCCTGAGCGAATGGCATCCAGAAGAGCCTCTCGGGCCGCCTCTGGGTTTCCTCCAGCAGGCAGCACTAGAGGGGGCTTGGCTGGAGCTGAAGGAGGAGGTGGTGGAGGAAAGAAAGCTGGAGGTGGGGGTGGCACAAAAGCAAGAGGAGAAGTAGGAGGACGTGAGAAAACATCTCTCTGGACATTTCGGTCCTCCTCAACCTTCTTGAGCTGCTCCAACTCCTTAGCTGCTCCTGATTTGGTCTAGAAGCACAACAACGAAGAGGCATTTATAGTTAACTGATAATCGCAAACAGGCTGCATGTAAATCAATTTTGTATTTTTGAAAAATGAACAAACAACATTCTTAAACAGGTTTCCCAAACAAACACTCCACCCATCAGTACAGTGATTGGCGACCCCCAACAATTTAATCAATGAAGCTGTCTGTCTACCATGTAAAGATGTGGTCATTTACCATTGCTCTATGTAATTTTAATCTTAATTGGAATCTGTATAATTAAGAATTTCGTCTGATGGACTTTCAGTGCTAGAGAAATTGCCCTACGTGAATATTGATATTTTCAGTTGTGTAAAGGTGCTTTAAAGGGTCATGAAACCCCCCTGTTTTACCCTGGTCGTTCACACCTATGACTTGAAAAAACTCTGTGAAAATTGGCGTGTAAAGCTCTGGAAAAGTGGGAGTGTAGAGGGGGGAGAAGAAGGGAGAGAACAACCAATGAAACAGAGACATACAACACACTCATTATACAGAATAATGAATATTAATATATGAGCATGGAGAAAATGACAAACTCACAAGCACAAGGAAAAAATGCAAAGGAATATTTAATAGGGCTAATAATGGACTACGTTACTTTCATTACGCACTGCAGTCTCAAAATCAGTCTTTTGTCTATTAGAATGATCGTGTCGCGTTCAGATAGGCTACACCACTGTATCAGTGTCCAGTTTGCACATATAATTCATTTGAAGAAGACTTGATGAAATATGTGTGCATAACTACACCGTGCTGGTTAATGTTTGGTGCAGGAGAATGTGTGAAATAAAAACTTTAAACACGGATACTTTATTCTGTATGAGCTATGTGCCACGTGGCTAGTGTTATTAAACTCAACGCGGAGCTCCGCGCTGAAACCGAGCATATGCGCGCTCCGCGTGTTTATCATTCACAATCGTATTTTTCATGTGTTCGTATTCAAACTTCAGTTCTGACCGCATCGCGAGCAAAATACAAACACACTTGCTGTGCTGAAGGAAACAGAGCCTACGGCTAGCGTGTTTGAATGCAGATAGAGCAGGCAGAGGTGAATGAGCCACACTTTTGTGACATTTGAATTCTCTGCTGTAATGCGATCTCGCACAAACATATTTTTCATTTGTGCTGGTAGATTACAGCAAAACAATCCACATGCACACAAACCTCTGCTCTGGTAGCGTCGCAGGAAAACACATTGTGTTGTGGCACTGAGGAAACGAACACCATCGATATGTCTCTGAATGACAACAGATCGAGGCGAGAGAAGTGATACTTCCTCATGCATGATACCAAAATTATAATCTTATGCATACTACAGCGCAGTGATTGGATTAAAGGAGCTTTATGTAATGAATATATGTCGAGAAACAGTCTACGTCACCATGTTCGACCATGTCCATACATACTTGGCCGAAAACACACGATGACGTCAGATTTTGTGATGTTGCTCCGACTTAGCTTTTCAAACAGGAAGTCAGAAATCGCTCTGAAAAATGCAAAAATAACTGTTTTTCACTTATGAATAACATTAATAAGTACCTTTAGTTTTTTCAATGAGTGTTTTGGGGTTTCATGACACTTTACAGTTGGATGGCAAAATGTTATGGTTGAAAATTCGGTTCCCTTTCGATACTCTCACTCATACTGCTTATGGGGAAAAGCTCCTTTTTCCTCCTTGCTGGAGCCTTTTACAATAGCGCAGTGAAAACTGCATGTCTATTGGCTCAAAGGAATGAAACTCTTTGAGCCAATGACGGCGCGGCGTAGTCGCACAAGCCAATGGCGAAATAGCGTGCCAACAAGCGTGGCTTATGGCTATACCGCCCTAAAAGAGCCCCCCCCAAGCGCCGTTTTTATGGCGGCGGCGTCCCAGTATGCCGCGCCACGCCTGTGGCACCTGCAGAGCCCCTCTGCAGGACGACGACGGCCATGGTGAGTGCGTCGGATGTCTGGGCAAGCCCCACGCTGACGCCGCGCCCACCGAGACTTCATGCCCGCACTGCGAGTGCATGAGTCTCGCTTCTCTCTGCGCTCGGGTCGCTTTCTTCACTGAAAGCGCTTCCGCCTCCCACACCTTCCCGTCTTCTTCCTCCTGCGAACCGGCAAGGAAAAGACAGCGAGGCAGAGGAGTTCAGCAATCGGAGATGGGAGAGCTTACGCCAGCCCAGCGCCCGCCGACCTCTCCCTCTTCGGTGAGAGAGCCGTCTCCCGTCCTCTTCGCACGCCCGGAGCAGCGTCCCTCAGCGGAAGCGAGTGACCTCATCTCCTTCGGCGGCTCAGAGGATGAGCAGCCCGACGACTCCATGGCGCTCGCGGCATCTGAAGCGGAGGAGTGGGTTGGCGACGAAGAGCCCGCCCCCCTACCGTCACTAGAGCCCATTGACTCCAGGCCTGGATCGGACGCTGAGCTCATCCGTATCCTTTCCAAGGCCGTCGAGGAGCTCGACTTGGAATGGGCCACACCTGAAGAGCCGACTCGCAGCAGGCTGGACGAGTGGTTTCTGCCGGGGCCCCGCCAGACCCCTCGCCAGCGATCTGCGCCCTTCTTCCTCGAGGTCCACTCAGAGCTCACGAAGTCCTGGCGCGCCCCTTACTCCGCCCGCCTTCGCACTTCTTCACCCGCGGCTCTCACCTCGGTTGACGGCTCCCGTGAGAAGCTCACCTCTGCCCGCCTGCTGCCGTGGGCTGGAAGAGCAAGAGGGCCCTTCCCTCTAAGCCCTGCCACACGACCTCCGCCATTGCCGGCCGAGCGTACTCCTCTGCAGGGCAAGCGGCTTCAGTGCTCCACTCAATGGCCGCCCTCCAGGTCTTCCAGGCCAAACTCCTCCGCTCCCTGGACGAGTCTGGAATCGACGCGCATGCCTTCCGTGACCTCCGCAGCGCCACCGACCTGGCCCTGCGCGCCACGAAGACCACGGCCCAGGCCATAGGCAGGTCCATGGCCAACCTGGTTGTGTTGGAGCGCCATCTCTGGCTTAACCTCACAGAGATCAAAGACGCAGACAAGATGGCCTTCTTAGATGCCCCTGTCTCGCCCTCAGGTCTCTTCGGGTCAGCCGTAGAGGGGTTCACCGAGCGCTTCTCGGCCGCGCAGAAATCGTCCCAGGCAATGCAACATTTCTTGCCGAAGCGCTCCAGCTCTTCTTCTGCTGCAAGTCGGTCCAAACCTGCGCCGACCCAGCCTCAGAGCAAGCCTGCCCCTTCCGCATCACAACCAGCGCCACCCAAGGAGCAGCGCCTACGGGCCCGCCCAGCGAAACACTCCACGCTCCCGAGACGCCAGGGTCCCCGTCCTAAGATAGTGCTGGACCCAATGCTTCCGCCGTCTTCCTGATCACGCAGGAAGAAAGAGGATGGGGTTAAGACCCCTGCACAGTGGTCTGTCAGCGGACACTATTCAACCCCTGGCCACACGGGTCGAGGCCTGGCAAGCCATCCCCGGAGTGTCACAGTGGGTCATCGGGACTATATCCAACGGCTACTCCTTGCAGTTCGCCCGCAGGCCGGCGTGCTTCAGCAGTGTGGTCACCACTTCGGTCAAAACGGACAACGCTAATGTCCTCCGCGCAGAAGTGACGTCTCTGCTACAGAAGGGAGCCATAGAAGCTCTCGGCATCAGTCAGAAACAACGCCTGTTACCCTCAGAAGACTTTCCAGAGGATGTTAGGGCTGACGGCTTCCGCCTCCCCAGTACTGCAGCTTGGCCTCCTACGAATGCGGCCTCTGCAACACTGGCTGAAACTCAGGGTTCCAATACATGCTTGGCGGCACGGCTGCTTCCTTATCAGGGTCAATCAGGCCTGCGTTACAGCCCTGAGACCTTGGACGAACCCCAGCTGGTTCAAGCATGGAGTCCCCCTTCAGGCGGTAACAAGAAGGAAGGTGCTTTCGACGGACGCCTCCAACAAGGGTTGGGGCGCCGTTTTCGAGGGCAGACCAGCCTTCGGCTCGTAGACTCGCGAGCAGAGCCATCTGCACATCAACTGCCTCGAGATGCTGGCAGTAGAGCATGCCCTGAACTCTTTTCAGGCGTTCCTGAAAGGACACCACGTCCTAGTCCAGTCGGACAGCATGACGGTCGTGTCGTATATAAACCACCAAGGAGGCATTTCGTCCAGCCGCCTTTGCGCCCTGACAAAGCGCCTCCTCAAATGGGCAACGCCCAGGTTGCAGTCGCTCAAAGCGATACACATTCCTGGCAAGTCCTTGGGGCAGACATGCTATCGCGGAGCAACGTCCCCTCAGACGAGTGGATGCTCCACCCTCAAACAGTACGAAAGATTTGGGAGTTCTTCGGGAAGGCAGAGGTTGACCTCTTCGCCTCAGAAGACAACTCTCACCGCCCAACCTTCTTTTCAAAACAGACTGATGACCTGGCCCAGACCTGGCCCAGGCTCCTCCTCTATGCTTTTCCCCCGATCACAATGATCCCTTGTGTGATCAGACGAATCAGGGAAGACAAACACAGAGTCCTGCTGGTGGCCCCACTCTGGAGGACCTGAACCTGGTCCTCAGAGCTGTTCAGGCTCTCCACGAGAGACCCATGGCCTATACCCCTGAGAAGAGACCTCCTCTCTCAGGCGAACGGGACAATCTGGCACCCCCAGCCCCAGCTGTGGGCTCTGCACCTATGGTCCCTCGATGGGAGCCGCTAAGCCTCCCCGGGAACATTTTACATACCATTTCTCAGGCTAGAGCTCCGTCCACCAGGCGTCTCTACGCCCAGAAATGGTCTGTCTTTGTTGACTGGTGCTCAACGCGCAGCGTCGACCCTGTGGAGAATGACGTATCCCAGATACTGTCTTTCCTCCAAGAGCGGCTGGATAGCGGTCTCACCCCTTCCACGCTCAAAGTCTACATTGCAGCCATTGGAGCCATTTCACGCACCTATCGCTGGCCAGACGGTGGGCAGAAACGGCCTCGTTGTCCGTTTCCTAAGAGGCGCTAGGCGGCTTAATCCCCCTAGACCACTTACCGTTCCCTCTTGGGACCTTTCCACTGTCCTTGCAGCCCTCAAGGGTCCGCCCTTCGAGCCACTGCAGTCAGCTGACCTTCGGCCCTTAATGCTTAAAACCGCTCTGGTACTTGCGCTAGCATCGGTTAAGCGCATCGGCGACCTGCAGGCCCTCTCTGTGAGCCCTGCATGCCTTGAGTTTGGGCCCAACGACTCCAAAGTCGTTCTAAAACCCAGACATGGTTATGTCCCCAAGGTGCTCTCAACCCCGTTCAGAGCCCAGGTTATTTCCCTCTCAGCGCTACCTCCTTCCACGGATGAGCGAGAGGTGCATTTACTCTGCCCCGTCAGGGCATTCAGGCAGTCAGACCAGCTCTTCATCTGCTTTGGCGGCCGCACCAAAGGGTCTCCGGTCTCAAAGCAACGCCTCTCGCGTTGGATAGTCGACGCAATTGCTCTATGCTACTCCTCTATGGGCCTGGACTGCCCCATAAGAGTAAGAGCCCACTCCACTAGAGGCATAGCCTCATCCTGGGCGTGGTCTAGTAGCGTTTCTCTCAAAGACGTCTGTGAGGTGGCCGGCTGGTCCTCGCCGTCCACTTTTGTCAGATTTTATAACTTGGACATCCCGACCTTACATGCTCGGGTCCTCTCAGTGTGAAAAGACAGCCTCCCTGAGCACCGTCATCACACGCTCTCAGGGGCCTCCTGGCCCCTGTGTACAGGGTTCGATGGCTTTCAGCCCTTCACATATCCTCTGGGCCCCTCGGCGCTCAAGTTGTGTTTTGTCGTTCCCTGTCACGGCACGACGTGATTGTATTCGTTCCCCATACGCAGTATGAGTGAGAGTATTGAAAGGGAACGTACTCGGTTACGTACGTAACCTCGATTCCCTGAGATATGGGAACGAGTACTGCGTATTATGCCGTGGCCCGACACTGCGGCTCAGTATCGTCGCTTCAGTTGAGCTAAAACTGAATCCAACGGCGAAATGCCGGCTTATATAGCCATAAGCCACGCCCGTTTTGGCGGGCTTGTTGGCGCGCTATTTCGTCATTGGCTCAAAGAGTTTCATTCCTTTGAGCCAATAGACGTGCAGTTTTCACTGCGCTATTGTAAAAGGCTTCAGCAAGGGGGAAAAGGGAGCTTTTCCCCATACGCAGTACTCGTTCCCGTATCTCAGGGAACCGAGGTTATGTACGTAACTGAGTATGTTATAACAATAGGAGATAACTTCACATCGGGTTCAAGATGATCACGCAAATTCCCTGCATTGATCAACAGAAAGCTGCTTAGTTTTAAAGTGAAATTTTGCTCATGTGTCCATGCTTTAATTGTGTTACACTGTAAGTCATGTTAAAGGGTCATGAAACCCCAGAACACATTTTTTTAACTGTGAACAGATATGTATAGGCTGCGCATCATTGAAAAAACTAAAGGTACTCATTAATTTAATTAATAATTTGAAATGTGTTATTTTTGCATTTTTCAGAGCAATTTCTGTCTTCCAGTTTGAAAAGCAAAGTCAGAGCAACGTCACAAAATCTGACGTCATCGTATACTACTGTCAAGATCCGGAGTGCTGGTTGGCTCCAAGTATGGGCTGGTCGAACATGCTGAAGTCAACAGTTTCTGCATTTATTCATAAGAAAAATCTCTTTCAATCCAATCACTGTGCTGTAGTATGCATAAGATTATAATTGCGGTATTATGCATGAGGAAGTATCACTTCTCTTGCCACTGTCTCTGTTGTTGTGTTTGTTTCCTCAGTGCTACAACAAAAATGTGTTTCCCTACGACGTGACCAGAGCTGAAGTTTTGGTGCAGGCGGTTTGTTTTGCTGTTAATTTACCAGCACAAATGAAAAATATGCAAGCAGATGAGTGTTGTTGGTATTTTGCCCGTGATGTGGTCAGAACTAAAGTTTGAATACGAACACATGAAAAATACGATTGTTATGATATGCATGCATGTGGAGTGGGCAAATGTTCGGTTTCAGCGTGGAGCTCCGCGATGAGTTTAACAACTCTAGGCACGTGGATTATAGAGCATAAAGTATCCGTGTTTAAAGTTTTTATAAACGTATTTTACACATTCTCCTGCACCAAACATGAACCAACACGGTGTATGCACACATATTTCATCAAGTCTTCTTCAAATGAAATATATGTGCACACTGGACACTGATACGTGTATCTGAACGCGATGACATGATTATTCTGATGAACAAAAGACTTAGAGAATGAAAAAAAAAAAAAAACATGTCTTTATTCTTTCTGTGTTAAACTATGCGTCATGAGACTGTAGTGCTCGTAAACATAATGAGAGTATTATTAACCCTTTTAAACATTCTTGTGCATTTCTCCCTTGTGCTTGGGAGTTTGTTGTCATTTTTCTCCGTGCTCACATTCATTATTCTGTATAATGAGTGTATTGTATGTCTCTGTTTCATTGGTTATTCTCTCCCCTCTTCCTCCCCTCTACACTCCCACTTTTCCAGAGCTTTACACGCCCATTTTTACAGAGTTTTTCCAGCTCAGAGGTGTGAACGACCAGGCTAAAACAGGGGGGTTTCATGACCCTTTAAGGTACGGTTACATTTACTGTTGCTTAGAGCAATTTAGAGGGGGAAACCCAGTAATTTCAGTAGAAATCAGCTTGGAATTTTATGTGATGCTGGAAATTCTTTCACATGGGTTGAGGTTCGTTTATGGGTTGAGATAGTCACAAAAAGCTGCTTTGTTTGAAAGTGACTTCTGTGTGAGCTTTATTTAGTACATCACTACACAACTGACAATTTTTGCCCATTAAATTTTGCTATGTGACTGTGCCTTAAGTCTTACTAATATTTAGCTTACCTTCTTCAGTCTGGAAGAATTGCTTGGAGCTCTTATTGCTGAAAGAAGTGCAGAACGCTCGTTCTCTGCATCATTGTAAGATGGCTTCTTAAATGTGCAGCTGGTAGATATGTCAGATACCTGGACAATATGAAAAGTAATATAATGATATTATATTATACTTTAACAAAAAATGTTTTAAGAATCCCTACTTAACAGGACGTTCCAGAAAAGCTGATAAATATTCTTTCATGTTGTGACTCACAGTTTACCTTTCTGAGGCGTTCAATGCCCTCTCCAGACTGAATGGCCTTCATTAGAGAGCTATGGATAGAAGTTTCCTTTTGGACAGGCTTAAAAATAACAGGCTTGAACTTCTTAACTGGTCCAAACACTTTACCCTGGTTTGGTTCAGCTGGAACCTCAGATTTGTATAACTCTGGCTTCTTCGTAAGTGTAGTTTCTATTGGCGTCTTTTGAGCAGAGGAGGTGTCTGGGAACTTATTGATTGATGTGGCTTCTTCAGAGGAAGATCCCATGTGTTTAATGTGAGCAGACACATGTGTTGAGAGTGGGATTTTGTTATTCAAGGGATGTGAGTCCAGAGATTTGTTTCTGTCTTCCCCATGCAGAGTGCCTTTTTCAATACTGCTTATCCTTTCAGAACTTGCCGGCTTTTCTGCAACATGACTGGGGTAATTTTGCAGGCATTTAAGATGTCCAAAAGAAGGCACAGAATTTTCAGTGGGTTTGAAAGTGGAAGCAGGTTTGTGTATGTTTGTAGGTCTAACCTCATTATTTAACAGCTGATTGACAGGTTTTTTGACACTAACATTGGACTCTGATGGTGCCTGCATGATATCTACTTTAGTATTGGGAATGCTATTGTTTTTTGCAATGGCAGAAGCAACGTATTGGCTGGAGGTTCTTCTGGAGGGTATAAGAAAAGAGAGATCACGCCTTTCAGCTGTGAAAGAGTGATTCTCTGCAGGTTCTGGGAATGAAGGCTTACTTGCCACGACAGATATAGGCTTCCTTTCCAATATAATGACCTCTTTGTGTGTTTCCTCGGGAGGTGTTTTCAGTGAAAGTTTAGATACTCCAGACACAGTCAAGGGTTTGAACACATCAGTATCTCTATTGTTTATAATGGGTCCTTGGTTGGTCACAGTTGATTGGTCTTGCTTCTCTGTGGAGCTCCAAAAGGCTTTGGCTTTGTCCAATGGGGATTTTTCTGTATTAGTATCCACATCGGGATTGCTGTTTTTTGCTGGGCAAGTGGAAATCTGTTTTCCTGTAACCATGTTGCCCTGTTCATCAATCTTAATGGCACCTAGGACTAAAGAGCCTGTAGGCTTGGTCTGGGACACAGCCGGTTTTGGAGGGATGACAGTGAAGGTTTTCATTCCAAAGCGAGAAACTGAACTTTGGGTGATCTTACCCTGAGTTGTCAATACTCTGGTAATAGTTGTCCTGTCCTCATAAGCAGGCTCTGTACTGAACCTCTGGACCATAGGTGCAGATTTGAGTCTCTCGTCAGGAACCTTTTGAACGGTCTGAACAGCCGGACGCACAAAACTTTGGAACTTCTGTGATACAATGTTTTTCTGACTCTTTAGTTCTTCAGTTTCAGCTTTACTC
The DNA here is from genome assembly GCF_024489055.1 of Chanodichthys erythropterus. Classification (NCBI taxonomy): domain Eukaryota; kingdom Metazoa; phylum Chordata; class Actinopteri; order Cypriniformes; family Xenocyprididae; genus Chanodichthys; species Chanodichthys erythropterus. Next base: position 11,244,346 of record NC_090222.1, on the reverse strand, counting down.
TTAGTCTCTGAGCTGAAGACTGCCTTCTGTTCCATATTGTCCATGCGCTTAGTGTCTTGTGACAACTTCTTGTTGGTTAGAGATGCACTTGTGGTTTTCTCAATAACTGTGAGTGTAGTCACTTCTGACTGCTTGTCTATGTCTGGAGATGAACTTCTGTGTTTCTCCTCTGTCAGGCAGGCATTGTTGTTTTTGTTTTTGATAGCTTCACATGGGGTACACGTTTGGCTGGTGATGTTTTGCGTGCTGCTCAACAATTCTGCCTCACACTCGCTTGTGCTGAACTGGTCATCATCAAGAATGTCATCAATGGTTGTAACTGGAATGTCCATGTCAACAATGGACACAGGTATTTCATCATCCACAAACACAGATGCTCCTCCTGAGTGATTAATATCTAAAATGCAGGGAAAACAAGTTAATAAATAAATCAGTAATTCATAGGGCTAACAGTGTTCATGGTATGGCAGCTAAAGTGCCAGGAACATGTTTACCTAAATTATTTCCTAGCAATTAACAGAATGGATAACTGGTAGAACAAAATCTTTAAAGGATCATGAAACACTAGAATACATTTTCTGAGATTTTAACAGAGGTATGTTTGCTGCACATCATAGAAGACAACTTTAGCATCCGTTAATTCTAAATATAGGAGAAAATTGGTTTGTTTTAATCTTTTTTGCAATATTTTTGTCTTTCAGTTTTAAATCCTTTATTGTCAACATCACATGATGTAACGTTTTCTTAAACCTATAATACATAGATGACTCACCAGTATCTCATAATAATTCATGAGACTTTAATGCAGAGTACAAATGTAAACAGCAGTGCATTTATTTGTGCATTAAATTATAGCTGTCACAGAATATTTATGTGCAAGTAATGTACAGTGAGATTGCATGTATTCATTTTGTTGCATGTAATGGTGAATTTCAGCATGCATTTGAGGGAATATTCACTGTATGAGAGTGAAATAAAACTGTCTGAATCAGAAGATGCTATTATGTTGTCTGTATTCACCCTCCACTCGCAGCTTACCACACCCCATTTTGTAGTATTTTTCAAAACTATGGTAAAAACTAACATAGGGTTTCATGACCCTTTTAAAGTATTAATGATGAAGCAAAGTTGAGTGGTTGAACCTTAATCATTAACTTTATCCATGAGTAATTTACCTGCCAGATTTGCGTCTAGATCGGCAAGAGTGAGGTGTATCTGTGCGGTAATCTCTGGATCTTCTTCATATCCATTTTGTCTCTTGATTGACTGCTGTCCTCGCTGAATATTTCCAGTACTGAGAAATCAAGAAATCAACTCAGCTGGTTGTGTATTTGTAACAAGCAAGTAAAAGAAGTGACCAAATTTAGTAAAGCTGTCCCTAGTATCAACGATACTCAAGGTAATATTGCATTTCTGTATAAGAGTAAATAATAAATTGCATATTTGTCTAGTTATTAGGTTTATTTTGTGCCTCACATACAAGGTTTGAGTCAATGTTCATAACATATACATGACATTACAGTATAAGATCTACAATATTAGACGGGAGGTGGAACTCTTTATCATGTGTTCATTTCAGGTTTATCAACAATAAGAATTCCACCTGTTAATAATTCCAACTCTTTATTCCGAACAGAACTCCTGAGCTCTCATTGTACTTGGCAAAAAACAATCACATTATTTAAATACATTCACCAGGCATTATAAAATGATTGGGTGAGGTGTGAAGATGAGAACACGAGCCTAGAAAAATGTGTGTTTTAACACCCTTGGAAAAGGCTGCTTTTACAGATGACCGAGTGGAAAAACTAATAGCCCTTTCCTGGAAAAAGAAAAGAGCGTGAGAAGACAGAATGGAGTTCTATAGTGGAGACAGAGCCGGAGTGAGAAGCTTGAGGTGAGGCTGCAGGCTTTGGCGGAGAATCCACACACATACATCTGGATAACAGTCAGCACTTTCAGCTCCATAAAGCAAAGTTTTAAAAAGCCAGACTCCTCAGTCAGCCCTGGAGGAACACTGGCTGGCTGGAAAAGGATAAACGTGAGACTGGCTAAACTGTGGGAATGAATTGATAGTGGTAAACAGAGAGAATGAGAGAGATAAATCCTTTGCTCTGTCTCCTCTCTGCTTGGGAAAGCTTTCGATTCCTGTCCAGCAGAGAAATAAAAGTCCAATGAACATATTGATCTTATGGAGTTCAAATAATGTGTGGTAGATCAGGTGTGGTGAATATAACTGTTTGTAGTTTAAATTTAAAATATCTGAAACATAAAACCATTACAAATCCAACTCAAATATGTGGGTAAAATGTTTCAGAGCCATGTTTCATTCTACTTCACTGTTTTTGTACCAATCCCTTCTAGAAAGTCCAGCTACTACCAGCTTAAAATCAAGATGACCCTATCACTCAAATCTGACCTATTTACTTTCTTAATACACGTTAATGCTCCTATTGTGCAAGATTCAGCAATGCGCATTATTTTGAAGAAGAAAAAAAAATGCTTTTCTTTATAATCTTTTATCAAAGTGTAATAACTTGCTCCACCTCTGAATGACCTTTCTGCTGACATCATACAGTGTTAACCAATTAATGTCAGTAAATTTTAACCAATAGCCAAATATCTATTTAGCCATTGTTTCAGGCTACTAATAAACAATTGCATTCTATTCTGGTGCGAATCTGGTTTGGAGATCTGGTCCCACTTTTCTCATTAAATATTCTATTTCACTTGGGGTAAGGGAAGCAAATTTCAATTAACAAGATGGGTCAAAAATGCCATTTCATGTTGACTCTAAGATGGTAGCTACAGTACTTGTTGGCTGGTCCAAGCTGGTTTACCAGTTGACCAGCCAAACTATAGTACCAGCAGGGAAGCAGGGGGTTGGAATCTTTAGGCATGATCTGATCCTTTCAGATTCTTGGAGTCACAACCTGATTCCAAAACAAATCATATCAGATGTTTTGTCTTGTATGTTTAATCCCTTAAAGTCCCTGTAAAGTCAATTCTGACAATTCTTTCTTAACACTTTATAAATGTTACAAATGTATTGCTAAAACACATTACAAAGTGTGTGAATTGAGTAATGCTTAATTGTGAAGTTAGAGCGTTAAACAGTTTTCACCAAGTCTCTGCTCAGGATTTTTTGGGCGGAGCTAAAACGGGGGTCTAATGACGCACATCGTCCCCTGAGCATAGCCCCTCCCCTAACACTATATAACTGTCGATGACGCACCGAGCGTGGCGCCGCCTCTACAGCGGTTCACTCGCTGAGTTTCGATGAAAGTAAGAATCAGAATCATTCAAGAGAGAATTGTGATGCATCGTAATGTTTTTTTTTTTTTCTCCCACCCCTTATGTCTGCAGTGGTAGGCCATCTTGGAGTAGCAAAAACCTGGATGTAGCTTGACTTTTCAGGAGAACAAATTACAGAGAATGCCAGAAATATACATACAAAGGCCTGGTGTGATATTTGGTGCGCTAAACATATGAACTTTAAAATGGCTGTTAATGTGTCTGCTCAGACCAAATGTATTAATGGAGACGTTCTAATTAATATATACTTATCATTTGAACTACGAAGAAACTGGGCAACCATTTAGGTATTTTTCTGACCAAATTTTTTGTGTTGTTGTGAACAGGGTTTTTGTTTGTTGTGGTGGTCTATAGCTAGAGTAAACATGTACATGTGCATACCTTTTTCTGGAACCCCAGGTCGCACAACCCTCATCACTGTCACTGGAAGAATCTTTGGACTGCTTTGCAGGCATAGCTGTGCCACTGTTCAGAGACATGATGTCCACAGGGGACACAGATTGTATCCTTTCAGAAGGAGAGACTGGGCCGGACTCTTCGGCCATGCCCTCTGATGCCGCATAGCCCTGGTCTGCAAAACTCTCACTGCTGGCCACGGACACTGTTTCCACTTCCTGCTCTGCCATCCTCTCTGACACAGACTCATGAGCTGAATGCAGCCATGCTGAAAGGGAGATAAAATGTCACTGTCATTAATGCCATAATGCAGAACTCCTCAAATCTGGTCCTGAATGGCCACTGCCCTGCAGAGTTAAGATGCCTAAACAAGCTAATCAAGTTACTGGCTGTACCCAAAAGCTGAAAAATACTGCCTCCACAGGCAGCATATGGAGGCAGGAAAGCATCAACCATGTTTCCTGAGAATAGGGACCGAGACACTTTGTCCCCTAGGGGTTGCTATGGGGAATGTCTCTGGCATGCCAGGAGTCTAAACATGACAATGAACTCGACATTGACAGGCAGCAGCCTATGACATCACCACAGGTGTGATCCACTTCTTGTCTAAAGGAGGCCGAGCAGGAATGCCTGAAGCAGGGAACTCATGCTGCATTTCCTAGGGAATATCCATGCTGCCAAGCTGAAGAGATGAATGCCTTATTGGCCACAGTGAGCCTGACGACTTTGCTAATAATAGCCGAGCTCTAGGAGCGGAGGCCTCAGCATGATGACTCTCCTATCGAGAGGAGTCCTAAAAACATACACACTCAGGACAATTCATAAGGATGCTCAAAGAGAGCCTGCAACCCGTAACTAACCCGAGTGGAGCTCTAGAGAGTGGAGGCCTCAGAGAAGGCAACTCTCTAAATTGAGAGGCCTGGCCTCCTAGGCCTCAAATTAGCCTAGGAGGCTCACAGATCACCTGACGACTTAGCTAATTAAAGCCAAGCTCTAGGAGCAGAGGCCTCAGCATAACAACTCTCCCATCGTGAGGCCTAACAACGTTCTACACTCAGAATATCTTGCAAATAGGCTCACAAAGAGTCTACAACCCGCACCTGCTATTGTGGCGGAGCTCTTAAGAGAAGAGACCTAAATAAAAACAACTCTCATAAACGAGCGGAGGCCTAACAGCGCTCATATTAGCCAAGCAGCCTCAAAGAGAGCCTGACGACTTAGTCATTATGCTGAGGCCTCCGCTTCTAGAGCTCGGCTATTATTTGCGCTCTAACCAAGAGGAGGCCTAACAATGCCCCACACTCAGGATGTCTAGCAAGGAGGTGCACAGAGAGCCTTCAACCTAAACTGTTACCCCGGTGGAGCTCTGGAGAGCGAAGACCTAAATAATAGAAATAAATAAAAATAACTCGGTAGGAAGAGGAGGCCAGAAAAAATCTGCAGTAGCCAAGGAGGCTCAGAGAGAGCCTAACAATTTAGCAAATGTAGCTGAGCTCTAGAAGCGGACACCACAATCTAGTGCTAGTGCTAGTGCTCACCACAATCCTAGATTTGTCTTGAATAAACACACATTCAAACAAACCGGTATCCTGAAGACAAGAAAGAGGATGGCATTATTTCCAGGTGCCCTTTTATACTCACGGTCGCACCTGTGGTGACATCATAGCCTGCCGCCTATCAATGTCAAGTTCATTGTCGTGTTTAGACTTATGCTTCAGACACCTGGCATGCCGGAGGCATTCCCCATAGCGACCCCTAGGGTCAATGCGACTTCCCTTTCTAAAGGGAACAACAAGGCATGTCCAAACCAATGATTGAGACACATCCTGTCTACTGAGATGCCTTCATCTGATCATGGCGTTTGAAAAATGCGGTTGATAGACAGTTTGTATGTAAATGTATGTTTTTGACCAACTTCATGCAACTTTAACTTCTAGACAGTCATTTCTAGTGAGAAATTAGTATTGTAGTAATTAAATATTTCCTTAGTTGTCACCAAAGCTCGCTTTACTTGTTGTAGATCATTAGATCATTATGCTGCCTCCAAAGCCTGTCCAAAATAAGTTTTGTGAGGTATCTTTGTGTGCAAACGCTATCTGCAAAGTCATTGCCTGACAGGACACTGAGGCAACAAGTCAGCTGCCTAAGCTTTCCGACACAGCCACTAGAAATGTACAGGCAGGTGTGTTTGTTCAGGGTTTGTGCTAAACTTTGGAGGGCAGAGGGCCTAAAAGGCCGGATTGAAGGAACCCTGCCATAATGGGTCAGTACTTCAGATTGGGTTAACTATGTAACATGCTTCATCAAGTCACCAGAACCAAAAGAACAGAATTAGTGCAAAACGTGCCTGTATGCAAGCAAAGCAAGCATGTAGGAAGGAAAGGATAAAAGGGAAAAGACTATTTACTATCAAAATTAGCGCAATCATGATGCAGTCCTCAACATTAGGTTCAGGTGAATTAATTTTGGCCACCTTACATGAATTGTTCATTGTAGGGCAAAATCTTTGATCAATAGGTGTGTTACCATCGATTGATTGAATGCTCCTACAATGTGACAATATGGGACAAAAGTCTTGGCTACATTATGTCATACATTGTGCGTCTGACATAAAACAGAGTTAATGTTGCACAGTATGCCATGGTTTCTACCCAAGATCTCACTGGAATCATATTGTACAGTCTAACAAGCCATGGCCCAGTGATATATAAAAAGTTGGATATACAGTACATCCTACTTTACCTGTGTGCATACAGCAGTATACTCACATAAAACACTATATAAATAAATGTAACTTAAAAACACCACATGTGCCCGACTTTACCCTAAGAATTAATCTTAAGATCATTACTTGTCCTGGATCATTTGTTTAAGCTTGTTGAGGAGAGGTGTGCTATTAATTATGTGAATGGGCTTTTAATGCCTGGCAGACAATAAAATGTTGGGTTGTTGTTTGAATTGCATTTGTGCATTTTGGATGTCTTTCATTACATTGATTGTTTAATGTATTTTTGCTTATTGAATGATTGGTTAGTTTGCTGATTGCACTTGTCTTTTATTAGGTGTGAGGATTTGCTACGTGAATATAAAATCCTTTTATATTTGTTGTTATTGCCTGATGAAGACCTTGTTTGGTCGAAACCTTGCATTTCATTAAAGTTTCATGCAAGCAGATAAAATGGTGTGCTGTTTTTTCATTATTCAGACAAAGAAATGGACAAAACATTACTTTGAAGGAGCCATCTCAAGCCATACTGTATCTATGGAAAAAACACTTATAACCACTTAGAACACCTTAGCATCTTAAAGGGGCTGTAACTTATTTATACTATTAAAGTGTTGCATTCTCATGCTAAACATGGCCAGTTTCAAAACACGAGTTGGACGTATGACTGTGCCAAATATACTTCCGGTTGTGGACATGTTTCGCCAAATTTTTTAGGGTATGGCCTTTATCAAGTAATAAGAGCCTGAAAAGCGTGCACACGCACACCACCCAGAGAAAGAGCAAGAGCACGGCCATCAACGTGCTACATTATGGATATGGAAGCCCAGAGATTTTTCAACGATGGCTGTGTCCGAATTCAGGAGCTGCACCCTATGAAGGCTACATACATCATCGAGGCACTCTCATTTAAGAAAAATAACCCTTAGATTGCAAAGTAAGAAAGAAATTACAGCATTTTACACCTCACAATGAATATCAGTCAATTTTATTACGGTTACTTTTCTCAAATATGACATCCTTGATGATTTATGCAACCTTCAAATGCAACCTCTGGAGGGCGCAGCCTCTGAAATGAGACGCACTTCCTGTCACCAAAGGAGTGTGTTTTTGGTTGTGAGGGAAAGATAACCTTTTTCAACTTGCCAAAGATCCCAGCATTAAGGGAACAGTGGATGAAGTTTGTTTTTCTGGGTCAGCAACAGAGTTGTGCACCTATGTTTGTTTGTTCCCAGAATTTCGGTGATGTATGCTTTGTAAACAAGTCCCAGTTCGACGCTGGATTTGCAGATCGTGGGTGGTGAGTAAAACTGCATCAAATGTCTGTGTGTTGTTACGTACATTTTTGTTACCTTTTTTATTTATAATGATGTCACAGCTTGCAGACGATCTCTATGCAAAAGCTGCGCGCGCTCTTGACTCTTTAGCTCTGCCCACGGCAGGCACGCCTCCAGGAGCTCTGCTTTTTTCAGAAAGACTCGGTACAGCGTATCTATCTTTTATAAATATGATAAAACTAAAGACTTTTTGGAGATATGAAGGATGCATTACTACTCTATAGGTACTCAAGATTAACATGAGATGGGCAGAAACTGTGTGTGATACCCCCCTTTTAAAGTTTTGCAAAGACATACACAAAGCCAAAAATAATTTGCTATAACTGCTCTACATATAATAAATAACTGCTCTTTTTAGGCCTAAACAGATCTGATCTGTGTTTTCTGTTTCTTGTATATGAAAAATGAGATGGTGAATAAAATCAAATGGAATGTGGGTCATGGATTAACGCCAAAAATAACAAACCAAACATAACTCACTTGTTCTCGAGAAACTGTTTGTGCAAATATGTGTGTCCCAACAACGTCCTATTCTTCAAACTGCTCTATCTCTTTCTGATGCCCCTTTATGACTTTAGCTCTGATTTCTCTCCCATTCTCTAAACCCTAAAATCCCTCACATAATCATCTGTTATTACAATAAATGCATCTGCCTTTTTCAGGATATTCAAAACAGACAGAAGAAATGAGGGAAGTTTTAACGGAGGAACCTCAGGATGAACTCGGTGTGTTGTGAATGTGTGTGTGTATATGTGTTCAGGTTTGGTAGTTAAGTTGAAGAGAGGCCTGTTCCTGGATTCATTGTGACTCACAAGCTGTTTCCCAACCCTTTCCCAGCAGAGCTCATATATACGCCAGCTGCAACCACAGAGAGAGTTTATGTGCATGCACGCACACACACACTCACTATCGATTAGTGGTACATGGCATCTTGTGTCATGAGTAAACACTGTCACATCCACAAAATTAGACATTTTCCTGAAATCAGAACCACACTACTAAGTCTGATATTGTTGACATCTTGCTTACAAACACACCCATGCAAAGATCTCACCAACAGACCAACGTGCAAACAAACAAACAAACAAACAAAAAATGTACGTAAAAAACTTACTAAAAAAAAAACAAAACCATACAAGTTGATCTTCCCAGATGACAAATCATAGTGGTGTCCCTCTGTACTCAATCTTTGGTTTATTTCCAGAGCAATTTGGCATTAGATGCATTCTTAGCAAGGAGCCATAAGAAGCATTTAATTAAATTTCTTAATTCCTAAGAAATTAATAGCACAAAGCAATGGCTTATAATAAACTGTAGTTATGTAATGTCCTGCAGTGAAGACTCGCACTGACCACAGAGTTTAAGAAAAATATTACAAATCTGCAATATTCAGAATCAGCATTTGGTTTATACAACATTTACTGATCAACTAACAACCAGTGATTCATTCATACAAAAATGTATTTTGAATTTGATGTGAGTAGACTGAAACAATGGCCATTAAAGGGTTAGTTCACCCAAAAATGAAACTTCTGTCTTTAAGTACTCACTCTCATGTCGTTCATTGCAAAACCAAAACAAAAATAACGACTTTATTCAACAATTTGAACTGTTGTCATACGTAGTGAACTCAGTGCAGGCTTCCTTGTTTACGTCCGAATGCCGGCTCATTATTGGCCGGATCCTGTGTCAGCATCACATGGATGCGTTGTGTGGCCAATACTGAGTTGCCGTTCGGATGTAAACAAGGAAGCCTGCACTGAGTTCACTACATATGACGCAATACTTCGGAAGGAAGTTCACTACATATGAAAATGGTTCAAATTTTGGAATAAAGTCGTAAATTTTGTTTTGCCGTACAAAAACTATTCTCATCGCTTCATAACATGAAGGTTGAACCACTGTAGTCATGTTGACTATTTTAACCATGTTTTTAACTACCTTTCTACCTTTTTATGTGTGGGTCAGAAACCCTTGGATTTCATCAAAAATACACAGATGATCACTTTTCTTCCTTTGATCACCTTCTTAGTAGATTTCATCTTTCTCATTCTCATTTTTTTCCGTTACTTGTAGATTCAGCATTATGTTCGGTAGGCTTTCTCTGACTATAAGATTCAGCATAAAAAGCACTGTTTCTATAACCTAGTTTGAAGAGCACCAGACTCTAGGTATATGGTTTCACTATTTGTTTCCCTGTTCTCTTCGCAGTTGAATACATCTTCTGATTATCTCAGGGTAGCCTGGGAAAAGGAGGCTGGTGTCAACTTATCGGTCAACCTCTGGTTGTGGCCAAGAGAATTATATTAAGGGATTGGAAAGCCACTGCTTCCCCATGTTTTCAGAAATGGCTGGCTGAGATGGTGTCTGTCTTAAACCTTGAAAAAATATGGCTTAATGAAGCAAAGTCTATTATTTTTTCTTTGGTCTGGGGTCCCTTCCTCCAACAGAACTTAAAGATAGTAATACATCTGTTATACTATGTTTTTTTGTGCTGATTTCTATCCCTCCAATTGTATGAGTTATATTTATTCTTTGTACTTAATCTAGACATTTATGTCATTTGTAATTTGTTTTTTTGTTTTGTTTTTTTGGGAGGGGGTGGGGAGGGTGTTTGTTGCTGTTTGTTTGTTGTTGTTGTTATAAAAGTAATAAAAATCATATTGAGTTTTCATCAAAAATATCTTAATTTGTGTTCCGAAGATAAACAAAGGTCTTACGTGTGTGGAACAACATCGGGACGAGTACTTAATGACATTTTTGGGTGAACTAACCCTTTAACATCCTTATTGTATACCTATCTGAGTATCTAAGCATGGATAAGTAACCATACTTATTAGCGAATAATCAAAGTGATGAAAACTGCATGTAAACTGGAATAAAGAGTTCTGCTCGTGTCATGTAAACATCTGACTGCAATTAAGACCTTACTCTGATTATGAGAAATAATTGCATTATTGGTGCACATATAAATAAAGTGACTAACGGTCACGATTCCTGTCAGTTCCTCGACTACACCTCCCATAATCCTCCCTGCCTGTCATATGCACACTTCACACCAATCATCATTTGCCACATACACCTGTAGCCTATTATCTGGACTATTTAAGACTCACTCACACACCACCTCATCGTGAAGTCTTGTTTTAACATTGTGTACATTACTGAGCGTTATTATCTTGTCTGCCTGCTACCGATCCTGTCTGCTTACCATTTACGATCCCCTGCTGCCTGCCTTTGGACTGTATATTGTTTCCTGACCTGTGAGTGATATCTGCCTGTCCTGATCATTGCCTGTATCCTGACCACGATTTTGCCTGTCCCTTGCTGTTCCTGTTTGTTCCCTTTTGACCCTGCCTGTATGACCATGCTCACTTTTAATAAAGCTTTGCATTTGGATCCCTGCCTGAGTCCAGCTTCGTTACACTAACATTGTTTATTTAAAAATAATAGTAATAAAACATAATAACAAAACAACTTAAACTAGTCTTTTAAAAATCCAGTTTAAAGCACAAATGTCAAGTTTTTAGAAATGTGCTCTTGTATTTATGTTGGGTTTCAATAGTTTTGAACTGGTTTGAAAAACATGCGAAACGTTGCACCACATGCCATTTTACAAGCTGAACTAATCTTACCTAGACATAAAAAGGTAAAATTATCTTTAAAAGAATTACTGACCATGACACACAGTCAAGGGTCTGCACTCTGCAGAAACCATCTCTTCAGTAGAATGCTGCAGGGATGATGTATTTTCGCAGGCCAACATGGAAGCTAGCATCACACTAGTTCCCTCGACAAAAACCCAATAGGATTTTTCCATAGGCTTATGAATTATCACAAAAAAAAAAAAAAAAACTCTCATCAACAAAAGTTCGATATTTTCACATTTTGGTAATCAAGATCATTTTCACCAATGGACACAACTTTTATGAATTTTGATGTCTAAATACAATTACCAGAAATAAAAAGCTAACCTTAGACTACCAAACAAACAACACCACGGTAGCTAGACTTCAATGTCACCACCACCAAGCTTCCACCAACTTTTTCAGTCTATATTAAAAAACTATTTTCCCTGAAAGTGTGTAGAATAGCTATTAAACACAACGAGGCTGTGAAAACGGACTATTGCGTAGATGAGTTCACCTGTTCGGTGTGATGAAGTTTAATGTCCCTGACAATGTCTCTGTAGTCCCATTTAGCAACTTGTTAGCAACCACCTTTTTGATCATGAGTGGGTTATTTTTCGTCATACAATAAAATGTGAAAATACCTTCATTATGAAGGACAATTGTATTACCCTGTTAATTTAACCAACCCACCAAAAAAAAAAAAAAAAAAAGGTGCAAAGTCATTGACCTTTAAGTCTCATATCTCCTGAAGCCATATTATATTTACTGTACTGGTATTACTTCAGTTAACCATGTTATAATTGCTAAGGCCACTCCCTACAAATCCTCACAGATAATGAATAGCATGCGTCATGTAATGACATAAAACTCCTGACTAATCCAGTATGAAATGGGATGACAACCTCTTAATGCAATCACATCACAGCTGAGATCACGAGATGATAATTGTAATCTGAATTATAAAAACTTAGAAGTGCAGACACATCTCAAATCATTTAATAAGAATATGTCAAACAGACCCTTAAAAACAAACATAAAGTGCACAAAATCTGAAAAAGTTTTTTACTTGGGGCAAATCCATAAATCAAAACAGCATTTAGCACTTCAGTCAAGCTAATTTAAAGCTGAGCAAGTGTAAACAAAGACATTCTTATTTTTTATTTTTGTTGCCCTTTATAAATCTGTGATTTACCTACCCATAAAAAGAATGATAAACATGGTGGTAAAAAGGAGCTAGCAATACTGGTTTAAACAAAACAGAACATACGTTTTCCTTCATGAGCAAACCAGCATGCAACAGTGTAAAACAAGACTTGTTTCTTGTACATCACCTGTGTGCATGAGGTTTGAAACATGTCATTGACTTGTGAACATTACATCACATGCTTTAATATCCCTCAAACCATTTTCAAAGATCAATTTAAGCTGCTTTAACAAATGTAAATAAAGAACATTGCTCCAAGGCTGTAACTCTAACCATGCTGTATGGTTTCAACCCTTCATCTGTCTTCTCAAGCTAATCAGTTTCAATAAAAAAGGCATATATTTACAGACAAATAAAAAAGTTCTTGAGTCTCACATCTTGGCTTTCTGTAAGCTTTAGGTAACTAAGCATAGAAGGCAAGCAACAAGAATAGTGTGGAAAGAAGACAGACACAAATGAATAGAAAACCATCAGGTAGAGGAAGGTGAGAAAAAGAAAAGGTGAAGAAGGGATGAACATCAGTTCACCGGCGTCCAGAGCGCAGGGAGACAGGTGCACAGCAATAGACTGCAGAAGAAAAGAAAGAGAGGAAAAAGGCAAATATTGCTTGATTATAATGTAATATTTAGTATATACTGCTACATTCTGAATTTTAGTAAACCTCTAAAAGCACTTGCAAGTATAATATATAATAAAATCACTGTAACACAACCATGAGTGTTTTTGTAAAATGGCTTTATCTATGTGATATATATATAGTTCACTGACCTGTTTGTAGACTGTTTACTCACCAAGCAACTTGGTGCATTAAAAATATGTGCATACTCCAGCCCCATACATACACACAGAAACATACAAAAAACAAAACAAAACAAAAAACGAACAAATGCAAGTTTTGGGAGTGACAACCGCATCTAAATGCAGGAGTGAATCAGCTAAATTATCATTCTGAGTTACTCCAAAAATTGCAATGATTGCCATAGTGGTAACCACAAAATTTTGAACTTGCAGCTATAAAACAGAAACATGAATGCCAACATTTTAACGGTCACTGGGATTTGGCCAAGTAAGACATGTTCCTGGATCAACATATTTTGTTGATCCTGGAACAACATTCCTGTCTGAAAATTTGAATGTCCTAACCCTATCCCTACTCCTAAACCTAACCCTACCCATAACCTATCCCTAACATCTATGGAAGCCTGTTTCTGTCACACTTGAGTAAAAAAATGATTTTATCATAACAATGAGAAACTTTCTCGTAATAATGAGAAACTTTCTCGTAATAATGAGAAAATTTATCATAATAATGACATCTCTGGTCCTTGTCATGGTGTTGACGCAACGGGAACACCTTCAGAGTGTGCCGGTGTCTGAGTCACATTTAGTACATGCAAAATCATTGGCCTAGTATGAAGTCAGGTGATGCAACGAAGTATGTAATCAATTCTATAAATAACACCTGCGTGAGAATGATTTTCACAGGCTGGATGATTATCACATCATTTTGAAGCAAAAAATCTAGGCTTCTACATTCAGTACCCAGAAGTCTTGTGGACACATATTTAGTATTTGTTTTGTGACCTTATTTCAGTGACTTAATTTTTTTTTTTTTTCAATAACCACACATAAACATTATGCTCTCAAAAATACAAACATGTACATACATGTTGCTCACTTATTATGGTAGCCTAGTTCGTGCTGAGTTTCAAGGTCAGTGTAATGACACTTTTGCCATTAATATGTTTATAAGCAACTGAAAAAAAGCACAAATGTCAGGGCATGTCAAAACTTCTCCAGGGCCCCAAAAACCCTTAGACCCCTGGGGGTTAAACAACCCTTCAAGTACCACAGAAAGATCCCACGAGGAAACCCATGGTTTGCAGATTGGCCTCAGCCATCTGGCACCATGCAGAAAACGGGACACCAAGACATGTTTTCCGACTGAAAAACCCTCAATCTGGTTGTGGCAAGTCAAAACAATGGCCACATTGTGGGGGTTAGTCCAGCTGACAGACGCTCCTGAAAGAACTCCAATATGTGAACCAATTGTGCAATCAACTGGGTTAAGATGGTGTTGCTGACACCATGATGAAAATAAAAGGCATTTAAGAGAGTACAGCTTTCTGGTAGAGGGAGCGCTAGCATTGGGAATGGTATCAATAACTTCAGTAGAGAGACCAGAATCTTTGAATTGGTACCCCTCATGGGCCAGACCCACAGTTTTCAAATCTCTGGTCAGGGGTGAAAGATTGTCCCCCGAGCCTGGGACAGAAGGTCCATCTTGGTTGAAATCTCCCAAGGAGAGCCTTCCAGGAGAGACAGAGTGTCCACAAACCATACTCGGGCCGGACAGAATGGGGCTACCAATATCAAACAAAGGCCCTCCTGACAGACCCTCACTAGGACTTGACGGATGGAGATCTGCTGGCCTATCCTCAGACTGCCTACCATGGTGTGAATAGAATTCACCCGAGACGGGGACAATTGTGCCTGCATCGTGGTCGAATCCCAAACAACCCCAACAAACGTAGTTCTCTGACATGGTGAAACAATACTCTTCTTTAGTCTCAAACCTACATTCTCGATATAAGCAAGAACATCATCTCAATGTCGAACCACCAACTCACACAATGGATGGAGTGGAAACCCCACCTGGAACTCCCTGAAACATCAGAGGTGACGGGGGTGGCGCAGAGATTCCTGGAAGGTGATGGGGGAGAGAGGTGGAATGATGGAAAGAAACCACTCTCCCTCCCTCTAGGGGGCATATGACATCAGGACTTCTTCTTATCAGCACGCTTTGCTGCAATTACAGTTCTGAGGTCAGGTCTGCCTCCTGCAAGCTGGGGCTGAGAGCTTCGCACCAATCCCTATGAGGGGACCCACAAGCCATAACACTGGCCTTCTGTTCCTCTCTCCTTGAGCTGGGAGCCCTGTGGCCCTGCATAGTTCTTTCACTGCTTCAGGGCCAATGCCCTCACCGGTGTCGAATTCTTCAAGCAGATCAGCCTGGTAGGCCTGCAACACCGCCATGGTGTGCAGAGACCCACCAGTCTGACCTGATTGCCTCATAAGCCTTACCCAACAATGAATGATGTAATGCTCGAGAGCTGATCAAACGTGTTCTGTTCCTAAACAAAGAACACAAAGCTCGTGTCCATCGTCCCCAGGAATGAATGGGGGCATGGCAAAACACATCTCTTAAACTTTGACATTTCTTTTTTTTTCCCAACTCCTGTTCTAAAGTCAGACAGACTGAAAGTTTGGCGCACATTGATTATGCACTTTGTTGCTTCACCTGACTTCATCCTAGACCAACGATTCAGACACCAGCACGCTCTGAAAGTATTCCCATTGCATCAACACCACGACCTGGCAATGTTGCTAACATGCCACTCCCTTCTGGTCTACTGCTTTGCACATACATAGAAATAATATTTTGAGAAAGTCATTATTATGATAACATTTTTTATTAATATGAGAAAGTTTCTCATCTCATTACAAGAAAGTTTCTCATTATTATGACATACTAACTCATTATGAAAAACTTTCTCATAATAATGAGACACTAAGGGTATACTCACACTAGGCATGGTTTCCTTGAACTTGCCTTGAGGCCGAGCGCGACTGTCCCCCCGCCCCCGCTGGCCTGCACTCATACTGCACTTAACGTTCCAGGCCAGGGCACGCTTATGTCATATACGATGCAACTTTTTGTATGGAAGAAAACAGGAAGAAAAGCACTTCTGCTAAGATACTGCCTAATAGATTTATCATTTATGCCGCGCAGTGATTTTCACTTGCTCGTATCAGAAGATTATTACGAAGGCAGCTGACGTTAATGGAGGAATTTGCAGCTTTACTTGCAAACTATAATTCCTGTTCTTCAATAAGGTGAGTGCCAGGTCTTTTAAAAATACAAATACACTCGAATTAATTACATTAATTGAAAAGTGTACTATCAAAGTAGTAATAAAATGTTTGCCATTGTAATGATGACAGTAGCATACACAAAAGTAGTAGCTGTTCTGTGCTCTGGCGTGGTTAGCGCTCACACTGCATACAAACTGGGACAGGAACCAAGGCTTTTTCCACATGACCAGAGCACGAAGGCATCGCCGCATGACTTTGATCATACTAAAAAAGAATTTCCCCTCGGAGAAAACCCCTTGGTCCTGAGCAACTACTGTAAGGGTCTCATGTGCAGAAGGCCAAAGGTTATCACGTTGGACGCAGCTGCCATGAGACCCAACAGTCTTTGAAACTGTTTGACAGTGAGTGACTGGCCTAGTTTCACCCCATTCACGGCATTGAGAATGGAACTTACACGAGCAGGAGACAGATGTGCCTGCATCGTGGTGGAGTCCCAAACTACCCCTAAGTAGTTGGTAATTTGATCCGGAACCAGCACACTTTTCTTTGCATTGAGCCTCAGCACAGAGTATGACAGAACAACATCTCGATGTTGAACTGCCAGATGTTCTGTTTGAGCTATAATCAACTAGTCGTCGATATAGTTCAGTACGCTGATGCCCCGGAGTCTCAGTGGAGCCAGAGCTGCATCCATGCACTTCGTAAATGTGCGGGGTGATAAGGCCGAAGGGAAGAACCCTGTACAGGTAAGCTTTGCCCCCGAAAGCAAACCTGAGGAACTTCCTGTGTTGAGGATGGATGGATACATGAAAGTAAGCATCTTTCAGGTCTATCACAACAAACCAATCCTCGGACCTGATCTGTAGGATAACCCTCAATCCATCTTTGGAACAATGAAGCATTGGTTGTAAAACCCTGACAGCTTGCTGGAAGGAGAACCCCTTCCATAGCTCCTTTTTGCAAGAGCGTCATAACCTCCTGTTCCATTACCAGAGACTGCTCGGGGGCCACCACTGTGGGAAGGACCATATTAAACTGGGGAAGATGAGACCCGAATTTGTAACCCTTTTCTATTGTGAGCAGCACCCATTTTGACCCAAATATTTGGGAGAAGTTTCCATTCTGCCAGAAATTTACTAAGGGAACCAGTCTCTCGAGACTGGCCTCTGGTGTTTTTTGAGCACTTGACTCGGTGCCCTGAAGTGGCAAACTGGCAAGGAACAGCCAAATCAAGTGATGACCAGCCCTCCTCGGAGGGTTGGTGGAGACCGCTGCGCCCTGAAGCACACTGGGTGGCAGGGTTAGCAGAACAGCCCCCTGAGGACGCCAAAGAGGGATGGGTACCAAGTATTTTAATACCCAACCCTCTCTGGAGGGGGCTGCCCTCCAATGTCCTGCGCCACTGGCATCAGGACCTCTTCAAAGCCTTCTTAGTGATAATTACAGTCCACAGACCTGTGTTAGCCCACAAAGACTTCAGCTGTGTCGCCTGTCCCTGTCCCCAAGCTTTCTGCGGGGGAGCACAGGTGGCGACACTTTCTTTGGATGAACGGTCAGACCAGTGCCCTGAAACGGCGAACCGGCAGGGAACATCTGAACTGACCGCTCTAAAATCCTCCTCTTTCTTGGAGGAACACTGGAAACCACTGCGCCCTGAAGCACACAAGCTGGCAGGGTTGGCAGAATGGTCTCCTTTATTTTCTTTTAAATTACTCAGAATTTAATGTATTCAATATTTCATTTAATCCTCAAATGAAATGCAGCCAGTTATATATATATATATATATATATATATATATATATATATATATTTTTTTTTTTTTTTTTTTTATTTATTTATTTTTTTTTTTGAACAGGCTGAATAAATTTAGAATACAAAAAAGAATTATAGCTCAAAATAATTCGCAAGGTATTTTAGGGAAAGAGAGAAAGGGAAACTCCCGTCTACTCAGATCCCTCAATAAATACATATATAATTACGGACACATGATCTATGCGCAGCCTCTACAAACGCGAGACCCGAGCCTTATATTCATTCTTGCAGCTTAATCTACGCGCTGCCTCGGCAACGTGAGATCGGAGCTATATATTCTTTAATGAAAACTCAATCCACACGCTGCCTCGACAAGCACGAGATCTGAGCTATATTCTTTAATGAAAACTCAATCCAACTCGATCTGAGCCTTGCGTTAGACTTTTATTCCCTCGAGAATAAAGCCAACAGGACTGGAGCTACAAAACTCCCGCTAGTGCATACTTCTCTTCGGGACATTTTAATGAACACTGTCACTGTCAGCTGTGAGCTGACGTGCATGCTCCACTCCCAGCAAACAACACATAAATCGTGTGTATCCCCGCTCGCTTTGTAGTGTAGCCCAGGGGGAAACGCGATTCAAACTGCTGTTCACTATTGATTTTTTTATAAACATGTGATTTTGAAACATGATATGTGTGTGACTGTGAGGTGGCGGGTCCTCAGATCGATATCACAATATCCACCTCCTCAGAGCTGGACAGGTGAGTACAGGTGCCTCAACCCGGGGGAAGAAACCACAGAGCGTGCTTCCACCTGGGAGACGGCACTGAACCTGGCAGGTAAGGGCAGAGAAAGGGTGGTGCCCGTCTCTAACCCCTCTGTCAGATCCCCTCTGTCAGATCAGATGTGAACCCCATGAATGGAGCCTCTGCCCTGCCTCAGCAGAAGCGGGACCTGATCCGCGGGGAACACTGGAACACAATGTCCTGGAAAAGGCTACACAATATTATTTAGATTCATTTTAGATATTTGAGTGACTCGAAATAGCCACATGTCAGAGGTTTTTCAATGGCATCAAAAGTCGCTTAAATCAAATTTTAGAGACAGAATAATCCATTTTATAAGTATTCACAATTTAATTTAGACAGCAAAACACACAAACACACACACACGTTTGATTTTGTGAATTGTGGGGACATGGGGTAATGTCCTCATAAGTCACCCTCTCCTTGTAATACACACACACACACACACGTTTTTTTTTTTTTTTGTGAATTGTGGGGACTTTCCATTGGCATAATGGATTTTACACTGAACAAACTGTACATTCTATCCCTGTACACACACACACACACCCACCCACACACACACCCACCCACACCCACCCACACACACACACACACACACACACACACACACACACACACACACACACACACACACACACACACACACACACACACACACACACACACACACACACACACACACACACACACACACACTAAAATCCTCAGATTTCCTTGTATAAATTAAACAGACCTAAATTAAAATTAACTCCTTTGTAGTTACAATGTGAGGCCTTCCTTATCATGTAACTGGTATTCACTTTTGAGTTAACAGGTACATTATAAGGTTTTGCTTCTTCTAATCTAAGAAAGATTCTTCTAATCTAATCAAGTCTTGGCAACAGAGACTGTGTAATAGAACTCGGCAGAAAAGCATGCCAAATACTTCAGCTATGCCAAATATTAAATGTGTTTTAAGAAAACATTGCAAACCAGTCCAGAGTTCTTTTCTTCAATGAGAATAACTAATTTGTATCCAAACAGAAGTCCAAACTTTTTAATACGACTTCTTACAACACAAGCTGGATGAGGTGGTTTGCTGTCAAATCAATTTCTCCTCAAAGAGAGGCAGAGTAAATAGGAAATCATGTGTTGCAATGAGAACTTCCTTTGTAACCTGTCATAGCGAGCACAGTGTGAACCATGATCTTATGGGAAATAAGTCACAGATCAGGTGTTTGCAGAATTACTATGTGCAGACACACGCAAAGTTGACAAAGTGACATCTTCAACCATAAACACATTGAGAAGCTTAGAAACGGAAAAGAGGAACCAAGCTAAATGGGGAAAAATGAGGATCTACAGTACATTGAGGCTGCAGATCTGTAGGAGAAGAACTCAAGAAAAAAAATACTATTGATGAAAAAATATTGTCAGACAAAAAAAAAAAAAAGCAGAGAGCTGTAAAGAGGATCTGAAGTTAAAGTTAAAAGTATGGGACCTACACTGAGGAGTGATCTGTACATGATTGTAAGAGGCATCTTGGGAGTACTCCCTAAAGGAAGGGAAAAGGTTGGAGGTGACCTGGGATACCTCTTGCAATGGGTTTTGTCTTTTGTAGCAATTGATTGCTGTCTATCCTAATAATTCTGTGAGTATGAGGCTCTTTAGCAGTGGGACCTACTTATTCTTATTCTGTCGTTACATATTGCTGGTCTGTTTCTGAGCATTCTTTAGTCCAAGAACATTAAGTTCCAGTCAAGAGAAAAACTCCCTGATTTTTTTTTTTTTTTTTTTTTTTTTATATCCCACCTAATTAGAATACTGGGCTAATTACCAAACACTTCAATGAATAAATAAACTGGGTTAGTTTTTGGGTAGAAAACAAAGACACTGAGCCAGGACCTCTTTCCAGTACTGGTTTTTCCAGGTTTTTCTCTTTCCAGGACATTTGCAGTTCCTCAGAAAAATATGTATAACCTAAACCATAAATCTCTCTTTATAGATGGATTTTTTTCCCCTCTTAATTTGCCCTTAAAAATTTCTTTAGAATAAAAAAAAAACTGAAACGTTTTTTTGCTTAAGCTTTCATTTCCTGTGTTGCATAAAAGTGAATGCCCTGTTCAAGCAGGAAGGAAAGGACATAGGGAGGACAAAGATCATGTTGAAGAAGCTACAGAGTTCAATAACTGAGCACAAAGGTGCACCAAAATTGGAGGGTGTGTGGGGCAAATCACTGGCCACACCACAAAGAGTAAAGTATGGTGGTGGTGATGGCATCATGTTGTGGGTTTGCTCTCATTAGCAGTAAGTGGACTGTGTTGTTAAATAGAACAATGACTTTGTAGAAAGTTCATCTCTAGAACAAAGATACCAAACACAAGATCAAAGAACATAAAGGTGAATGTCTTGAAATAGCCCAGTCAAAGCCTTGATCTTCATCCAAATTAGAATCAGTGGTTCATCTGACGACTGTGCTGTATAAAAGCCTTCCGACCAACATGAACAAACTGAAAGAATACCCAAAATAGGCAAAAAATTACACCAAAACAGTCTGCAAAGCTGCTATGTACTTGCTTAAAAAACTTAGAAACTGCCATTGCTGCAAACAGTGACCATACCACATTACAGTATGTTTGCATGCAGTTTTAATCAAGCTAGATTAGTGTACAGTTGAGATAAAGTTTCTGTCCATCTCCTTGTCTGTACATGACACAATGTGCGAATGAATATTTGAAGCATTAAATACACGTCACTTCTGTCTTTTGGAGCAAGTGCTCAACATCACGGCCAAATATACATGCTGGATGATGTGAAAATCCAATCACCTTTTTAGGTCTTTTAGTCCAACTTCTCAAAATCTGGACAGATACAATTTCCCTTGAATAAACCATTAATACGACATTAAAAAATGGTTAAGTCCATAAATTGAATTGAATACTAAAGCAAACAACATATATCAGTGTTCTGTTTTTTGTTCTATCAATTTTCTATTTTTTTTTACATACAACTATGTAACATTTAAATAATCAGTTAGTTTCAGTTTTTTGGAACAAAATGCCAGTGTTCGGAGATTGTGTTAAGGGTTTTGCAATGCTCTGTATATATTATCAATGCTATACACAAAGCATAAATCCAGAGCCTGAGGTAGTCAGCTTATGAGTCATTTGGATGTACCAGAATAAATCGAGGAGCAGCAACAACATGAGTGTAGTTACATCAGTCCTGATGTGACATCTAAATGTTTACTCATAATCTTGTCCCTGTCCAGTGGAGGTAAACGCCAGCAGGAGTTTAAAGAGAAATAATATTTGTGGGGTGTTTTGGGAAGAGATGGGACAGCATTCAGTTTAGTGAATAATATATCAGTCTAAGCAATGCCAGTTAAGCAGCTAACAGAACAAAAGCTAGACTCAATTACATATATATATATATATATATACACATATATACACACACGCAGTACACGTCAGGGCTGTCAAAACATGTTATTTTCTGTAATTAATATTTTCTGTTTAGTGTATTAATAATATTTAATGCAATTAACACAGCATCTGTTTTTTCCCCCTTCCTAGCATCCTTTGTCTAGTGAGAATGTTGCGATCACCTCCGCACTGCTGTTCAAAAGTTTGGGATCAGTAAGTTTTTTTTAATGTTTTTGAAAGAAGTCTCTTCTGCTCACAAAAGCTGCATTTATTTGATCTAAAATACAGTAAAAACAGTAATATTGTGAAATATTATTACAATTCAAAACAATTGTTTTCTATTAAAAAAATATTAAATATTAAAAAATGTACACAACTGTTCCCTTTCGAGGGAACTCACGCTGCATCACGCTTTTGGGAAAGCCTCTGTGTGACTGCTTCTGAAGCACTTGTGTCAACTAGTCCAATGGCGAGACGGAACGTCACGAACGGGAAACCAGGAAAGCATAAAAGCACATCTGGAATGACTGGCATTAGCTTCTGTGCCTCAGCAAGCACTCTATGGCGAGCAAACAAACGTTTAGATCGTGTGCTCCTCCCTGCTTTCGTTTCATTACGGATGGGGATACACACAATCTATGTGTTGTTGGTTTGGGAACGGAGCATGCTCTGTCTGCTCTCGAGGGCGCTGACTGTGAGCGTTGCGAGATACTATCGCTTTGCACGCTCCACTCCCTTCTGTCACTCACTGAGGAGGGTGTTTAGGCTTGCGTTCCTCGCAGTACCAGCCCCGTTGCTGCCAAGGCAAGATGGAAGCTGGTATTGCAGGGTTTGCAAATGCAAATCTCACAGAGAGGTTAGAAATGGGCCTTTTCTTCACCTGGGGGATCCAGCACTCTCTCTATGGGATTGGAAGCCATCGGTAGAAATGGGTAGAGATCCCGGTGCTTCAGTCTATCTCTGAGGAGGCAGATATGCTGAGCATCGATATGTGAGAACTGAGGACTTGTCACCCTCATCTCCTGCTTATGAGGAGCATGCATGGTCAGCTCTCTCTATATTTTTATATATATATATGAAAATAGGGAGGTCTGCGTTCATTCATAAAAATTCCCACCGTTGTTGACTTTTTTTCTCAAGGGAAAAACAGACTATGCAATAAAGAATCGAGTGGCTTGGATCTCGCATTTGCTGAGGCAACGCATAGATTAGTCCATAAAGTGTAGTGTGTTGCAAGCTATGAATTTATGATTCTTTTATTGTACACTGAAACTATTCTAATATAGTTCAGCCTTTCATCCAGATAGTGTTGTCATGTCTGGTTGATATTTTTGCTGTATTCAATTTTGAGGAATTAAATGAAAAATACTTATCTGACTGTGATCAGTTAGATTCATGTATTAGTTCGACCTTTCATCCAGACTGTGTTAACTTGTCTGGTTGACTCGATGCTCAGCACATCCGCCTCCCCGGAGCTAGACAGCTGGAACATCTTGTTATACCATTTAATTTCTCAAAATTAAATGGTATAACAAGGTGCTGCAGCTGTCTAGCTCAGAGGAGACGGATGTGCTGAGCATCGAGTTGGGGGAAATTGAAGATTTGCCATCTCGATTCCCTGTGTATAAGGAGTTTGTGAAGATTTAATTCAGGCTGTGGCAAAGTGAAACATTATGGCTGGCTGAGAGACAGGGCGCTCGGCCAAAAGTTTTCTTGTCATCAAAATAAAAACCCCTATGTCGAGGCCTTCCATTCTTTCCTGATCTCCACCATGCGAATTCAAGATCGTGGATTAAACCCTTTTCAGCTCCGTTTTTCAGTTCTCAATTCAAAATATATAGGGGGCTGAAAATTTGTATGGGGCAATACCAAGGGTGGAACAGACACTTGGAAGCTATCTGTCCTATCATGGCGTCATCCCCCAGTTAGAACTACTTGGCACTGGTGGGTAAGGCATATATGGGGGGCAGCCCCAGCCGTTAACAGGCTCCTTGTCCTTGTACAAAGAAGGATGGGGGGTTGCGTCCCATCTTAGAGCTGCACCATCTAAATCGCTCAGGCAGATTGTGATTCAAATCAGATCCGAGGACTGATTTGTCACCGTAGATCTCAGGATGCATATTTCTACATATCCATCCTTCCACAGGGTTC
Organism: Chanodichthys erythropterus; assembly: GCF_024489055.1. Taxonomy (NCBI): domain Eukaryota; kingdom Metazoa; phylum Chordata; class Actinopteri; order Cypriniformes; family Xenocyprididae; genus Chanodichthys; species Chanodichthys erythropterus. The sequence goes on along the minus strand of NC_090222.1, from coordinate 11,219,741 downwards.
CTGTGGTCCCTGAGGTTCGTTTTCAGGGGTGAAGCATACCAAAATTGGGTTTTTCACGGTTTAGCTCTATCACCCTGCACTTTCACTAAATGTGTGGATGCAGCACTGGATGCGACTCCGGGGCATCCACATGTTAAACTATGTCAACAATCTCAGCACAATCTGATCAGACGGTGGTTTGGCATTGAGATGTTGTCCTCACCAGTAAGAAAGAGTTGGGGTTAAGGCTGAATGTCAAGAAGTGTGTGCTTTCTCCAGCACAGGGAACCACTTTTCTATGCATGGTGTGGGACTCAATGACGATGCAGGCATGTCTGTCTCCTGCTTGTATCGGTTTGATTCTCACAGCCGTAAACAAGATAAAGCTAGGCCAGTCACTAACTGTCAAACAGTCTGTGAGATTGTTGGGTCTGATTGCAGCTGCGTCCAACGTGAACCTTTAGGCCTGCTGTACATGAGACCCATGCAGTGGTGGCTCAAGACCAAGGGGGAACCCACTCTGCACGATCAAGGTCCTTGCACCTTGATAATATAGAGGAAGCCTGGTTTCCTGTCATTGCTTCATGCTCACGACAGATGCTTCCCTCATGGGCTGGGGGAGCGGTTAATGAATGCCGTTCAGCTCAGGGTCTGTGGAGGAGTCATCATCTCTCATGGCACATAAATTGCCTGGAAATGTTGGCTGTCTTCACAGCATTAAAGCATTTCCTCCCAGACCTGAGAGGACATCATGCACTTGTTTGCACAGTCAACACATCAGTGGTCTCTTATATAAAGCATCAGGGGATCTGTGTCTATGCATGCTATACAAACTGGCACAGCAGATCCTCCTGTGGTCCCAAGGAAAACAGCTCTACATGAGAACAGTATACATTCCAGGGGTACCAAAATTTAGGAGCAGACATCCTGTCAAGGCAGGGGCTGAGGCCCGGGGAATGGAAACTTCACCCCAAGGTGGTGAAGTGTATATGGGAGGTTTTCGGCCAAGCAGAAGTGGATCTGTTCACGTTCCAGGATACAACGCACTGTCCACTTTGGGGCTGGGCGTTATAATACAGACATGACAGTCAGGTAGGCTGTGAAAAAACCCTCTGTAATCATGTCTCAGCTCATCATAAACAGCAATACTGTGAAATATTATTACAATTTAAAATAATGGTATTCTATTATATTCTTTAAAATATAATGTATTTCTGTGATGCAAAGTGTCTGAACAATTATGTTACCTCTGTGGCATTTATATAGGCTTTTAGCTTAAAAGCATGCACATTTGGAGAAATATTGATGGATTCTTATATATTTATGTCAAATTTACTTAGAATACTTAGAAGTAATATTTATTGTCATCACTATGAGTGCTGCATACTGTGTTTTTAATTCAAATTTGCAGCCGGAGGGCGCTCTCTGTGCACATTTAGTCCACAAATTATTCTAATGAAGAAGAGGACATTTCAGGAATGGTGTTTTTAATTCATACTTGCAGCCAGAGGGCGCTCTGAAAACCTTTAGGCCACAAATTCATATAAAGAAGAAAAGGAACTAGGAACTAGCGGTATGTCTTCTAGAGATCACTAACCAGGGCTTTACCATCCAAATAAACACTTTTCGAGTCAATAAATACACGATTGAAACGATGTATGCATGTATTGCCTCTGAATAGCGCTGGCTCCGTGGGCGTGGCCGCATTAGCGGGTAATGAGCTGAATCACAGACTTCTGACATGGCTCTCTTTTCATACAGATTACATAAACACAGAATGTTTGTTTTTGATTTGACTTGCATTTAAAACCTGACATTTCAATATTTCTTTAGACATAAAAGGTCATTTTTTTTGTCATTAGTATTCATAAGTTACAGTTCATTTTTCTTTCACTATCAGATTGGACTTCGTTCAGAGGGAGACGAGATATCACGCATCATGTTAGTTTTCTTTATCTTACAAAAAGCACAACATTGTGTTTTTACTCTGAGTGTACACAAATAAAAGAAGACATTCTATAGTTTCAATAGATATATTACTTATGCCTCTATGACAAGAAATGATGGAGTAATTTAAGTCTGTTTTGCTGCAATGTGAAAAAAATCCTACAAAACGTGCCGACGCGTTTTCAGACCTCAGGGAGTTAAGTGTTGATCTCGAATGTGGGACCCAGTTAACTGCCCTATTGTGTAGCGTCTGGACCAATCAGACACACAATTATTAATTATATTTAATGTATAATCCAGAAAACTCTCCCAACAAAGTTCTGTGAATCCATCCTCCAAAACTGCAACTAACATCCAAAATGAAGCTAACACACAGGCAGAACCAGGTGTCCTGTTACAGGACACAGGAAAACTAATAAGATCTTTTTTTTTTTTTTTTTTTTTTTTTTTACGATCAGAAAGAATTTGCAGAGATTTGTGACTCTGACTTAATTCTTTCTGAGAAGGACAAATAAACCCTTTTAATCCTATATATTCTATATACAGTGGGTACGGAAAGTATTCAGACCCCGTTGACATTTTCAGACCCTTTGCTGTGACACTCGTATATTTAACTCAGGTGTTGTCCATGTCTTCTGTTTATCCTTGAGATGTTTCTACACCTTTATTTGAGTCCAGCTGTGTTTGATTATACTGATTGGACTTGATTAGGAGGCCACACACATGTCTATATAACACTTTACAGCTCACAGTGCATGTTAGAGCATATGAGAATCATGAGTTCAAAGGAACTGCTTGAAGAGCTCAGAGACAGAATTGTGGCAAGGCACAGATCTGGCCAAGGTTACAAAAAAATTTCTGCTGCACTTAAGGTTCCTAAGAGCACAGTGGCCTCCATAATCCTTAAATGGAAGACGTTTGGGATGACCAGAACCCTTCCTAGAGCTGGCTGTCCGGCCAAACTGAGCTATCGGGGGAGAAGAGCTTTGGTGAGAGAGGTAAAGAAGAACCCAAAGATCACTGTGGCTGAGCTCCAGAGATGCAGTCGGGAGATGGGAGAAATCTGTAGAAAGTCAACCATCACTGCAGCCCTCCACCAGTCAGGGCATTATGGCAGAGTGGCCCAACGGAAGCCTCTCCTCAGTGCAAGACACATGAAAGCCCGCATGGAGTTTGCCAAGATGGTGAGAAATAAGATTCTCTGGTCTGATGAGACCAAGATATAACTTTTTGGCCTTAATTCTAAGCGGTATGTGTGGAGAAAACCAGGCACTGCTCATCACCTGTCCAATACAGTCACAACAGTGAAGCATGGTGGTGGCAGCATCATGCTGTGGGGGTGTTTTTCAGCTGCAGGGACAGGACGACTGGTTGCAATCGGGGGAAAGATGAATGCGGCCAAGTACAGGGATATCCAGGACAAAAACCTTCTCCAGAGTGCTCAGGCTCAAAACTATCTCCTTACCTTAGCAGATTCACAACGGTAAGCTTGTAATAATGTTTTATGATTCTGGTGGTACTGGGGGGTTTCCGCTGGAAGTTCAAGCATGTCTTTGCATCATTGCATCACGTCTGTAAACAGAAAGAGTGAGTCCCAGCTAGAAGGCTATATCGCATGTGAGGCGGATCATTTATAGCCTTTTCTTACCGCAGCTGCAATAATTAAACTTATCATTTGGATGGCGGATTGTATGGTATGACAAATTATTGTTAGAGATTAGACTGTACAGAAATTGTAATCTACAGGTAATGCTACACACTAAATACACATAGTAACGCAATGCTGATGTTGTTAACATTAAGAATTTGAGAACAAATTTTAACAATAATAATAAATTGCACAGTTTGACATGATCCGAGCTAAGCGATCGTTAGATTTAATCACCATTGGCAGCGCGATTTATTGTAATGCTTTTTTTTTTTCTCAGTTGGTCAGAACAAAAGTGGCAGACATGTACTTACTTGTTCAGATGACATTTTCTGGTGAAAGTTCCTACTTTAAATCATACTTCAAGACTACAATCTGTGATTCTGAAGTACAGTATCCACACTGATGTGGTGACTGACAGCAAACATTAGATTCATCCACGCTGAGGAGCCGTGCCGAGGCACAACTCACAAAAAAAAAGATAATTCCACAAACAACTGCAATTGCAGGTTTCAAACAGAGATGGCAACAAAGATGCAAAACTTACGGAATGCAGCTTTAAATAAATGCAGCCTATGTGAGCAGAAGAGACTTTATAAAAAAAAATAAAAAAATAAAATACTACCGATCCTAATATATAAAACTTAAATAACTGAAATAAAGACTTTCTCTGCTGTCAGGAAATGGCAGTACTGAAAAAATATCTAAAGCATCAAACATGTTCACTTACAAAATCTGCAAAAATTCAGAGTTTTCTATCATTTAATTGACCATGAAAAATCACTTGATATTAACTCTTTAGACATGATAATCTGAATTACTGTGACAAATGAGCTCAGTGATAAAGCAGTGTAGTAATGCTTGTACCGAGGCCACAGTAAGGAGTTTTTGATCTTTAGATTAGAGTGGCATTTTCTTAACACTAAATTCTTACAGATTGTAATCTATATGTTGGAAAGATTTAAGACGAGTATAAATTTACTACTCCCCTCCTATCGGCCCACTGATGGGCCTGGCTGTTATCTAAATCAAACCTAATAAAGCTTTTTACCAATAAAGATAAAAACAAAACCCCTGCTATGAGGGGCCAAAGTGAAAGGGAAATGGACATGAATTACAAAATCTACTTTTGTTTATTTACTGTGTTGACTCATTATTCATGTCCTAAATCTTTTAGGTGATGTTATTAAATTGAATTATATATAGATTTATATCCTTTTTTTTTTTTTTTGCATATGCAGTTGCTGCTTGCATTAAAAAGGTGAAATACTGACAGAATATATACACTATATTGCCAAAAGTATTGGGACACCCCTCCAAATCATTGAATTCAGGTGTTCCAATCATTTCCATGGCCACAGGTGTATAAAATCAAGCACCTAGGCATGCAGACTGCTTCTACAAACATTTGTGAAAGAATGGGTCACTCTCAGGTGCTCAGTGAATTCAATAAGTGTGCAATAAGTCCATTCGTGAAATTTCCTCACTACTAAATATTCCACGGTCAACTGTTTGTGGTATCATAACAAAGTGGACGCAATTGGGAACAACAGCAACTCAGTCATGAAGTGGTAGGCCACATAAAATCACAGAGCGGGGTCACAGTGCGCAGAAGTCGCCAACTTTCTGCAGAGTCAATAGCTACAGACCTCCAAACTTTGTGTGGCCTTCAAATTAGCTCAAGAAGAGTGTGTAGAGAGCTTCATAGAATGGGTTTCTACGGCCAAGCAGTTACATCCAAGCCTTACATCACCAAGTGCAATGCAAAGCGTTGGATGCAGTGGTGTAAAGCTTGCCGGCACTGGACTCTAGAGCAGTGGAGACGTGTTCTCTGGAGTGACGAATCCTCCAGGGAGGATTATGGCTTCTCTGTCTGGTAGTCCAATGGATGAGTCTGGGTTTGGCGGTTACCAGGAGAACAGTACTTGCCTGACTGCATTGTGCCAAGTGTGGTGGAGGGAGGATTATGGTGTGGGGTTGTTTTTCAGGGGTTGGGCTTGGCCCCTTAGTTCCAGTGAAAGGAACTCTTAATGCTTCAGCATACCAAGACATTTTGGACAATTTCATGCTCCCAACTTTGTAGGAAGAGTTTGGGGATGGCCCCTTCCTCTTCCAACATGACTGCGCACCAGTGCACAAAGCAAGGTCCATAAAGACATGGATGAGCGAGTTTGGTGTGGAGGAACTTGACTGGCCTGCACAGAGTCCTGACCTCTACCCAATATAACACCTTTGGGATGAATTAGAGCAGAGACTGTGAGCCAGGCCTTCTCGCCAACTTCAGTGCCTGACCTCACAAATGCACTTCTAGAAGAATGGTCAAAAATTCTCATAAACACACTCCTAAACCTTGTTGAAAGCCTTCCCAGAAGAGATGAGGCTGTTATAGCTGCAAAGGGTGGGCCAACTCCATATTATACCCTACGGATTAAGAATGGGATTTCATTAAAGTTCATATGCACGTAAAGGCAGGCGTCCCAAAACTTTTGGCAATATAGTGTATATATAGTAGTGGAAGAGAGTAACTGTAAAAAGAAGCTGAGAATTTGGCTCACTGTGTTATGGTTTGATCCAGTGAGAGTGATAAGAGACAAAAAAAAAAAAAAAAAAACACATAAGAAAATGGTTTTTTTTACCTTTATGCTGTCATCTGGGTTTCTTTTTTTTTTTTAACCCCAGGTTAAGGCAACTGGGTTAAGAAACATTTTAAATCAACTATTTTGAAATGGCACGCTTTTAACCCTGAAGGGTTAGTTTCAACCCTTTCAACCCTTAAAGGGTTAGTTCACTTAAAGATGAAAATTCTGTCATTAATTATTCACCCTCATGTTGTTCCACACTGTAAGACCTTCGTTCATCTTCGGAATACAAATTAAGATATTTTTGATGAAATCCGAGAGGTATATGACTCGTCCATAGACAGCAATATAATCAACACTTTCAAGGTCCAGAAAGGTACTAAAGACATTGTTAAAACAGTCGACGTGACTGCAGTGGTTCAACCTTAATTTTATGAAGCAACAAGAATACTTTTTGTGTGCAAAAACAAAACAAAAATAACGACTTTATTCAACAATATTTTCTCTTCTGTGTCATTCTCCTATGTTGTTTGCATCCAGTGCTTTCAGGTTCTATGTCAGAATGCCGACTCATTGAACTCATCACACGCATGGTCGTGCTGCTCACGTGTGCAGCTTTGGCCAATACTGAGCCAGCATTCAGATGTAAACACGGAAGCCTTCACTGTGCATACTCTGTCACCTGCGTAAGGATAATGACAGGGAAGAGAAGAGATTGTTGAATAAAGTCATTATTTTTGTTTTGTTTTTGCGCAAATAAAGTATTCTCGTTGCTTCATAAAATTAAGGTTGAACCACTGTAGTCACGTCGACTGTATTAACGATGCCTTTAGCACCTTTCTGGACCTTGAGAGTGTTGTTTATATTGCTGTCTTTGGATGAGTGATATACCTCGCAGATTTCATCAAAAAATCTTAATTTGTGTTCCGAAGATAAACAAAGGTCTTACAGGTGTGAAGCGACATTAGGGTGAGTAATTAATGACAGAATTTTCATTCTTAGGTGAACTAACCCTTTAAATGCACAAAGTGTGAAACAATGCTGTGCTAACGTGTTAGGCCAAATTGTTAAGCTACAGAAAAACAATCATAAACTAACCCAATGCTCATTTCATTAAATATACATGCACTTTGTACTATTTCTGAGATTTAAAATGTCAAACAGTGATAGAAAACAATCTTCAGCTATATTGTTTTTGCAGCATCTTGGGACATTCACAGCGGATTTACAGTTCAAGTTGACTTTTCCAAAGATAGACAAGCTGTTATTAAAATAGGTTGTGTTGAATGTTGTCTAATCAATGCTATTAACCTCATGAATATGCAAATTTTTAATGTTATAAATATCATAAAATGAAAAATTAGAAACCTGAATACCCAAGAAATATTACCTAGTGAGGGTAAAGTGTAAACAGTGTGAAACAAGCAACGAAATAACCTAGGATATTGTAGGTGCAGCCTCTTTTGTAGGTGCAGATTAATCTTATTCCCATAACTGGCTTCTTAGGAGACACTGAGCATGGAGGAACCAATAAATGGCATCCCTCTCTATACTCCTTTTAGCTTTTACACTGAAACTTTGTATTTTTTATTTTTTTTTTTATCAAAGTCTGTGGTCAATGCTTTGTAAGATGCACAGTTCTTCAATGTTAAGACTTGTTCTTTTTTTTCTTTCTCCCCAGCAAATGGAGACAGATCCATTTGTTTACTGTTCTACAATTAAAAGCTGTGCAAGAGCATTTTACAAACATTACTCACTGTAGTTCACCCCATCCAAAGAAACAGCAGTGTAGATCAAAGCTTTGAATTTCATGTCTTATTAATTGAAAAGATTCAGAAGAGTTGACAGAGTAATGAAATAATGCCAATTGTGCAGACTCGTCTCTCTTGGCACATGAGGTGTCCTCACCTGCAGCCATCTTTGATTAAACCTTTTCCTAATTAAGGGTGGATCAATTACCCTAAAAGCTGTTGTTTCAAGCAAATATTTATTTTTCCATAATAACCACACTTTGTTTTCTTTTCAAAATGGGAAATTAAAGGTTTCACCTTTAAACCAGTGTCTGTGCTATTTCTTTTCAGAAGTTATGACTGATACAATATCTTTATACTAGAGTTGCTGCTCTTAACCCCCTCACACAAACATGTCTATGCGGACATTGTTGTTTTTGTTCCACCTCTTCTACTAATTTTTCAACAGTGAAACATGGCCAAATTGTGGAACAACAAAAAAAAAAAATGCTGATACTATGCTGATGGCAGAATTTACTTCACAAACTACTGAATGCGTAAAAACCAAGTATCCTTTGAACATTATTTGTACGTTGGACATTGTTTACTGTATATTACAAGGAAGGGTGATATCTTGGCTGAGGGGTTATATGTTGTGCTCTCAGAAATCAGTGATGTGTTATAAAGATGGCCTGGAGCTGAACATGAAAACTCTATATACTTTTTTTTTTTTACCTGTTGTCCCCCCCTCACACTCCAGATTCAATATTAAACTGATTTAGTGTGGGAGAGTAAGCGAAAGAGATGGTGAGCAGATGAAAAACTCAGCATGCGCTTTCAGACATGCTGCTTCTGGGGCCAATTTAACATTATCTTTCCATTTATAGGTCATATTTTGAACAGGAACCAGCAAATCAGCATCGGCAGTTTGCCAGTATAAAGAGCTGTAATAATGCTGGAAAGGTTACAGCTAATTCTCTAATTCTGTTAATTCTAATTATGTTCTAATTTTTTATGGATATCTCTAGAAACAGAAATTGTTACATTACCTATTCCACTATTACGGTTATTCTCCATCTCTTCCATTTTTAGCTCCATCTCTACCTCTGGGTCTTTTGGTGTTGGATCCTCTGAACTTGGACCTGGTTCTTGTTCTGGCATAGTGAGAGGAGCTGCTTCTTCCTTGTGTTCAGGTTCTAGTTCAGGTTCTGGTGTAGATGGGTTGTATGCAGCTATCACGTGAGCCTGGTGTGTGATAGGTTCTTCAGCAAGACTGCTGCTGCTGGATCCTGCAGCTGCATCATCACCACTGGAGCTACTGCAGATGGACCTGGCCGGCTCTGAATCCTCAATACTATGGCTTAGATCAGAGTCATTAGCTGGAGTTGAGGCTCTGGGAGCTGGCAGCAGGGTCCTTTCAACTGGCACCGGGATGCAGGGGGCTCGCACAGGTGCACTAGGCACAGAGGTGGAAATAACTGGCTCAGGTGTACTGGGGTCCGGTGTGGGTGGAGGTGCTGGAGCCTTACGCTTCTTTAGCTGGTTGTGTGTGGACGGAGAGCCGAGGCTTATCTATAGAGGAACAGAGAACAAATGTATATGTTTTAATGTATTGTACTTCAGGGTGTTGCTATGTGGTTGCTAAGATTTTTTTACTCCTATGTCTCTACTAGACACTTGTATCATACTTGCCCATATAAAAAGCCTGGTGAAAATGCACATTTTTGGTGGTCTAGAATAAAAGTTCAGTCAGATTTTTTTATTGTTTTGGAAAGAAATTATGACTTTTATTCAGCAAGGATGAAGGATGGATTAAATTGATCAAATGTGACAGATAAGATGTTTTTAATTGTTAAAAAAAATCTATTTTAAATAAATGTTGCTCTTTTGAATTTTCTATTAAAGGTTTTTTTTACAAACACTTTTTGTTATACTTGCTGAAACTCTCTTCATATCCTGATAGCAATCGTTAATAGAAGTGGTCTAAATATTTATAAAAAAATAAATAAATTTTAAAAAATTTCTGTCCAATGATACAATGTCCTCTGAAGGGAGGGTGGGATCTTTTGCTTTCAAAGCTAGCTTGCTATTGCTAGCCTCTCCAAAATTGCCTACCCTAACTTTAATCAAACTGTACTACAACTGTTTTCAACATTGATAATAAGAAGTGATGCATTTTAGCATGATTTCTGAAGGATCGTGTGACACTGAAGACTGGAGTAATGGCTACTGAAAATTCAACTTTGGCATCACAAGAATAAATTACACTTTAAAATATATTAAAATAGAAAACAATTACTTTAAATTGTAAAAATAATAACAAACAATAATTAAAACTATATATTAAAGGAACACTCCACTTTTTTTGAAAATAGGCTCATTTTCCAACTCCCCTAGAGTTAAACATTTGAGATTTACCATTTTCAAATCCATTCAGCCGATCTCCGGTTCTGGCGGTACCACTTTTAGCATAGCTTAGCATAGTTCATTGAATCTTATTAGACCGTTAGCATCGAGCTTAAAAATGACCAAAGAGTTTTGATATTTTTCCTATTTAAAACTTGACTCTTCTGTAGTTAAATCGTGTACTAAGACCGACGGAAAATAAAAAGTTGTGATTTTCTAGGCTGATATGGCTAGGAACTATACTCATTCCAGCGTAATAATCAAGGAACTTTGCTGCCGTTCCATGGCTGCAGCAGTGCAATGATATTACGCAGCGCCCGTGAGCCCCTGCTTGCACAGGGAACGTTTGTGAGAGACGCTGCGTAATATCATTGCGCCTGCTGCAGCCATGATACGGCAGCAAAGTTCCTTGATTATTACGCTGGAATGAGTATAGTTCCTAGCCATATCAGCCTAGAAAATCGCAACTTTTCATTTTCCGTCGGTCTTAGTACACGATTTAACTACAGAAGAGTCAAGTTTTAAATAGGAAAAATATCAAAACTCTTTGGTCATTTTTAAGCGCGATGCTAACGGTCTAATCAGATTCAATGAACTATGCTAAGCTATGCTAAAAGTGGTACCGCCAGAACCGGAGATCGGCTGAATGGATTCGAAAACAGTAAAACTCAGCTGTTTAACTCTAGGGGAATTGGAAAATGAGCCTATTTTCAAAAAAAGTGGAGTGTTCCTTTAACAATATTACTGTTTTACTGTATTTCTGATCAGATAAATCCAGCCTTGATAAGCCTTCTTTCAAAAACATTTTTAAAAAATCATTCTGACCTCAAGTGTATAAATGCAAATTATTTTTTGTTATTGACTTTCAGCAATGTAAGTGAAATATAATGACACTACAATCCAAATAATCTTATACATCACTTTGATGGACTGAGCCATTACTGTAAAAACGATATGTTGTGGTTTCTTGGCACAACAGACACTGCGATCTTGTGATTTTTGCACCCAATTTAAACACCAATATCCAATTATTTATGGAATTATTCCCTGCATTATACTTGGAAATTGGTTTCTCCCCAAAGAGAGCACTTTAAAAAGTGTCTCCCCTTTTCTTCACATCTTAGTTCCTTTTGGTGTAAGGTGTAAATGAGATCTGGCTAAAACAATATCCTTATACTATCCATAAAGGAAAACCATGTAAATTCCAGGTTTAAAAATGACCTACAATATTCTGGTCACTGTATATGACTTGAGTCCCTCCTTCTGATAATTTAGAAAAGTAATAACACTCTTCGACAAAATCCCAAACCATAAGTATAGACAATAGCAACAGTGATGCTTCCATTAACAGGCACCACTAATATAGAAGGAAAAAAATGCTTAATGAGTTGCTAATGTATATGAAAGTAAACAAAAGAAAACTTGCCCAGAGATGGGAGAGATATAATAGAAGGATGTAAAGTTCCTTTGGCGGCCATTTTAGATCAGAGAACAAGATATATAAAGTAGAATAAAGTTTGAACAAAGCTATAACTTAAAACATGACATCATTACAAGTTCCTCTCAGCGCACTGATGTAAATCTACATCATTGAAGGGTGAATCACAGCCCTACAGTGCAGATGTAATCAAATTTCTGTCAAATTCAGAAACTTGTCAGAGGAGACAAACAAAAGTATTAAACTCAATTTTCAAAGACAAAACAGGTAGTAAAAAGGAACCACTCTCCCTTTAAAAGGAGGTAATTTTCTGTCTTTTTTTGTATCAGCTTGTATATATTGATTGGTAAATACAGCTTAGTAGAGCACTACTGGTTTGTAAAGACATAAAAAAATTCAGACTAGTATTTAAGAATCGAATAACTGCAAACATCGTAGTTTATCCGTTTTAAAGAAAATAAAGCCACCAAAAAATGTGCTGTACTGTACATGAATCAGCTTGCTGGCATGTTGAAACACCAGCAGCCAGCTTGAACAACTAAATTCCAGTACAATTCCATGTAACGGTGGTACCCTAACTATTGGAATTAAATTATTAATGAAATTAATTCCTCAAAATCTTTGCCAATTCGGGTGCCAGGCAGACTCAAATCTACCACATTGAATTAACTGTTTGACCCAGGATAACTCAAACCACCAGTTACACACAATTAGATGTCTATTAATATAAAGGAATTCATTCACGGCAAAAAAACATGCGGCAATGCAGCAATTAATTCCTCTTTATTCAATGAACTGAAGACCTGAGGTAGAATGCCAGCTCGTAGGCCAGGCAACGCTCTGCAGACAGCATTAGAGATGAAGGATCAAACGAGCTAAGCAGACAAACACGGAAGTGATAGGACCCAGCTCTCGTCCGTGCCAAGAAGATCCATCAAAGCAGCAGGTACATAATTCCCCTTTCCGGCCTGTACTGATCTTCACAAACTAGCGTGCACATAATTCAAACGCCCCGCGACTCCACTCAGCAGCCTCTATTGTTGGTCGCCCTCTGACTGCAACTCAACACGTCACTCACTACCTGTCGTTGCTCCTTCCACTTCCTCTTTTATTCAGGTGTTTCCATTCTCAATCCTCCACACCTTTCTCCTGATTGGCTCTGGCATCAATTTATTTAAAAACAGTGTGGTTTATCCCAAAACCGTCACATCCATGTGTGAACCATGAAATCAAAAACAAGCTACAGTATGTTGGAAATTAACAAGCCTAGGAGGAATGTTCCTGGGTACATGCATGCTCAAATGAGGGTCAGAGGTGAGAAAAACATTGAACTACATGACATATTCACACTCTGTATGTTGAGGACAAAAGAAATGGGTCAACATTGACTGTTATAGCATTTGATTAACAAGTGCCTCCTTTTTGTAACTATTCATGTTCCACTACTTGAAATCAATAGGTTGTTTGCAATCACGTGGTTCTGGTGATGCGTGAAATTCCGGTGGAGGGCAAGCAGTGAAAATTAGAATGGAAGAGATGGGGAAAAAGTCCTTTCTTTGCTGGTTTAGAAAGGTATAAACAGAAAATCACAACAAATGTTGGACGCGATCCTTATGTTATGAAGACGAGCGACTTTTCCGCTGAATTAAAAGACTTTCCTGCCATCGAGGAGGCAGATATAGAGGATGTGAAGCTGCCGTCATGCTGCGTTCAGTTATTTTTATTTATTTATTTATTTATTTTATTTAACCTTTATTTAACCAGGAAAGGCTCACTGAGATTAAAAATCTCTTTTACACTCTTAGACCTGGCCAAAATGAGCAGCAATACAATTAGTTTCAACACAGATTTGCACCATACACACAAAATTAAAAACAATTACATTTCACTGCATCATCTTCCATTTGCCGGGATGACTATTTTAAATTGATCTAAAGACAGCTAATTTTTTAAGTTCAATTTCAATTGAAGGTGATTCCAATCAAACGGGGCTGCATACACAAACGCTTTCTTACCAAGTTCATATTTAGCAAATGGAACAAAAAGATTAAAACATTTTTGTGAACGTAGAAAATATTTCTTAACAGTTTTCTGTTGGATAAGTCAGGAAAGATATGAGGGCAACATCCCCAAGATGGCTTTATAGATGATTAAGTACCAGTGCATTTTTCTCCTACTAAACAGAGAGGGCCAACCCACTCTACTGTACAAGGTACAATGATGAGTTGAAGATTTACAATTTGATATAAATCTTAGAGCACCATGGTAAACAGCATCTAAAGAGAGAAGATATAATGGAGCAAACTGATACACTACATCACCATAATCAAGTACAGATAAAAAAGTAGAAGAAACTAATTGCTTTCTTGCATCAAATGACATACAAAACTTGTTCCTAAAATAGAACCCGAGCTTAATTTTCAGTTTTTTCTTCATTTGAGTGATATGAGGACCAAAAGATAAAGCATCATCAACAATGATTCCAAGATATTTGTACTATTTTACTAATTCAATCATGGTACCTTGCAGGGTCTGTAGAGAAATTAAATTAATTTCAAGTTTTTTCGAACCTGAAAATAACATGTACTTGGTTTTACCACTATTCAGAACAAGTTTTAAACTGGAAAGCCGTGACTGGATGACATCAAAAGCAGACTGGGCATGCTGCCCAGAAGAAGCACTACAGTACATGATAGTATAATCTGCATAAAAATGAAAGTTGGCATCTTGAATGTTGTAATCGAATAGTAATATAAATAGTGAATAAGAGAGGCCCCAGCACAGATCCTCGGGGAACACCTTTAACAGTCTCCAGGGAATCAATTACTTTCAATTTGTACACGTTGAGTTCTTCCACATAAATCATTTTTAAACCAGAGAATAACAGACCTTGATAGACCAACACTTTTCAATCTATGCAACAATATTTTGTGATCCACCGTATCAAAAGCTTTTGATAAATCAATAAAAAGAGAGGCACAAAAATCACCATTATCAATTGATCCCACAATATCATTCATAACTTTCAGAACAGCTGTTGTAGTACTGTGTTTTTTTGTGGAACCCAGATTGATTAATCGACAACACTTTGTTTGTATTCAAATTACAAGTTAACTGTTCACTAATACAACTTTCTAAAATCTTTGTTAAAACACAAGCTTTGAAATTGGTCTATAATTGTTTAACACCGCAGGATCTCCTCCTTTTAACAATGGAACAACAAAGGCTGATTTCCAAATTTCTGGAACGACACCAGAATTTAATGAGAGATTAAAAATGTAAGTTAAAGGGGAAGTAATAATATCTGCAGCTAATTTCAAAAATATAGGTTCCACACAATCAGGACCTGGTGATTTATTTGTGTCCAGTGATCTAAGTGCTTTATAAACATCTGAATTTGTAATTTGTTTAAATCTAAACTCCTGCTTTTTGAAACGACTATCTGCAATAATAAAATATGAATCAGGACATGTAGTATTTTGAGATTCAAATAGAAAACCGGAAGCAACAAAATGCTTATTAAAACAATTGAGCATTTGCTTTTTTTCTGAGATACTAGAGGAATCGTCTCGGTTACATTAGGTAACCCTCGTTCCCTGAAGGAGGGAACGGAGACGTACGTCGGACAGAACGACGAATAGGAATCTCGCTAGAGAGGCCAATCTACTTCGAGTGTAACTAAAACGAGCCAATGCACATTGGCATGCAATCATATGCACCAGCAGCTCGCCTCGCAGCGCGGGTATATAATGAGCAGCAGGTGCGTTGCATCTTCAGGTTTTCGCTGAGGAGCCGAACCCAGCAGGCGGCAGCATCAGCAGGACAACGCCTGTGGCGACGGGACGTACGTCTCCGTTCCCTCCTTCAGGGAACGAGGGTTACCTATGTAACCGAGACGTTCCCATTACGTACGTCGAACGTGACCGACGAATAGGAATCCCTACCAAAGCGCCACAGGAGCTGCCCTCTTCCAGCGCTCTGTCGTGAGCCACCTGAACCCCCTTGCCTAAGGACGGTGGGACCAGGCTCACACAGAGAGGGTCGATCACTGTTGTTCCCAAAACCCACTCAGTGCGACAATTGGATAACGCTGGGAAGCGTAGCCTTACATGCGATAAGGAACGCTGCGGAAGCCATATCCTTCCCCGAAGGAGTTATATGGATAAGTACATATGGACTAACCTTGTAGGTTGTACAACATATGGGAGAACTGGGGTGACTCCCAGAGGGAAAGACACGGGCTTCGTTTAGGAGCAGCCGTGGAAAAAGCCATATGGGATCCCCGTAGGGTCACACATATGGAACCCAGCCTAAATCCGGTTCTCAAGGATACAACGGAGTATAGGCCTGGCGCCAGACGCTCCGCCACGGCGGCTGCCGAAGGGTAACCGGAGGACTCAACAGGGTCTGCCCGTAGGGACTCTCTGGAGAATAGAACGCGCATGTAGCGCAGCAAGCCGTCACTAAGCCAGGGCCTCTCCGTGCCTCTGACCTGAGGCGAGAACACGGGAGGAGACCGGCTCGACACGAAGGCTATAGTATCTAGCGAACGTGTTAGGTGTCGCCCAGCCCGCAGCTCTACAAATGTCTGTTAGCGAGGCGCCACGAGCCAGCGCCCAGGAGGATGCCACACCTCTCGTGGAGTGAGCATGCAACCTGAGCGGGCAGGGCACGCCCTGAGCTTGGTAAGCCAGGGCGATGGCATCCACTATCCAGTGGGCCATCCTCTGCTTGGATACAGCCTTTCCCTTCTGCTGGCCTCCGTAACAGACAAAGAGCTGGTCTGAGGTCCTGAAGCTTCGAGTTCTGTCTATGTACAGTCGCAAGGCGCGAACTGGACAGAGCAAAGCCAGGGCTGGGTCTGCCTCCTCCGAGGGCAGCGCTTGCAGGCTCACTACCTGGTCCCTGAAGGGAGTGGTAGGAACCTTGGGCACATAGCCGGGCCGGGGTCTCAGTACCACGTGGCTGTCACCCGGCCCGAACTCTAGGCACGATTCGTCGACCGAAAATGACTGCAGGTCCCCTACCCTCTTGATGGAGGCCAATGCCACCAGCAGCAAAGTCTTCATAGACAGAATCTTTAAGTCTGCTGACAGCAAAGGCTCAAAGGGAGCAATCTGGAGTGCTCTGAGCACCAGAGTAAGGTCCCAAGAGGGTATGGAGGGGGGACGATGAGGATTTAACCGTCTCGCCCCCCTAAGGAACCTGATGACCAGGTCGTGCTGACCAACAGATTTGCCATCTATGTGGTCGTGGTAAGCGGATATGGCAGCAGTATGGACTTTGAGGGTGGAGGGGGACAGCCTACGCTCCAACCCTTGCTGCAAGAAGGAAAGCACGACTCCGATCGAGCATCTTCGGGGGTCTTCTCGGCGAGAAGAACACCACTCGACAAACAGGTTCCACTTCGAGGCGTAAGCACGTCTCGTAGACAATGCACGTGCCGAAGTGATGGTGTTAAGTACCTCAGGGGGTAAGTCACCTAGAACCTCTGCGTCCTGTCCAGGGACCAGAAATGGAGTTTCCAGAGGTCTGGACGCGGTTGCCAAAGAGTGCCCCGTCTCTGAGAGAGGAGGTCCTTCCTCAGAGGGATGGGCCAGGGAGGGGCTGTCGCGAGGAGTGAGAGTTCTGGGAACCAGGTCCGGCTGGGCCAGTAAGGCGCAACTAACAAGACCTGCTCCTCGTCCTCCCTGACTTTGCACAGGGTCTGTGCAAGTAGGCTCACTGGGGGAAACGCATATTTGCGCAGGCCCCGGGGCCAGCTGTGAGCCAGTGCATCTTGACGGTTGATGTACGCAACGGTCGCAGTGTTGTCCGTACGGACCAGTACATGCTTGCCCTGAAGCAGGCCTTTGAGGCGGCTCAGAGCAAGGCGTACTGCCAGCAACTTGAGGCAATTGATGTGCCAATGCAGATGGGGTCCCGTCCAAACCCCTGAGACTGCATGCCCGTTGTACGTGGCACCCCAGCCGGTGGCAGAAGCATCTGTGAACACCACAGCATGCCGGGACACCTGTTCTAGGGGCACTCCTGCCCGAAGAAACAAGGGGTCCGACCACGGACTGAAGGTTCGGCGGCACTCCTGAGTGATTGGCACCCGGAATGTGCCGCGCTGCCACGCCCATCTCGGGACTCGGTCGTGAAGCCAATGCTGAAGCGGTCTCATATGAAGCAGACCGAGCGGTTTTACAGCCGCAGCAGCCGCCATATGCCCCAGGAGCCTCTGAAAGAACTTCAGTGGGACCGCTGTCCTGCCATTGAATGTATTTAGGCAGTTCAACACCGACCGAGCACGTTCCTCTGTGAGGCGTGCTATCTGCTCGACCGAGAATACCGAGAAAAGAGATCCTCTGCACCAGGGCGAGTTTGCTCTTTTCCCAGTTGACCTGAAGCCCCAACTGGCTGAGGTGTCTGAGCACCAAATCCCTGTGTTTGCACAACTGATCCCAGGACTGTGCTAGAATGAGCCAGTCGTCGAGATATTTGAGAATGCGAACACCCTGTTCTCTCATGGAAACAAGGGCTCCCTCCACGACTTTCGTGAAGACGCAGGGAGACAGGGCCAGCCCGAAGGGTAGGACTCTGTACTGATATGCTCGACCTTCGAACGCGAATCTCAGGAATGGCCTGTGTCGCGGAAGAATTGAAACATGGAAGTACGCGTCCTTCAGGTCAATCGCTGCAAACCAATCTCGGGGACGGATGCACTCGAAAATGCGTTTCTGCGTGAGCATTTTGAATGGTAGCTTGTGGAGGCTCCGATTCAAAACTCGCAGGTCCAAGATCGGTCGTAACCCGCCGCTTTTCTTGGGTACAATGAAGTAGGGGCTGTAGAACCCCGACCTCAAATCGGCTGGAGGGACCGGCTCTATCGCGTCCTTCGCCAGTAGGACTGCGATCTCCGCACACAGGACAGGGGCATCGGCATCTTTCACTGTAGTGAAGAGGACGTCCCTGAACTTGGGGGGGAAGCCGGGCGAACTGAATCGCAAAGCCGACCCTGATGGTCCGAAGGAGCCAGCGAGACGGACTGGGGAGCGTGTACCCGCAGCAGGGCAGCGAGGTGGAACACAGGGACGCGCCTCGGGGGGCTCTCTTTGTGAGGCGGCCTGAAGCGGCGTCACAGTGTGCTAGGCAACACTTACCCTCCTCCAGGGGTGGAAGAGCAGCCCCACCCATCTCTGGGTCGCCCGTCTCAGGGGTGATTCTCACCAACCAGTTAAACAGCTGCAGAGACGGGAGGCGTCATCTCCCCGCAATGGATACAGCAGAGCCTGCTGGGCCGGAGTTTCTTGCAGGGGACGACACCCTTGGCGACGAGCAGACTGAGGGGCGGCCCAAGAGGAACTCAATGGTTTGTCATGGGAAGCTCCCCGATCCGCTACTAACTGAGGTGAACCGCTGGTCTCAGTCCTCGACAGTGTCACCGAAAAGGCCACCTCGTAAGATGGGAGCATTGAGAAAGCATTTAGCCTGACAACCTCTCACACCTCACAAGGTAAGCCAGGGGGCACTTCTGGACCACTGAGGTGGACATCGTCTGGCTGAGGGCCTGCGCCGTGACTTTGATCACGGTTAGTCAGCAAAAGCTCAACCCCAGCACAGAACTACCCTCATGCAAAAAGAGTGCCTTGGCCTCACATGCAGGGTGGGTGTGGTCTGTGTACAGCCACCCCATCCAAGAGGGTAGTGAGAGAGGAAAAACTTATGCAGATTCTGGCACCTTTGGCATTCCATATTTATGGCACCAAAATACCCCCATACTGCCAAGTTTTCCATGCACATCTGGAAGACCCAGGAAAGCATGGCTGTAAGCTCCGAATCTGAGTCACCATAAGCACACACCATTACAGTGGGCAGCGTCACCCTCATTTCCAGAGCATAACAGCACTCTCTCCGATGCTGCAATCGACGTCTGTCCCTCAGCTGGAGCTCTGAATGAAATGCTAGGTTCCCCTATGAAAAGGACCAGCAATTCAATCCAGAAACTGCACAGCTTGCAATGCGCTAGAGAGGGAGGGGCCCTAGGGGGTTGGTTCCCCGAAGGAACCCCTCAACCTCATGTCACCCAAGCCATATCAGCAAAGTAGACCTCTTCTGGTGCACCAGAGAGGGCGCTACAATGGAGATTATGCAAGGGAACCGCGCATCTAGAGCGCAGAGCGAGCGCTGGGTTGCCGTGACAACCAGCGCTGCAGCCCGGCAGCTCGACGGCACACGACACGCAGAGGAGCGAGAGGTTTGCTCTCGTTAATCTCCACGGTCTCCCAGAGTGTCGGGCAGACCCGTGGCTGTGCTTTTACACACAAGCGGCAGCTGGCCAACAACAGAGGGGACTCAAGCTTCCCGGAGAAAGAAGAGTCACGACCGGCGTGTCGACGTGATCATGTTCTCATATGAAAACATGAACACCCACGAACATCACTTCAGCACGCGCCCAGACATGTGAAACGGTGATCGTGGCCGTCAGTGAGGACAGGAACGACCGCATCCAGAAACACAAGTAGGATGTCGTCTTTAAAAAGACGCGAATCTACTTGTGTAAGCTCTTTCAGGGACTTTACTCTTTTAGAAGTGCTGAAGCACGCAGGGGAACGGCCACAGCAACACAGACAGGGATTGTGTGCAGCCTGTCGTGTGCTTTCTCTCTCTTTGAAGGCGCTCACTCTTACCAGCCGTAAAAATGGCTTTTCAGCGCTCAAAAGCGCACCGTACCGGCCGTGAGAACAGCCTTCTGACGCTGTCAAACAGCTATTTGCTCAAAAACGGCAAACGAAACAAAAACAGAAAAAGAGAGGACTTCGACCCCGCTGCTGTGCTGTTCGCCTGCACTCGGAAAAAAAGAGAAGTTCAACCAAAAAGCTTGACTCGTCTTCTAGCAGACACTCGCTTGCAGAGAACAGGAACAAACACCGTTCGGCTCCGAAGCGAAAAGCTGAAGTTGCAACGCACCTGCTGCTCATTATATACCCGCGCTGCGAGGCGAGCAGCTGATGCATATGATTGCATGCCAATGTGCATTGGCTCATTTTAGTTACACTCGAAGTAGATTGGCCTCTTTAGCGAGATTCCTATTCGTCGGTCTGTCCGACGTACGTCGAACGTGACCGACTGAATGGGAACCATATTTATACACAAAGGGAAGCTAGAAATGTTTTTACTGCCTGTTAACAGCTCTATGTTCTGCCAATTTTTTGGGGATTATTTGAATTAGCAGCATTTGCAGCAAAATAATCAGCCTTAGCTTTTCTGATAGCAACTGTGCATTTATTACGAAGCTGCCTGAAGCAGATCCAATCAGGACTTGAGTCAGTTTGTCTAGCTTTAGCCCAAGCAACATCACACTCGCAAATAAGAGCAGATAGGGCTTCAGAAAACCAAGGATTATCCCTACCTTTGACACGAAATCTTTTAAAAGGGGCATGCTTATTGACAGATGATATAAAGCCATCATAAAAATATTTCCAGGCAGATTTAACGTCAGGGATAAGAAAAATCCTGTCCCAGTTATAATGTGCTACATCAAAAAGATAACCTTGCTCATTAAAATGACGCAAACATTGTCTCGTGATAATACATGGCTTGTGCTTAGGTAATTTGGTATCTCTGATTGTGGCAATGACGCAGTGGTCACTAACATCATTGGCAAATACAGAGGCTAAAGAGTACTTATGGGGAGCATTAGTAAAAATGAGATCAAGTAATGTGACTTTTTGTGATCCTTTAAGTTAGGTCTACCAACTGAAAGAGGTTCAAGGTGTCACAGATTGTTTTAAAACTATCAGATGCCAACTGAAACCAGTTCATACAAGCTCCTTGTAGTTTAGAGAAGTCACCGCATGCATCAGAGAGGAAATGGCATCATTACTAGCTGATGGAGGTCTGTAGTAGAGCCCTGCGCGGGACTGATTTCCTCAACCCGCACCCGCCCGCTCCTGCTGAATGTCTGACCAGGACCGCCTGCTCCCGCAACCCGCGTGTTCCACTCCCGCCCTCCCGCGCCCGCCATGTTTGTCTCCAAACCCGCCCGCTCCCGCGGACTTTCTCCCAAAGCTTTTGAAAATAGGCCTAAACAAATACTCTGTTAAGTTCAAGTTAACATCTAGAATAACAGACTTTAAACATGATTGCGTTTAAATAAGATGAAGTAGCCGCAAAACCAAAGCACCACACGTGATAAAAAACATTGGGTATTTTTAATTAGCGTTATAAAACATTAACCGTTAAAACAAAAATACTCCATATAATTTACTGAAGGAAAAGAATATTGCTATCTGACTGCGGTCGCAGACTTGTGCGTCTTTCTTCCATGATCCGCCCACACACACACTGAATGCCCTCTCTGACAGTGCACTAGATCATGCGAAAATGCTCAAAATAAAACGGGCGAATTTTAAGAATTGTTTCCAAGTGTCTGACTTGCTTTGCTTTTGTCAAGTAAAGAGCCGCTTTAATTTTCTTCTCATCATCTTCATTTGTTGACTCCGTTTCTATTACACACCAAATCCCACCATTCCCCACGGGTCTCCCGCAAAGTTTTCTGACCACCCACTCCCGCCCGCAGCAAAGGTAAAACCGCCCGCTCCCGCGAGATTTGCGTTGGGTCCCGCGGGAGCCCAAACCCAATGCAACCCTATTCTGTAGCATCCAACTACAGTAAGATGTAAATTCTTAGAGACAATAAGGTTTAAAGCTAGTAATTCATATTTTTTAACTACAGATTCAGAGAGTAATAGTGTAACTTCAAATCTATCCTTCACATAAACTGCTACCCCTCCTCCCCTCTTTGGTCTGTCAGCCCTGTAAACAGTATAACCATCAATGTCTATTGCTTTATCCGAAACCATCTTATTAAGCCATGTTTCAGATAATACTAAGACATCAGGACTTGCATTTTTTGCCTAGATGCGCACCAAGTCTAACTTTGGAAGCAAACTTCTCACATTCATGTGAATAAAACCCAGGCCTGATCTAACAGGAACTTTAAAAGTGGAATCAGAATCATTATAAGGACCAGGACTTCTAGTCTGGGTTTGTTTATATCGCGCTGCCTTTCTACTAGTGAAGTTAGAGCAGTATTTTGATTTTCTGTCATGATTGTGAAAAATATCGCCATTGTAGGTCATTTATGCTGAATCGAGAATTGTAATAGGAACTCACGATATCATTCGTGGAAAAAAAATGGACGGTAATACAATTTTTGCCTTGGTTGAGAAGATGAGGGAAGACGACTAGCAAATGTAATAATGTCACTTAATAAACCCACTGCCTTTCACTCAAAATAATCACATACTTTGCTGAGTTTTGTATTTGGTTTTTGTGTAATAATTAACATTATGTTTTAGAGATCACTCAGCTTGATAATGATTATAACTTGCACACAGCCACTTCAAAACTGTTCACAAGCTTCTATGGGTTTGATGTTGGTTTTCATTTGTTGAAATAAATACAAAAATACAGCGTGTCTGTGTCCTGAACGTGACCCTCCTATTCTCCTCCGTGGTCATATGGGAAAGTGAATATTTACAAAAACAACATTAAAACTAGTTACATTTACACGACAAATAAATGGATCTACATCTGTCAGCTTGTTGAACACATTTATTTTATTTGGACATTTTCTACCATATGATGGCTGAAGCAGCAGTGCGTGACACTGTTCTCATGGTAACCAGATCAACATTGTGAACAGAATACTACAAAACTGAAGTGAAAATGCCAAATTATAATTAAATAGGATAAAATATCTTCTCCTCCCTGCAAATGATAGCATGAAGAATGTGAATATTTAACCAAGTCAAAAAGGTAAGCAGGTATCCATATTCATTTAAGTATCAGCAGACGCAAAACGCTATAAAAGGTGACAACTTTTAAAGTTAAAAAACGAAATAAGTTATAAAAAAAACGGTATAAGTTATGTAAACGATATAAACACCTTCTGGGTTCTCAATTTTATCGTTTTGAGCAACCATAAACGACGCAAAACATGCGAATTTTGAGTTTTTGATAGGATTCCTATATAGAAACATCACTCCCTGCCCTCCAGACTCATTCGCGCTGCTGCTGTGACGTCATGTGCAAACAACCTATTTTGCCGGTTAATTGATGCTCCTTGTGTGAAAACAACCATGGCGACCATACACTTGTCAATCTGTTGATGGGTCGCTGCCACCCACATCAAGTCCTGTGCTTTGGTGAACCTCAGTAGCATATGTGACAGAAAACAGTAGTAAATGTTGAAATAAATATGAACTAAAAATAATAAATGTTTCAGAAGTATTCATTGTTGGTCATAATGTAGTTAAATAATGTTAACAAATGGAACCTTATTGTGAAGCGTTACCTAGACAAGTTAGTTTGAATCACTTGGCAAGTTATTTATTGAACTGAATCTTTCAAAATTAATAATGAATCAACATCTGACTCACTTACTGAACTGTAAGTAACCATTATTTTCAGTGATGTCCATTAGATAAAATGAATGTTTGGTATTGACTGACTGTCCATTTGACAATGTATTGTTTATATACATTTTTAATAATTTATATATACGCTCCTTAATCAGAAACATAAACAATAGTGTGATAGCTTTTGTGTAAAAATAAAAATTATTAATTATATTTAGAGAAGTTATATAAATATATACTATATATATTTAAATTTTCCTTTAATGTTTACTATTTCATTTTAATTTGAATTAAATTAGAATTGAATTGGAATTTAAAAAAGGAATTCTCAAATCAGGTCTGCATAGCTAAAGTCAAAGACATATTTAAGGCAGATTTCAATTCGATTACAATTCAGTACAAATGCAGAAAAGGTTTCAAAAAGTGCACAGAATCACTGTAGGCCTAGTCAAATAAAAATCATGTCTATGTTTTATGATGTATGTACATAATACATGGATCTTCAAGGGACTCCTAATCTGTGTGTGCACCACACAATTAACCTCTGACCTTTAATCTACAACCGGGAAGCAAAATGTATGATTTCACTCCTCCGGCATGTTAAAGTTTTAATGTAGAGCGGATGAGAGAAGGAATAGAAGGAGTGCTTAATTACAGGTTATGAAGGCCAGGGTCTCACCGCACTGACACAGAGCCATTGGGTTACATTTCACAGCAGGCTGGCTGGTCATTCATCTCCCTGCTCCAATGTTTCAACTTTCCCCTACATAATGCTCAGAGCGGCAAACACACAGAAACACAGCGTGCTCTAGGTTGTTCTGATGCATATGTGCAAATGCATGTATGCAATCACCCACTGAGGGTTTTTCAGAAAAAGACTTTAGACTTTGAGAGGTGTCATAGAGGAATGTATGTAAAGGATGAAAGAATTTCATTTTTGGGAAACATATGCCTTTATCTAACAGAATTTTCATTTTTGGGAAATGTATGCCTTTAACTAGCTTAACCAGTAAGACTTCCCTAACAGCACCAGAAAGACTATGATGGTTTATCAGAATCACGGTCTTTAGCAGTTTAGATGAAGAGCATCATGCCAATTCACCAGCTAGACTTCACACTGGCAATAAGGTGTGGGAGTTAATTTTTAGTCCATCTCCTATCCTGAAAAGTCCATCTTGCAGATGTGGAATAAAAATAATTTTCCAAAACTTACAGCCAGATTCTGGAAGTACAAGAGGTTGTGGTACTGGTCCTTCAAGAGTCATTCTCAATCTGTCTGTCTATAAAGCCTATAAAAAACAATATTTGTGTATTTTACAACACTTCAGCTTGTTATTCTTATTAAGTGGGGGTCATTTTTTCTGATTCTTTACCTAACTTTAGTCTCTGAGATACTGACACCTTGCACTTCTGGAGACTCCAGTTAGGTTGTAGTTCTGGAAAATGGTGGTGCTGGAGAAAAGGTTCCTGATATTTTCACACTTAATTCTTCACCTTAATCCACCTGTTTTTGTCTGACCCTGCTGGCCCAATTAGCATTTATCTTTGCAATTTTTAGTATTGCATTAGTATTTCATGCTTCTCATGGGCATTTAATAATTTTTGACTTTTCACTCTGTGTTAAATATAGAAATTAAGGTTTTTAAGGAAAACATTCCAGGAGTAATTTTTCTCCATACAATATAGTGGACTTCAATGGTTACCAATGGGTTGAATGTCCAAAGTGCAGTTTCATTACAGCTCCAATGGGCTCTACATGATCCCAGCTAAGGAATAAGGGTCTTATCTAGCAAAATGATCAGTCATTTTCTAAAATAAAATGAAAATTATATACTTTTTAACCGCAAATGCTCATCTTGCACTAGCTCTGCAATGTGTCACGCATTACGTAATCACACTGGAAAGGTCACATGTGACATGTCTTTTAAAGGAAAAAGACTAAATACCCTGTAGTAATAATTTCAATCATTTTGAATCAGGCACTGAACAGAGCACCCATAAAAAGTTATCTTAGCTAATGAAATTTTCAGCAGACTTATCAGCACTTTTCAGCAGACAAGTGCAATGTGATAACCCATAAGCTTATAAAATGAACACTTTTCTTTGCTTATTCCTTTTATTGCAAATAAACCTGAGATGCTTTACCACACAGTCTCCTGTAATCTTTCCATGGCCTCTTACATGTTAATAAGTTATATATGGAGATCTCAAATCCCAGGTCTCTCCCCTCTTAATCCTGAGGAATGCTGGGCCTGTGATGAATTTTGAGAACCCTGTACTATTTAATTATGCTGTCCTGTACCCTGGTCATGAGCTGGAATATTGAATTTAACCCGTTTTTATGGTGAAACCACACACAGTTCACTACACACACATACATGTTTGTTTTCAATCTATTGAGGTTTTTTTATTATTTTTTTTTTTTATACCAAGCTAATTGTATTTTAATCTCCTACACCTAAACCTTTCCCTCACATAAACCTTTTTGAATTAAACATGTTTTAATGGTCACTTGGCATCTATTTCTGATTCTGGGTAACCCCGCCCACACTGAAAACTTTTAGCAACCACCCAAAACATCCCTGTAGCATCACAGTGGTGACATCCATTTTTGGGGGAAAGAAGAAAGAGGGAAACAAATTAATGTATGGCCAAGTATTATAAATATTTCAGTGGCAAGCATTTTTAGAAGTGTAATTTTGGTCCAATGAGTTTTCAGTGTGGACAGAAAGAAACATTTGTCGCTGGACTCTTGTTGTGTGTGTAAGGATGCAGAGTCATTTCAGATTTAAAAAAAAAAAAATTTGACGAAGATTACTGTTGTCAGTATTTGTGTAAATCAAGAGCCCCATCATACACCCGGCGCAATGCCAATGTTGTTTAAATAGCAAATGCACTCATGCCCATCTGTTCGCCCATGGGCGTGCTGGTCTGAAAACGAGGTGTATTCAGGCACATTGCTGGTGTGTTGCTATTTTGAGGCAACTGAAAATGACTGTGCCATTGACCAATAAAAACTTGGTCTTAAGTCAATGGCGCAGTATTTTGTTGTTATTTAAAGGGAGCGTTATGAATATGCACCTATAGGCAGGTGCACAAAGTGCGTACACCCTGCTTGTTATACACACAGGGACGCACAGCAGCAGACAAACATTTTTAATAATAAAAATAAAAGGATTCCTCTCTGGAGAAGCGTTCAGTCTTTCTGCTTGCAAATTTCACCATGTAAATAGTGAATCCACCATGGTGCAAGTACAACTGGTTTTTAAAAGGGATGGGAGATGAGACTGATTTATTGCAAATTATACCCAAAACACACCCATGACTCATTAAGAGAATAGGGACATTTAGACATTTTTTTTCCGTCGTTAAACTAGCAAAAGAGCATTTGGACATGCCTTAAATGCCATGCACTTCAGACCATGCGCTTTGGTGTTTATTATTTTTACAATTCTTGACTTTAAATAAATTTCTCTTCTCTCACATGAGAAGCAACAAAAATATTGGAAAATGAAATATTCTTTTTTCTTTTTTTTAAATAAAAAAAACTAAGATGCAAATAAGAACAAGTATTCTTACACTAAACACACTCTTGATCCTCAAAATAAACCTAAACAAACATCCATAAAGAGGTTTGCTTTGGCAAAAGGGATCATTTAAACAAAACACAATGTCTCCCTCCTTACAAACATAGAGAAGGAGAGTTGTACTGTAACAGTGTGGTCTCGCGTCAATACCGCACTTTTTTGTTGTGACCGTTTTATTTTTATCTCCCTATTTCCAGGTCACATTTAGACCTCCACAGTGTTGCCTAATCAGTCATAAATCCAGCCACCGCTGAGAAAAGTCCAGAAAACACATCTAATAGACCAGAGTGTCAGTTAGCGTTACAGGGCCACAGTCAGATCTTTTTGGGAAGAAGGAGGGATGTGGGAAAAATAAACCACTTTGTGGCCCTTGTAAATTTTTACAGTGTGTAAATGCTACATACAGTAATCTATGCAAAAGAATGTGACAATAGCCATAAGGTATCAATGACTGCCATCACCTTTCATAAACTATTACAGTCATAAGTTATGTCATTTTGAGGAAAAAAAAAAAAAAAACTATATGATGTTTTATGAGGGTCATTGTTGGACAAGTTAGTCCTTTAAGGGTTACGAATCACTTGCTATCGTTTTCCTACCAAAATCTTGCCAGAGAAGTAGTTTAAGGTCTCTGCCTCAAGTGTAGAGTATTTTCATGAGCTGAGCTACCAAAGGGCTCTGATGATGTCATGAAAGGATAAGGGTGAGATGACCTTCTCTAGCCTCTTAAAGCAGCCCATTGTAAAATCATCATCCTATGTGTACAGAGGGAGAACACATGATGAACATTCACTATTTGCATCAGGCTCAAAAGACCAAAACAATGTTTTTAAATACTTAACAAATTTAATTTAATTCTACAGGTTCATCTTGATAAATATACAACTCTATAGATGAGAAAAGATACAAAATGCACTGTTGAGTCACTGATTTTGCTCTATAGTTTGACCAGGTAAAAGTTTAAGCTTAAAACCTGTGAGAGATCTACAGTAGCCAGGCAGACATTATATGACTGCACTCATGTGGTCAAACCTCAAACTGCCATACTACTTAAAGTATACTGGAACTAAGAAAACATATGTACATTAGTACACATCAACACTATTTCATCTGATCTCTTTACAAATGAATGATGCAAATGTCAATCAAGATATCAAGATGAGATGATGTTTCTCACTCTTGCATGTAACATAGATGGAATTATACTGTATTATTATTATACATTGCCTGGTCAAAAAAAAAAAAATTTGGATTTAAAAAGGCAACTGCTTAAGAGTCTATGATTGGATCATTATTACAGTGATTATTATGTTTCTAGCTTGTTATATGTTTAGCAAGAGTTCTTCTAACCCTAATTGATGAAGTGTGTAGCTTTCATTTCTCAAACAATGTCAAGATTCATCAGACTCAAATTGTAAAAGAATGGTTGGGAGGGAGCATGAATTGATGCATTGATGCACCTAAATGTGATGTTATTTCCATCAAGAGGTGCATCAATTTTTGGTCAACATCTTATTGACATTGCAAAAGTCAAGCACTCTGTAAAGTCTACTCCAGCACATTCCGAAGACTTGATGAATTTAAGGTCTGGACTCAAAGGTTCATGTGTGAAAATGATTCTTCATGCGCATTATTTCATTACTATGGAAGTCAATAGGGCACATCAACTGTTACTCAGTCCTACTGTTACATATTATTGTTACATACAGTTTTGTGTATCTTGTGTTTTGTTATTTGGAACTTTTTTCCAGTTTCCTGTGCCATATTTTGTAGTCCTTTGTATTTTTCTTTATGATTAGTTCCCTGGTTGCATCCAGGTGTGTCTTGTTATTCTAATACCCTGTGTGTATATAAACCCCAGTTTTTCCTGTGTTCATTGTCAGGTCTTGTTCTTCCAAGGTTGTTTTGTTGGTGAGCTTAGTTCGGTTTCGTTTATCTGTTCCCGGAGTTCCCAGTGTATTACTTTGTGTATTTGGGTTCTTTTATATCTTTAATAAACCTTATTGCACTTGGATCATGCTCTTGGATCTAGCCAGCATTGCATCTATACATTTTTTTCTGATTTTCATTAAATTTTTTTGCTGCAAATTAAAGTTTTTAATGTGACAGTTTCTTTGTGAATCATCTCAGAGCTGGATGGTTTGGTTCTTGAGGTTCAATTCCAATGCGGTTTTGCAATTATAGCAATCCGTTAAACTGTGTAACTGCTTATGTATGATAAGTTTTACATCCCTGTAAGCTACAATATTAACAGAGCAGAGAATACAATCACAGGTTTGTACAGTGCACAGGAACTGTTAGTAAAAAATAAAAACAAATTAAAAAATAAAGACCTAAAATGACAGCTACTCCAACGAATTATTATTTAGACTGTGTAAATATGTGTCAGTGGTTATGATTAGTGTGTGTGTCATTGCTCAAACCTGTGATGTTAGTGGTAAAGTCTGTGTGGGAGCTGATGGGGGTGCTGGAGCTCTGCGTTTCTTTAATTCCACTTTCGGGGACATCTTGGAGATGTTCATCACAGACTGAGACTGACCAAGAGTGCTAGGACGGGTCTCCACACAGGAGCCACTTGATATACCCTGAGCATAACAAAGAGAGAAACTTTAAGATATATACAATTACACGTTTAGCAATATGTCTATAAATATAAGTGCAAAGTAGAGAAAGTAGAGGCTAGCTTAGTGCAAATGACAAGGTGTATGCATAATGAAGGCGCATTGTACAGAGAAATGAGGTTGAATAGCCATTACTTTTCATGTTTATGAGCCTTTCTTAGGAAATAGCACCCTTTACAATATTTGCTACGTGGGTCTCATTGCTTACTACTGATATAATTATATTTATCTTCATAAATATAACTTTGTAATGCAAAATATCTTTATAAATATCTTAAAAATAAAAATATCATAAAATTAAACCAGCATTATTTAGAATGTTTTAAAACATTTATTTTGAAACCATTTTTTCCCCCATATATAAACTATTACAAAGCATGTATGTGAGTGATACCACCTGAATTTACTCTAACTAATTAAATTATAAGTACTGTACAGTATAGGAATTCCAATGATGTGATGGGCTTGAAATAAAGTATCACTTTTTAGTTAGGCTTTGGTAGTTAAAATAAATAATTTTAAAACGCACTAATGTCAGAAACTGTGTTCAGTCTGAACCGGATAATGCCTACAGAGCCAGAGAATATATGCTGCATGGAAATAGAACAGGTATTGTTTACTTTAATTATGGTTATAACTTATGTTGTCATCTTGCTTTTTATTCATTATTAGTACAAGACTGTTGTAGCAGACCCCATCCAAATGATGGCCAAAACTTTGAGTTTTATGATGTTTATTGCACTTCACACAAAAGATGAAGCCTCCATTTTCTCCAGAAAATCACTGTAAGTGTTTAATAAAAGACAGTGCAAGAAGTGTGCATTAAAATATTATCCATAAACTCTCTCTCTCCTTTGCATTACCATCAACATACACAGCAAATTACACAGAAACACTTATTACAATTAACAGTAAACAAATATATACAGAGCTTATGCTTTTTTGGGGGGTTCTTAATAAACTGGTAAGCTTTATCAATCAACTCTGATTGATTACTGTATAATAAAGTGCGTGCTTTCCCTTTCATTACTGCTGTAACCAGTATCGCTCCAGAGACTGTAAGCTGGATCACGAACAGTTGGTAGTGATCCATCCTTGAGTAACAAGTTTTTTGCAAAACCTGTGTTTTTATTGTCCCTTTGTATTGACAGTTCAGAAAGCAGTCTGGTCTAAAATGATTTGCTCAGACATAAACAAATTTAGGTATATGGGGGTGCATTCCCTTCAAAAACAAAACTAATCCACTACGTCTTCAGCGGCTCTGATGTCATTAGTACATGGTGACTGTCTTACACCCATCAACAAAACACCTTGCTTACGAGACGTTCTTTTAGCTACAGCTGTTCCAGCCTGGAGAAAATGGCGGACTGTGTATAACTCGCTCAGGGCGGGGTCTATGCTAATACCCCCGAGTCTGTCAGCAGTTGTGGCGGGGGCCTGTGCAAAGTGATGTCACTTTGCCCAGAATCTGCAAACGGCTTGTTCTGAAACACTGCTTATGATTTATAGGAATTACAAAAAAAAAGGAGTGGGTGGATTTTTACCATTATAGGGTGGTTGTGTACACACACTGCCAACACACATTTATGTTCAAACACCATGTAAAAGTGAATATTGCATAATAGGTGCCCTTTAAAGGATTAGTTCACTTTAATATGAAAATTACCCCAAGTTTCACTCACCCTCAAGCCATCCTAGGTGTATATGTCTTTCTTCTTTCTGATGAATACAATCGGAGTTATATTAATAAATATCCTGATGCGTCCAAGAAAGCTCAAGAAAGTGCATCCATCCATCATAAACGTATTCCAAATGGCTCCGGGGGGGGCGGGTTAATAAAGTCTTTCTGAAGTGAAGCAATGCATTTGTGTAAGAAAAATATCCATATTTAACAAGTTTTGAAGTAAAAGATCTAGCTTCTGCCAGACCGCCTTCCGTATTCAACTTATGAGAAAAACTGACGCGACGTCCCTTTCACTGTTCACTGCCATTATGAAGCTGGGATGCATCAGGATATTTATTAATATAATTCCGATTGTGTTCATCAGAAAGAATAAAGTCGTATACACCTAGGATGGCTTGAGGGCAAGTAAAGATTGGGGTAATTTTCATTTTAAATCAAACTAATCCTTTAATAATTTGCAAGGAAATAAGAAACAGGGGAGTAGCAATATCTACAACAGTGATGGAACTCAATAATCAATAATATTTGGGCTGGAAATGTCACGACCTGCTCCTGGAGAATGGATGAGTTCTGAGGGCATTACCCTGGCCATGACCCCACGTTTACAAACCATAAAACAGCTGCCCTGAGAACACGGTTAACAGGGAGGGTCTCAAGATATACACTAAACTACAACAATTTGCTGATATCTTCTGATTCCTTAACCTGCTATGCAAGTTTATGATTTTAGTATTCCCAAATGTATAAATCTGTACAACACTTAGCATAATGTGTAGTTAAACTGTGTAATGATTGAGAAGCAGAACTGCAAGCGAGGGTAGGTAAAGAGAAAGAAAATAAAAGAATGGGGAAAGCAGAAATATATTCATTTGAATAAATAATCCAATTATGGCCCTATTCTCTGTGTTTTATACAGCTTTCATTAGTAAAATTAACAAGTGCACATATTGTGTAGATCTTTGAATGAGAAGTATTAAGTTTTACACTAGTGAATTTCTAGAAGCAAAAAAAAAAAAAAAAAACACACACTTGACATTAAAAGTATCATTTTGTATGATGTTAAAATTCATTCTCCTATTTCATTATGTGACAAAGGCTATGTCCTGAACTGAGAATTCAAGAATCAATTTAAATTCCAATTCATTTCGTGAATTTGGACTGAACTGTTGAGAGCACAATTGTTGCGAGCATAGTTTTTAATAAACTATGGAACCTTTGGATATGTGTGTATATATATATACACAGTGGGTACGGAAAGTAATCAGAATTTTTCACTCTTTGTTATATTGCAGCCATTTGCTAAAATCATTTAAGTTTTTTTTTTCCTCATTAATGTACACACAGCACCCCAAATTGACAGAAAAACACAGAATTGTTGACATTTTTGCAGATTTATTAAAAAAGAAAAACTGAAATATCACATGGTCCTAAGTATTCAGACCCTTTGCTCAGTATTTAGTAGAAGCACCCTTTTGATCTAATACAGCCATGAGTCTTTTTGGGAAAGATGCAACAAGTTTTTCACACCTGGATTTTGGGATCCTCTGCCATTCCTCCTTGCAGACCCTCTCCAGTTCTGTCAGGTTGGATGGTAAACATTGGTGGACAGCCATTTTTAGGTCTCTCCAGAGATGCTCAATTGGGTTTAAGTCAGGGCTCTGGCTGGGCCATTCAAGAGCAGTCACAGAGTTGTTGAGAAGCCACTCATTCGTTATTTTAGCTGTGTGCTTAGGGTCATTGTCTTGGGTCAGTGCCTGCTTTTCTCCACACATACAGCTTAGAATTAAGGGCAAAAAGTTCTATCTTGGTCTCATCAGACCAGAGAATCTTATTTCTCACCATCTTGGAGTCCTTCAGGTGTTTTTTTTTAGCAAACTCCATGCAGGCTTTCATGTGTCTTGCAATGAGGAGAGGCTTCCATCGGGCCACTCTGCCATAAAGCCAAGACTGGTGGAGGGCTGCAGTGATGGTTGACTTTCTACAACTTTCTCCCATCTCCCGACTGCATCTCTGGAGCTCAGCCACAGTAATCTTTGGGTTCTTCTTTACCTCTCTCACCAAGGCTCTTCTCCCCCGATAGCTCAGTTTGGCCGGACGGCCAGCTCTAGGAAGGCTTCTGGTCATCCCAAACGTCTTCCATTTAAGGATTATGGAGGTGCTCTTAGGAAACTTAAGTGCAGCAGAATTTTTTTTGTAACCATGGCCAGATCTGTGCCTTGCCACAATTCTGTCTCTGAGCTCTTCAGGCAGTTCCTTTGACCTCATGATTCTCATTTGCTCTGACATGCACTGTGAGCTGTAAGGTCTTATATAGACAGGTGTGTGGCTTTCCTAATCAAGTCCAATCAGTATAATCAAACACAGCTGGACTCAAATGAAGGTGTAGAACCATCTCAAGGATGATCAGAAGAAATGGACAGCACCCGAGTTAAATATATTTTTAATAAATCTGCAAAAATGTCAACAATTCTGTTTTTCTGTCAATATGGGGTGCTGTGTGTACATTAATGAGGGAAAAAAATGAACTTAAATTATTTTAGCAAATGGCTGCAATATAACAAAGAGTGAAAAATTTAAGGGGGTCTGAATACTTTCCGTACCCACTGTGTATATATATTTATATATATATATATATATATATATATATATATATATATATATATATGAAGAGTTTATTTGCAAAAACAGATAACTCCATTTTTATGAATTCTCACAAATCATGTTTTTTTTATTGTGCATTCAAAGTAATAACAATCAAACTGCAGTTGGGCTGTTTTGATTAAGTAATGATAACTCTAAAAAATACATGTAAATTAAAAAATTAAAATTCATTGAAAGTATGTTTTATATATATATTAAAAGTTTGTTTTTTAGCAAAAGCAGATAACTCCAACATTCGTTTTTTGGCAGAAGCAGATAACTCCACATTTCATGTTTCATAGTTAAACAAAACCCAAGTAATTGCATTTAAAACACTCTCAAACACACATGTGCACACAAACACCCACACACACACACACACACACACACACACACACACACACACACACACACACACACACACACACACACACACACACACACACACACATCGGCACGCACACACACACACACACACACACACACACACGCACGCTCTCTCTCGCTCTCTCTCTCTCTCAAACACACACACACACACACAGATCGGCACACAAGTACACACACACGCACTCATCCACACACGCACGTGCGCGCGCGCGCACACACACACACACACACACACACACACAAGCAAAAGGACAACCAATTTTTCAGCATGTAAGTCGTGTATGGTGTACAAGGACTTACAGGAGTCAAAATTTAAAAACCTCGATCACTTTTAGTCAGCTTTGATAAAACTTCCCTCAGCTAGCGCGTCTTTTTGAAGTGACTAGAAGCCTTGTCACCTGACCTGAATACTGCGCGCTGATTCGCTAAAACGGACTTATCGGTTTCTGTCTGTACACAAACAAGGGCGCTTGTCGGCTTCTGCTGTAAAACGTGAACTTGCGATGCCTGAAAGTGGGCAAAACCGGCTCTTCTGACAAAATGGATTTAGGGTACAGAACGTGCTATATATGGAGAATAATGCACAGCACTTAGTTCATTTTTTAAAAAAATGGCGTTTATCGGTTTTTGCAAATGAACTCTTCATATATATATATACACACACATATCTCAGTACAGTCCAAAAGTTTGGAACCACTAAGATTTTTAATGCTTTTAAAAGAAGTTTCGTCTGCTCACCAAGGGTACATTTATTTAATTAAAAATACAGTAAAAAAACAGTAATATTGTGAAATATTATTACAATTTAAAATAACTGTTTACTTATATATATTTGACAGAGCAATTTATTCCTGTGATGCAAAGCTGAATTTTCAGCATAGTTACTCCAGTCTTCAGTGTCACATGATCCTTCAGAAATCATTCTAATATGCTGATTTGCTGCTCAATAAACATTTATGATTATTTTCAATGTTGAAAACAGTTGTGTACTTTTTTTTTTTCAGGATTCCTTGATGAATAGAAAGTTCAAAAGAACAGCATTTATCTGAAATACAAAGCTTCTGTAGCATTATACACTACCGTTCAAAAGTTTGGGGTCAGTAAGAAGTTTTATTTTTATTTTTTTGAAAAGAAATTAAAGAAATGAATACTTTTATTCAGCAAGGATGCATTAAATCAATCAAAAGTGGCAGTAAAGACATTTATAATGTTACAAAAGATTAGATTTCAGATAAACACTGTTCTTTTGAACTTTCTGTTCATCAAATAATCCTGAAAAAAAATATTGTACACAAATATTTTGTACAATTGTACACATTATATGTTTATTGAGCAGCAGATCATCATATTAGAATGATTTCTGAAGGATCATGTGACACTGAAGACTGGAGTAATGATGCTGAAAATTCAGCTTTGCATCACAGGAATAAATTACTTTGTGAAATATATTCAAATAGAAAACAGTTATTTTAAATTGTAATAATATTTCACAATATTACTGTTTTTACTGTATTTTTCAATTAAATAAATGTAGCCTTGGTGAGCAGACGAAACTTCTTTTAAAAACATAAAAAATCTTAGTGGTTCCAAACTTTTGGACTGTACTGTATATATATATATATATATATATATATATATATATATATATATATATATATATATATATATATATATATATATATATATATATATATATATATACATATACACACACACTTGTATTGTTTTTGTTCATATTACATAATCAAAAGATCAAATAATGATATCACTTATCTGTAAACATTGCAAACCAGTGGCGGTTCTAGCTTGTATGGTGCCCTGGATGAACCACCCATTCTGGCACAAACAGCCATTCTTCAGCTCCTGATGGAGGTTTAACACTGTGGTTCTTTCACAAGATTTTTTATTTGTTTGAGTAGTCCAACATTCAACTACTGGCTAAATCAACGGCATGAGATTGGGGTGTAACTACCTGTTTAGTTAACAATTTTGGACTGGAAGCGGCGGTAGAAATGTCTGGGAAATCTGTTTGAAAGCAAACATTATTTTTGCAATTTTGTTTGTTGCCGCTAATGTAAAAAATTACACACTTCACCTTACAAACAAAAGTAGAAAAGCAGAGATATGTAACAACACACACAGAGGTGTGAAAAGGACAGAGGGGATGTTCCTTTAAGAGAGAGCAGAGAGATCTGGCAAACACTGACAGGAACGACACCGGATCTTCTAGAACCTTGCATGAGTGTTTGAGTGAGAGCTCAGCTGTTGGTTGGAATGGGAGAGAGGGAAGGTATGCAGTCTTGCAGCTTGACTTGAGAAGAAAGAGTAACAAATAGACATATGATCCAAACTAGACATAAAACCCGGCACAAACATACATATACACCTACACAAACAAACACACTAACATCTGGAAAAAGTACAAAGACAAAATAATCGCAGCTCCCCTATCTTGGCCACATGCTTTCATTGGACTACACAACCTCCCTGTAAAAGTTTGGCGTTCTCTCCATCGTTTTTTTTTTTTCTCACCCCTCTCTGCCCTTAGAACGGAATGTTCAAAGTGGGAATGGCTATTAGCAGGTTATATAATCGGAAATCAGTTACTGCGACGTGTTGAAAATGGCTCTTGGCTCTGTGATATTGTAAATAGCGTGCACCTGAACTTGTGCAATTACAGGGGGGGGAGCATCAAGAGCAGGGAAGAGCCCTTCATAAAAAAGGGTGATTGACATAAAATAACTGGCATATTAAAGATGAATTATGGACGTCCAGGCTGTTAAGCGCATGTGTCTGAGTGTCATTAAGAACACAGTATGTTTCTCAGAGAGAAGCAAAAAGATGTACAGAGCAATGTGGGTGTAGAGATAAAATCTCTGGAAGTTTAAGTGTGTGTGAGTATACCTACTTAACCATATATTCGACACACATTTGTACCCAAAAGTCAATCTGATAAAACCTCCTTTTGGGGACGTACTCTGATAAATCCTCCTTTTGAAAACAAAATTATTATTATTATTATTATATACTGTAAATTCATAAAGTTTTCTGTTGGGGTTAGTTTTTTTTATAGTATTTATAACTACCTGAAAAAAAAAAAAAAAAATAGTAGTC
The DNA here is from genome assembly GCF_024489055.1 of Chanodichthys erythropterus. Taxonomy (NCBI): domain Eukaryota; kingdom Metazoa; phylum Chordata; class Actinopteri; order Cypriniformes; family Xenocyprididae; genus Chanodichthys; species Chanodichthys erythropterus. Next base: position 11,181,574 of record NC_090222.1, on the reverse strand, counting down.
TATGAAATATTCCCATTCAGATAACTAAGAGAGAGAGAGAGAGTTTGTGCAGGTTTGAGTCTGACTATACTTGTGAGGGCCAAATGTCCTCACTTATATAGTGAAATATAATGACAACCAACTACTGAACACATTTTACTGGTCCTCACTAGTTAAAAAGGCTTATAAGTAGGATTTAAATCTAGTGTTTTTGCACATTTCTGCGATTTTTAGGGGTAGGGGTTTGGTTAGGCAAACAACCATATATACATATATGTTGAAACAAACATATGTGTATGTATGTATGGACGTACGTACGTACGTATGTACGTACATGTGTGTGTGTGTGTGTGTTTGCATTGGGGTAATATCACAAAAGGGTCATCCAAGAAGCAGGAAAGTACCAGCAGAGAACTCTGAGATCTATCCATCTGAATGAAGTTTGAACAGTGATAGTGACTTAAGGAAAACTTAAGAAAACCTTGTAGAAAAATGTACATAAAATGTAGATATACCTTGTACATAAAATGTAGATCAAATTTAAACCTTATCCTCTATATCAATTCTGTGTGAGCGCTGCTGGAGATTACACTTTTGCCCAAGTGATTACTGACACCTAGTGGTGATACTAGATGGAAACTTCTGGATGGATATTTTTGAAACACACTTATTCTGTAATTTTTATTGAAATAAATGAATGAATGAATGAATGAATGAATGAATAAGGACACAAATTTCCATTAATATAGATATATTATTATTGTTGTTGTTGTTATTACATAAAATTAATAAATGAATATATATTCATGAATATATATTTTTTTTTTCTTTTTTTTTTTACATTCTAATTTCTGGTGCAGAACTATTCTTTTTTGTAGTGTGGAATTTTTATAAAAAACACAGAATAAATAAATAAACGCCTGTTTCTTCCCTCTCTGTGCTCGCGCGCGTTTGTGTGTATGAGAGAGAGCTTGCGCAGCACTGAGACAACAGTGCTTTTAAATATGCTAGTTTTCATACAAAATAAGTAGGCTATGTAACATAATTAGGTACTTTAGTTAGTATTAACACAATAACACAACACATGTAGGCTATACGTTTCTCAACACTGAGAATAAATAAATAAACGCCTGTTTCTCCAGACTCGCTCTTGTCAGTCAGTATAAGTTACACATCACAGCACTTTCATAATCACTAAGCTATATAGCGATTTCAATTTTATTTAGATTTGTTGTTCAACATTACTTGAGCATTTTATACCCGTTTACCTTAAGGAGTCAGAAGTACTGTGACTGCTGTACTGTCCTCGCCTGAGAATCACTGAGACTGCAAGAGTGGAAGGAGGATCGCGCGGGATTTTGTGTTGCTGTCGATTTGCGGTCTCTTTTTATTGATAGGCCGTATGCATTTGTCAATTATCCCCGCTTGCTATTTGGGGAAATGAACCCAGCGATATGATTGGTCAAACTCTTTCTTTTGCTGGATTTGAGTACTAGTACGCGCGCACAGAGGACTCACCGGGTTTTTGCGTAGTATAGAGTGACAAATCGTACCAGCATACTTTGAGGTCAAAATGCGTACTTGGTACGCAAAATGCGTACATGTTGGCAGGTCTGAAGAACTATTTTTTTTGTAATTAAAAATAGAGATCATTCACTGATGTAATAAAAGTAAATTTCCAATCAAATTAACCACAAAAAAGTGTGGTGCTATTTGGCACATAAGTTCTGAAAAGAACAAATGAACAATTTTATGAAATGTAGAAGAATTAACCAGCAGACAGTATAACTGTGTTAAAGTTTGAAAAATGTGGCAGGCGGAGAGATGAGAGTGAGAGATGATTAGTAAGGAACAGTGGAGTTCATAGGTTAGTACTTACATTAATGTTAGTGTCTGCATTGTCAACAACACTATCATCATCAAGACTGTCCATGTCCTCAGAGGACTGATCTTCAGTCTGAAATGGGAATGTAACACTAGCATAGCAGGCAGACTCACAATATCCATGAAAACCATGCAGTGCAGGATATAAACACTGCAATAACAATTAAGCGTTTCATTTTCAGGATATTTTGCGACATGTATTAGTTTCCTCCAGCATATCCATGGATTCAGGTGTTTGTTGCTATACGACATGCAGCATTCAAACATACAGCACCATCAAGGTTTATACGGACAAAAATATGAATGAACGAATGTACTGTATGTGTAGGTTTGTGCACATGTGAGCCTATGTTCTACCTTTGATTTCCTGCGATTAAACTTGAGGAAGCCCAGCAGACCCTTTTTATCTGATCCACTCAGGCTGTTGGAGTGAAGAGATTCAGCTGAAAGAGAAACATATTCGTTCAGCATCTTACACAAACACACAGGGGCTACTATTATTATAATCTAGAACTGAGTCAAGCAATGTTACTTTTGAGTGGTTAATTTTGAGCTAGCTAAGGAGAATAATGGGTTATGGTATTTACAAGAATAGCATATGCAGAATAAATACTAGTGCTTGAATGTCAGCAAAACAGTAGCGTTAAAGTTTTAAGTGAGTTAGGATTTAGGCTTTGGTTCTGTCCAAATGAAATGCAACATCAAAGCAACTCAGCTATTGTAATGACAAGATAAAACTTTAATCTTATATTTGACATAAACTAGCCTTCTTTGGGGTCAGTAAGATTTTTTTTAAAGAAATTATTACTTTTATTCAGCAAGGATGCATTAAATTAATCAAAAGAGACAGTAAAGACATTTACAGTGTTACAAAAGATTTTTATTTCAAATAAATATTGTTCTTTTGAATGTTCTATATATAGTTTATATTTTACTATATATATAGTTTCCACAAAAATTTAAAGCACAACTGTTTGAAAAAAAATGATAATGTTTCTTGTGCACTAAAAATTATGTGACACTGAAAACTAGAGTAATGGCTGCTGAAAATTCAGCTTTGCTTTCATAGGAATAAATTACATTTTTAAAAAATATGCAGGCTTGGTGGGTATAAAAGATTTTAAAAACATTACAAAAAAAAAAAAAAAAATCTTACTGACCCTAAACTTGGTAGTGTAAATCAATCATAAATATAGCATATTTATCATTGGAATAATCCAAACAGACACATACACACACAGTGTATAATGGTGTATGTTAAGTGCTGACTTGCAAGACACCCGAACATGTCACTCAGTGTCCAACATTTAAGCATGTATAAGACAGTTTGTTATATGAAGAATTTAAGACTTTAAATAGATATTTCACATTTGTGGAATCAATAAAGAAACATCCAGATATTGCAGTTCCTTGATAACTATTAACATGTATACAATCTGAATTAATAAATGGAACAGGAAGTGTTATACGCGGCAATGCACTAAAAGCAGTACAAAATTCTGACATTAGATGGCACTACACTTCTGCAAAGCCTTTACGTCAACGCATTTAGATGAAGGAACACTAACACAGCTACAAAACCTAAAGAAGAATCAGCAGGACAAGGAACAGTCTTTCTGAATACAACATAAATGCAGTAAGAATGTAAGTATGACAGTAACAATGAGCATGAAACATGAAAACAAAAAAAGCACTGCATGTCTTATTTAGTTTCTATCGACCAAAAAAAAAAAAGTTCAAGAATGTGTGCGACAGGAAGCAGACTCTCAGCGCAAGACAGTTTAACACCATATACTGTAAAGGCACTATGACGACTATTCAGTCAAAGTCATGTACATCAGTACCTGAGTAGTTCAGGGCAGGTGTCGAAGCCATTTTAGGCTGGAGAACTGAAAACAATCAAACCAGCAGAGCATTTGAAAGGAAATGAGATTAATAGACATATTTTTTTTTACTCTTGGCTAGACAGTAAAGGACTCAAAGCTCAGACAGTGAAATGTCACAGGCTTTTAGAGCCTTTAGGTTCTATACGAGTATGTTAGGTAAAAATAGAACTGACTAAACTCTTACGCTGCCTCAACAAAAATACAGTAAGTGGAAAGATCTAAGAGTGTGACTGAACAAGAAAAAAAATGCATAACAGAAAACTGTGGGGGAAAAAATGCATGACAGTTTCTACAAAATGTCACTTTAAACTGATAATAATTCTGCTTCTACTTTGCCAAGTCAGCATATTAGACTGATTTCTGAAGGATCAAGACTGGATTAATGGCTGAGCATTCAGCTTTGACATCACTGCAATAAATAAAACATTTAAAAATATATTAAAATGTAACAGTTATTTAAAATTGTTATATTCCACAATATTGTGGTTTTTACTGTATTTTTCATCAAATAAATGCAGCCTTGGAAACATAAGATACTTATTTTTAAAAACATATAAAGCATTTTGAAACAATCTCTGGGCCATATACTGTTTTTTAGTCATATTTTCTAGCCATATTAAGTGACATAAAAACCTATTTATCTTGCCATTCCCACTTAGAAAAAATTTTTTAGTTGCACTTTATTAATTGTTTTTAGTATTATGTTGCCATGCTGTCCACAACTAGACCAGTGACCCACCAGTTGAGAACTGCTGATCTAAATTCAAATTGCTTACTTATTTTAAATGAAACTTAATAGTTTAAATACTTTGGATTCAGAAGAACAGAACCAATTTTAGCATATCTAATGCCCTGTTTACACCTGGTATTAAAAAGTGATTTGTCAATCCGATCACAAGTGGATGGCGCTAAATACAGGTGTAAACATGGTCTGAAACATTTTGAGTTTGTCCACTTTTGACCACTTCCAGAGCTAGTCAAAAATGCATTTGACTGAATTGCTTTCATAGAGTAGATGCTTAAAATGTGTTTAAACAGCCACAAAAGATGCATACTCTCCACCTACTGAACAAGTGCGTAAACATTACAGGAAACGCACTAACCAGACAGGATTTCAACTTCGTCAGCTGAAGAGCTAAGTTTGGTTTGAAGACGATAAATGTACAAACCAAATGTTGTCTTGGCATTCCTGATTTCAAACACACAATCTTGCATATGCAAATTGTGCAAGCTTATTTCGTCCATTAGATCGAATGATCTGAAAAAGCCCATACATTTAACCACCCATAGACCCTCCCCTCGATGAAATCAGTACCGACGTGGTCGAAAGTTGGCAAAACACCAGGTGTATGTGTTTCCCTTGTCTTCTTGTGACCTGATCCGACAAAAAAACTTAAAGGGATAGTTCACCCAAAAATGAAAATTTGATGTTTATCTGCTTACCCCCAGCACATCCAAGATGTAGGTGACTTTGTTTCTTCAGTAGAACACAAATGATGATTTTTAACTCAGCACTCACTTAGTGAGGTCTGATCACGCTCTGACAACTGCAGTGATGTCTCACACTCATTGAAGTATAAGCGTGAGACATTACTGCCATTGTCAGAGCGCGATCAGACCTCACTAAGCGAGTGCTGAACGCAGTTGGACATAGTGGTGTTTTAGAGGTAAAAAATGATATAAATACTGTTCTGTTTCTCACACAAACTGATCGTTTCGTGTCTTAGGACATCAATGTGTCGTCATGAGCCACAGGGTTTAATTTGGATTTGTCTATGCAAGGTTTTTCGATTCTTATTGATCCAAGTTCCCATTCACTCCCATTATTTGACTGACAGATGGCAACGGTTGGAGTTAAAAATCATTTGTGTTCTACTGAAGAAATAAAGTCACCTACATCTTGGATGCGCTGGGGGTAAGCAGATAAACATCAAATTTTCATTTTTGGGTGAACTATCCCTTTAAAACCAGGTGTAAACAGGGTCTAAGTGACCTAAAAAAGTGTCCTGACTTTTTTTATCTCATACCTTGCATTTGATCCAGGACATAGAGTTCCCTGATACCCAACTCGCTCAGAGACTTGACCAGTTCCAATTGTTGGTGGCTGATATTGTCTCTGAACAGCAGGACATGGGCAGGGTCAAACTCGCACTTCTGACAGATCACAGGCACCAGGGTATGCAGGGGGACCAATGGATTTACTCGAACCACGGCCTTCTGACTGTGATGATAGTTCACTACCAAACGCACAGTTTTCTATGTGATGAGAGAAACAGACATGTGAAGCATGAGAGTAATTCATTTAAAGAGTAATTTATATGTATTAAAGGGATAGTTCAACCCCAAAAAATCTGTCATTACTCATCCTCATGTCATACCAAACCTGTATGACTTTTTTTTCTGTGGAACATAAGAATACATTTTGATTTTGACATTTTTTGTTTGTTTTTTGTCCATACAATGATAGTCAATTGTCAAGCAAAACTGTTTGGTTACCAACATTCTTTAAAAAATATATATTTTATTTTCTGCAGGAGAAAGTAATGCAAAAGGGGTTGGAAGAACATGACGGTGAGTAAATGGTGACAGAATTTTCATTTTGGGGTGAACTATCCATTTAAATCCTTAATCATCTGCCTTAAAAAGGAATATTAAAGAAGTTAAATACAACTTTAGCTTTATGCTGTTAATCAGCAAGTAAGCTGAATTGTAATCAATCTCTGGAATTGCATTTATGCGCAAAAAAAAAAAAAAAAAAAAAAAGCCTAGCAGGCAGTCACAACATAAGGGTGCATGTTGACAGCAGCTATGTTGTATTTAATCTAGAAAAATTGTTTTAATGGAGGGAAAATGAAAATTCAAAACCAGCATAATACCAGACATTCAGAAACTCTCTTCTTGTAAATGACAGAGGTAGAAAACCCAATCCTGTGGCTAAAATCATTTGCATGATCAAGATAAGATAAGATGCAACACAGATCTCTGAAGTTTCACATGAGCAGTGGGCTAAATTAGACTATATGCAGATGTTTGCAGTACCATGTAGAGGAAGTGTCACACCAACCACAATACACTGCTTAGAGAAAATCTTTTTCAGAGAACTGAATTATAAGTTCCATCGAACACCAATAAATCACATTGTGCAAATACTAATATTGCTCAAAAACATCCAAAAAACTTTATCTCAGAGGCAGCTAAATTTCATCCTAGCTAAAGTAAAAAACCTACTGTTAATCAAGGTTAGCACAGGAGATTCTTAATGTTTGCCATTTCCTGTGCATTGTCATGAGGACAAACAAGAACATACCAGAAAAGACTGAAGTGTCACAAAATAGTAAGCAACACTTATTCTGTTTTGTTTCACATTTTAAAGTGTAATCCCACTTGGAGAAAAACTGTTACTTCATTCTGTCACAAGTTCTCAGACTTATATGGGTGTAAGACAACGTGCAGTATATATATTTAGAAACTGCACACTCAAAAACACTTAAAAAACAGAAAATGATAACTGAAAATGTCCACTGTCTTTGTGTTAGTATGAGTTAAGTAGGTAGAAAGGCAGATTAGACAGTTAATGCAGTATTTATCACTTGAACTACAACATTATCTCTAAACACATGTACTGTATGTATATATTTCAAAATCACCAAATGGGTTGTCTGAAAGACTATATGGTCTTAAAGTGCTACTAACAGATATTGATAAGATAAATACACTGAATGTCATGACCCTTCATGGAACACTTGATTACAATTGGTTAACTGTAGCATTCATCAGTTAAATATCATTGTATAACAAAGCAGTAAAGCACTGTATATTTAACTGTTTTCCAGGGCAACTAATAGCTTAAATCAAAGGTCTTCAATTGGGGGCCTGTCAGTTATTGTTTGATGAAAATTAGGGCTGTGTATCGCCAACAATGTCACGATACGATACGCATCACGATACTAAAGCCACGATACGATACGTATCGCGATATGGTTCAATTTAGAATTTAAATTTCTTTTGAGCAGAGTTTAGTAACAGTAATATGTGTTTATTGAATAACCAGTGTTATAACAGTCGTGATAACTGAAAAACTATTTTGTTTTTGTCATTAAAAAAAACAATGATTTAAATTAAATATTAAAAAATTGTCACAAAAAAAGCTTATTTTAAAAGCTTGCTTTTAAAGTCACTCCCTCAGTAACTGAATTGACAATAGTGACACTGAAGCATATCAACAAAGCTCAATGACTAATTTCACTGACAACAGTAAGTTGACTGTAAGAAAACTAAGTTGGTTAATTATATCGGCTATAATATTATAATAATGTCTATACTGCCTGTTTTTTTTTTGTTTTTTTTTCATCTGTGTAAATGATTTTTTTGGATATCAACTCAAAATATGTTCTAGAACAACATACGTTTTTATTAACGTGGTCTACAAAATATGGGCTACATGAGTTTACAATACACACTTAACAATAAGGTTCATTTATTAAACATCAGATAATGTATTAACATGAACTAACCATGAGCAATGCATACTGTATTAGTTAATCTTTGTTAATGTTAGTTATTAAAACATACAGTTGTTGATTGTTTGTTCATGTTGGTTTACAGTGCATTAACTAATGTTAACAAGATTTACATGATGCGATGTGACCGCAAAGAGCACTTTCACTTTCACGATCAAAGTGCATGCCACTGATAAGCATTGTAAATGCAGTACTATTACAGTATACACATACCAATTAAATGCGCAGGTCTCCCCTCGTGCATCCTCCCCACTGGAAGAGGCCAATATCACTTTCGTTTCGCTTTCAGATATCTCTATTATGTCATCACTGCTTTTACCTTTCTAGATGTAATTACCGAAATCAAAACAGTCCATAAACTATATCCTCACGAAAACGTCAGTCAAGCCAGCTCGCGCGTCAACCTGAGAGATCAGCCTCCAAGTTTCTCGGTTTCTGAATGGACGGTTTGGATGATTGACAAACGCTAACGTTCGGGCATGATTTATATAACTTACCATCGACCTGTCCTAAAACGTTAGCACGTTTTGATCGATGATTTGGAGATCGCGTGTTTCTCCGTTCGAGAGCGCATTTCCTGTTCACATCCGCGACAAAACAGTTGATTATTTACGAATGAAAGCTCACAGAAACGTGAATGTCTGCTTGCGTTGCCTGCTAGCATCGATTGACTTCACGTGATTTGCTAGATTTAAAAGCAAGACAGACACGATACGGCAGCTGCTGTATCGATACGCGCATCGTCAGGAGTTCATGACGATGTATCGTTGTATCGATATTCTGAGCACAGCCCTAATGAAAATGTATCAACCTGCAAAATCTAAGAACCCAAATTTGTCTCATTGTTCTTCCAAGTAAAATTTAAAAGTAATATAAATGTAACTGTACATCAATGATTTTAATATTTTTCTACAGTACTTATAAGTGTGTGTTCAAACTTGTAGTTCAGCTCTCTCAACAAAAAATTATACATTTAGTCCTGGTTCAGTTAATGTTTACACTAAAACCTAAAGATACAAAAGAAAAAAAAAGAGAGAGAGAAAAAAAAAAAACAGCTTTTATGATGTTTCCAAAACAATCCAAAACAATGCTGTGCGCTGGGCTAAACGTTCTCGTTGTATGTCCGTACATTTAATGGTATTTTTACCAGCTGAGAACTCACAAAGAACTTATAAAATGTGTAATGGAGTCAAAACAGCACCAAAAATTCCTCTGTTACACACACAAATTAAATGAAATCAGATGACGGTTCCGATGCCTGTAACGAACTGTAATGGGCAACATAGCTCCTATATCAACAAGAACCAGGTATGCTTGAGCATTTTTAGGGTCATACACATCTTGTTTTTGGTCCATTTAGGTGTCTTTGGTCCATGTTGCATTCATATTTCAATTGAACCGCACCAGAGTGTGTTTTGAAAGCGGACCGAAACGGTGGGTCTTGGTCTGCCTGTTTGGTGCACACCAAGGTTCAGATGGCAACGCTCACACTTATTCAATGAACCGCACTAACCACACCAGAGTTCTTTTTAAGCTAACCAAACCTGCCAAATGTGAACACACCCCAAACATGTACCACACCCTCTTTTGGGGTAAAAATATATATAAAAACACGAATTCATGTAAATGTGATTTTAATGATAATGTTAAAGGTTTAGTGTTATTTTAATTTTGCAATGTAGCAGTGGAGCTTTGACTGAGAAAGGGGTTTAGTGTGCTGACTCTGAGCCAGTATAACAGTTATAACAGCCTGCTCATGTCGTCAACTTACAATAACTAACCAAAGGGTAGACCATCCTGAGCCATCTCTACTAGAATTGTTGTTATCCTTACAAACATTAAAAAGAAAAGTTACCATTCCCTTTCTATACGCATCCATACTTATGTATAGTGTGCTTTTAATTCATTGACAGATTGTACTGTTGTTCAAGCAGAATCAGAGGTCAGAGACTCTAACTCTGCCCAGAGGTCAGACACGAGGGAGAGAGAGCAAGAGAGAGGCCAGTCAGCCAGGCTGAGGAAGAAATAATGCATGGTAACTAAAGGTAAGACTCTCATCAAATATTCACACATGAGGGGGAGGAGAAAAGGACACTCGAGAAATAGAGAGAACACACTCAGAGCAGATTCTGTGAAAGACTTACTGTACCTTTGCTCGAACCCTTTTTATGATTACACGACCTTCCTGATGCATATAGTCAGAACAAGACGTCACCATTATTACAAGAGTAAGATTATGTTTTTCACTATTTGTAATCATTATTTTCATACAGTTCACTTCAGTAGTCTTGTGGTACAAATATTCCAAGTATTTGCTCATTTGAAAGTAGATCATAAAAACTGCATGTCTAATAACTATACAAGAATTGTAAAACATTTAAAACAGTTTTAGATTAAGCATTTCATGTGACACTGTAGGTCCCTGCTGTCGAGCATTAAAAAAGTACTGCAATGAAGACAACATTTGCTTGTACAATGAGAGCATTCAATATGGCTGATGAGGTTGAATGAGAAACCAAATTGTTTACAATACAAAGTTTGTATACAGTAGTGATGTCTCGTCAGTAGTGCATCTAGTTTGGAAACACATGTCATCACAGTTGCTGCTGTCTGTCTATAATTTAAAGATCTTCAAAAGTTCAGACAGGTCAAAAACTTCCATAACACACTGTGTTTCAGACACTCACCTCTGGCACTTTGGGTGGAGGTTTCCGGATCACCTTGTCCTCCAGCACTCGTTCTTTGATCAGGGCGCACGAGACATCCAGAGCACCCAGCAGGGCATTGGGCTTGAAACTGATGGGCTGAGCATCGGGTGACAGCAGCTCCAAAGTGTGATATGCTGGATTCAGATGGTACTGACTGCATAGATCCACCAACAAATCCATCAGAGCTTTTCTGAAGAGACAAGAGGACACATAAGGACAGAGAAATATAGAGTTACTTGACGATTTAGACTTGTAATTACATCATGTGATGCAGACAGGACCGCGATAGGATGATGGAGAGGATAGAGAGAGAGAGAGAGAGAGTCAGCTTGAATTACAGGTGTTATGTAAAGCAGCAAATTGCTACATGAATGCTGGACTTAAATGTTTGGCTTCACTAACCATGTGTCAGTAATCCAACCTGCATCTACCAAAAATTGCTATCCAGGCACTGTTAAAGGGTTTTCAAACATTGACAGATAATTGAACAAAATTGCTGCACTGCAAAAAAATGCTTTTCTTATTTAAAAACTTAATTTTCACATTAACTGTTTTAAATATGTCTTTAGTACCTTTCTGGGCATTGAAAATGTAGATTAACTTGCTGTCAATGGAGGCCTCACTGATCCATCGGATTTTTATCAAAAATATCTTAATTTGTGTTCCGAAGATGAACGTAGGTCTTACGGGTTTGGAAACGACATGACGGTGGTCGTTCCAAACCCGTAAGACCTACGTTCATCTTAGGAACACAAATTAAGATATTTTTGATAAAAATCCAGTAATTAATGACAGAATTTTAATTTTTGGGTTAACTAACCCTTTAAATAATGTGGGCGCTGGACATGAAAATGATAACTGCGTCGGGTTGAAACTAGCAAAAAACACTTGCGTCGCATTGCGCCGGGTGTATGATAGGGCCTTTGATGTTATTTGATGTGATTCAACCTCTGGCTTTAATTGGAGAGCTGCGTAAAAATTCTTCTTCTTAAAAAAAAAACCTAATTGTATTGTTTTATTGTTAATGTTATGATATACCACAGATTTAATTGGTAATCTGTCACATTTTTTAAGTAAAACTTTAACTAAAAAATTTGGATATTTTAGTCTTTCTCCATTCAAGTTGTACCTGCTTAACTATATAACAGCTGCTTGTAAGAATTTTACCAATATGGCCTTTGAGCAGACTGACTTTAAACCTATAACCCACCTTTACAATATGTGTGTGTATGTCCGAATTTGCACACAAAATTTGCACACAAAGTCCAATATGTTGGAATGTAATCATTATGTTGCTCAGATGTGCTGAATGATTCATCTGACTATAAATGCCTATTCTTATGACACTTATTCATCAACACAGAAATGTGACAGATGTGAGAGATAAACACTGATGCCCTATTTTCCTATTTGTATCCTATTTTTATTATATTTATTTCTTTTTTTAATTTCTACTTAAAAAAATAAATATATAGATATTAAAAGAAGATTCTTATATTTATCAAGTTTTGGTTATAATCTTGTAACTGAATAAAGCCAGTATTTTAACAGCAGCAGAGTGAGCCACAAAAACCCAAAAGACATTTACAGGGTTGTGGAAACCACTGTCTTCTGTGAACACACCCTGTGAAAAAAAAAAAAAAAACTATTTTTTTAAGGGCGTATTGTTTTGCTGTATGCAGCCCATACTCTCAGTATGTTTAATTAAATCAAGCCAAGGGTCAAACATACATAAATCATAGTCACTCAAAGCCAAGAGTGGGGGATTTACATTCGAAGCACAGGTAGCTGTAAAAGTACAGCCAATCGCAACAAAACTAAAATAAAAATTACTAGACTAGTGCAAGACAACAGTAGAAACATACAGCTTTTTACATCCACATAGAATAAACCAACTTGTGTAGAAATCAAAGTGTGCTTTTCAAATCAAAGTTTTATAAGATAGAAAATTTCGCCCTTTAAACCATTTTTAAGAAAATGGAAGATCAAAATTATAAATGATTATATGTATTTATTTATTACTTATTTTTCACCGTAATTGTTTAGATTTTTAGTGTGCACATTAGCTCCTTTTCAGTGCACCAGCTGCATGAAAGTACTCTCTGACAGTAGGTTGCACTTTTAGAACAGCAGAAATATAATGGTTAAAGGATTAGTCCACTTTTAAATAAACTTTTCCTGATAATTTACTCACCCCATGTCATCCAAGATGTTCATGTCCTTCTTTCTTCAGTCAAAAATAAATTAAGATTTTTAATGAAAACATTCCAGGATTTTTTCCATATAGTGGACTTCAATGGACACCAATGGATCTATGACGTCAAAGGGCAGCAAGCACCCCTTCTGCAGAAGTAGAACAACGCCTACTTCATCCCTGCCTGTTAAGCCCCGCCCACCGATTCGCGCATGGCATGCAATAGAATAGGCAGCCTAAGTAACATAGGCCTATGTGGTGCTAAACCAGATCGAGCTACCAAGCAATAAACATGCCGTTGAGGATTACAAAATATTGTGCAGTGCCTGGACTCGACAGTAACGCAACAACATGTAAGCAACTGCGTTAATTGATTCTAATGCCTGATCTGATATGTAATGATTCATGTAGGCTACAGTCAGATGTCCTTTGTGTCAGTAGATCAAACCCGTGACTAAATGTCAACTTGCGTTGTTTCTCTTAGGGGATGAAAATAGTCTGTTATTTAACGGTGATTAAATTATATAAAGAAAGCGATCAAAGAAAGCTCCCTTTGCAATCGTTGGAGCAGCACGAGCTGAAGCTGTCAATCAAACAGTGCGAGTTTATCAGTGACTGGCGTGCAAAACTCCTGTTTTATTCAACAAATCTCTTAGTTATATCGTGTTTGCACTGTTGGTGAAGATGAAAGCATTTGTTAGTGTGCAGAAATTAAAATATAATGCAACACTTTTTTATGATTAGTTAACCTTCTGTTATAGTAAAAACGTGCTAAAAGAGAGAGTAATACTTGGCTATTTCATATGCAAAGATGTCAGCCAATCACAGCAGTGGGCGTCTACAGTATCTGAAGTATCACAGCAGACACGCCCCTTAAAACAGAGCGTTCAAACTAGAGGGCTAAAATCAGGGTAGGAAAAATGCCTTTTATTTATAAATTCTAACAATTTTGGATGTAAAAAGCATACTAACATTATAAGTGCACCCCAGGAAACAAATTTATAAAACAATAAACCAACACAGTTCATGACCCCTTTAAGACCTCTTAATATGATAATTAAGACTTTTCTAGGACCTTTTAAGATATTTAAAGGGGACCTATTAAGCCCCCTTTTTTTAAGATGTAATATAAGTCTCTGGTGTCCCCAGAATGGGTCTGTGAAGTTTCAACTTAAAATAGCCCACAGATCATTTATAATAGCATGTCCAATTTGCCCCTATTTGGGTGTCAGCAAAAACATGCTATTTTCATGTGTGTACCTTTAAATGCAAATAAGCTGCTGCTCCCCGTCCCCATTCCAGAAGAGGCTGTAGCCTTTACGGCTCATGCTTTGGATACTCCGACAACAACAAAACTGGAGAATCTCACACAACCAAAATGAATTTATGTAGTTGTTGTGGAGTTAACTTTATTCAACTTATTGATTAGCATGTTGAACTGACCATCGTTTGCGAAGCAGTCCGCCATAAAATGATTTGCACAAATAAAGACTTTACCTAATTTCTTCAGCACATTTCCTTCATACATGAAATTCATCCACTGTGTCTTCAGTGGCACAGATGTTGTGAGTCTTTGGACACTCTTATGTTCATTGGTACTAGTGTTGCACAATATACCGGTACTAGAAAGGTATCGCGATACCCTGCTTTTAAAATCAGTCCGGTTCTTCATTTTATTAGTACCGGTACTTTGAGTGCCAGCTGTATTTCCTATTGTGTGACAGCCAGTGTGCGTGCAGCGCGCTGCTTCTAAGGCACACTGAGTGCGTGTTTATTCCTTTCAATTGCGCTTTTATGGTGACGGAACGAGAGGTATGGTTGCAAATACAGGTGCTCTTGCAGACCGTCCACAAATTGAGAAAGCAGAGGAACGAAGCGAAATATGGCATTACTTTACTTACATTGCCGACAGCCAGGGCAAGCCCACGGACACCACAAAGCCCGTCTGCAAAAGATGTTACAAAATAACGCAAGCGAAGGGAGTCAAAAGCATCTTGCCGTCAATTATCCCGATTTGTACAAAGAATCTTAAAAGAGCGACAGGTTAGTGAATGTGATACCAGCATTATGTTTATGCTCTCAAACATTAAATGAGTGTTATTTATTTATTTTACTCGTGCAAGCAGACCTCCGCAAAGAGGTGTATTATTGAGTCTAAGTTTAATAAGTGATATCTGGTTGCAAAAATAAAATTAATTAAAAAATACACAAATATGTGAAGGGTATATACAGTTATTTTAAACCAATTTATGCTTTAATAACATTGCTCTAATTATTTACAGTAATATAATTTTTACAATAATCTTACTGTCAAAAACACCTAAATGTATAAAAAAAAGCATAACAGCAAATAATTTACAATTTTATTGAGCATGAAAATAATAAACATTAAAAAATATATTAAGTCTAACTCTAACTTCATGGCATCCGGAATTATCAGCCTGCACACTGGTGAAGAAAGAAGTTCTGTCATATGTTATTTATTTACTATTCCTGCTGTTTTAGGTTTTTGCCATAGTATCGTTTAAGTATCGGTATCGTGATATTTAAGTTGGGTATCGTATCGAAGTCAAAATTTTGGTATCGTGACAACACTAATTGGTACATCCAAAACCAGATCATTTGTAATGTTTTTGTAGCACAGACGTTATATCAATAGGTACTGTAGTGAGGGAACAAACATGGCGGACTATGTGCGGCTCACTCAGGGTGGATAAGCTAATAGGGTACAACGTCACCTGTCATGGGCGGGGTAGTAGAATATACAGCTCCCACTCTATACAGCTTTATAAAAAAAAGAAGTGGGTGGATTTTTTTCATTATAGGTTGGTTGTTTACATGCACTGTGAACACACATCAATGTTTAAACACCACATAAAAGTTTGCATAATAGGTCCCCTTAAAGACTTTATCTTTCAATGCCAGAGCTTTGTTTCACCAAGTAATTAAATATGGGAGAGCATGGATAATTAAACACTTTGATTTATGTCCATTTATTCAGAAGGTTTTTCTTTCAAAGCAGCAAATGGACATCTTTGGTTCTTGTCTCAAGATGTGTTACGTTCCTTTCCATCAGCTGCACTCTGTCTAGCTGTTTTTGAAGGTCACTATGTACAATGCCACTGTGTACACTTCCTGTCCCAACTCTATTCAGTCAACCGTACCAACATTAAGCTACCAACCAATACTAAAAATAAAATGTTTTGATGAAATGTTTAGACTAAGGTCAGTAGAATGAGCATATTCACCTGCCATCCACATTGACAGTGGTCTGGTACCCTGAAGGCAAACTGATATGGAGATCTACAGAGGGTCGAAGCATGTTTTCCTTGCTGTCTCCCCCTGAAGATCCTCCTCCATCAGGAACGGCATTACGGAAGATCTTTCGGGGGGCAGGCTGGGGAGGGCGAGGTGGAGGGGGGGCCTTGGCCTTCATTCTCCTCCTGTCGAATAAATTCAGAAGAGCAATAAGTAAGCATTCGTTTTGATGATTAAGTGTTGCAAATATCAAGTTAAGTATTGCAATGAAGGTTAATTCTAAGCTCAGACACTAAATAACCAGTACCACAACAATGGCCCAAACTGTATTGTATTTTGAAGGGAAAAAAGTTCTATTGAAGTGAAAAAAGAAAATAGCAACAGTGACTATTAGGATTGTAAAAGTACATGCATTTGTCCCATCACAGTTCAGTGCATGCAGGCCGACAACGAATACAGTCGATCACATGCGATCCACACTCCAATCCACAAGGGGGTGTGCGGTAATGCAATGCTGTTTGCTATCCGCCACAACAGGAAAAAGCAAAGAATAAGACTAACAGATGATCTATGCTTAGTTTACGTGTAATCTCTCAACCAGTGTTTCAACCACGGAAAGACATCAATAAAACAGCATGTCCACAGCATGTTAGTTCACTAGAAAAATTATTAGTATGTATGAAGTTTAATGAGAAATGTTACGGAAATACATATGCTGGAAAACATAAAAGCATGAAGAGGTTTTGCTTAGTAATTATAAAATGATCCATAAGTGCAAGTAGTGAAGTGATTGAAGAAGCCCTGCTATGTGTCAGTACAACACCAGCGGGTTCTTTTGGAAGCAGCAGAGTGTTGTGCAGTGCTCCTGCCAAGTTGCAATATTTGACACCTTGGGAGTGAGAATGTGTTGTATCATAACACTAGTTCTGGTATTAATTTGACTGCATGTTTTGTTAAGCAGCATATCAATTACCCAAACAAGAAACAATCACTTATTAGCCTAAATACTGCTAAGGCAGACAATATATCCATAAGTCAACAGACAATTATATAACTCTGTACTTGAAACCATTAGAAATGCATTTATAATATTATAATAAAAATATATATTTATAATAATGCCCAATAATATATTAGTTAATCCAGTACATAGTTAAAGAGTTAGTTCTCCCCAAAATTACTATTCTATCATCATATACTCGCCTGATTCTCGACTTGATTCTGTTTATGCTTGTGGAATGTTTATATGTGAATAAAATCCTAAATTCAATCTGTTCATCATATAAAGCAATTCAGTATCTTCTGAAAATTCGGACTAAACCACTCAATTTATATGGATTAGTTTTATGATCTCTTTATGAACTTTTTGGGCCTTTTTACACTTGGTTACTTCATGCATTTTTACTGATTGGATAGCTATCTGATTTATTAAAAACAGTTCCATTTACACGTGGCCACATAAATGTGTCTCCACAAAATGAATATAAATGATTAAATCTCACCACTTTTAATGAAGATGATTGCGTGTACATGTCATATAGCACTCTATAACGCACTCTCATACATTTATTTTTTAACATTTTGGAAGGAGTAAAATTTACATATGTGGTTTCAACAACCAGATCCATTTATACCTGTCCAGTTTCATCTGGAATGTGTATTAGACCACCTCCTGAAATGGTTTGAGTGATCAGATTTAAATCTTTCCCTAAAGCATTTCGGAGCACTTTTTACACCTCGCATTTTCACGATCGGATAGCCCTTTGGCCCTTTGAAGCAACAAAGTGGTAGTTGCATGGACTGTCAATGGAGGGACAGCAATCTATCAGATTCCATTTAAAATCATTTAATTTTGAAGATGAATGAACGTCTTATGGGTTTGGAATAACATAAGGATGAGTAATTGATGACATTTTTTTTCTTTTTTTTTTTGGGGGGGGGGGTGAACTAACCCTTTAATGTATCATATATTAGTTAATATATCTTTTTGTCTATTTGTCTATTATGTGTATTGTTTTATGTACAGTTTTCAGCCACTCTGTTATCCAGTAATTGGCACTGGCCATTAAAAAAAAAACTACAGTATAACGATTGACAACCAGTTTAGAAAAAAATATATATATTTCTAAGCATTTGATCATCTAAGCACTGGATCAGTGTTTCAGATGGTTGGGCAGTAAAAGACTACTCAAGAACATGCCAGGTTTATCTATAAGATCATGAAGTACTATAGGATCATCTTGATGTAATAAACAAGGAAATGTACATTTAAGGAAATGTAATCAATGTTTTGATTATAGTTACAATCCTTAAGTCAATGTGATAATATGTTATGTCATATTGCAATAATAAAACATACTAGGCCTATCTTTTTCAAACCTGATACAAGATAGCTTTGATTGATTAGACTGAACCCCTCCTTTCCATAACAGCACAACATAAAAAACTATCTGCTGATATTACATAATGAAGTAGAGGACAAGACAGGCTATATATATATTGCCTGTCTTATATATTATATTCTCTTTTCTTCATATATATATATGATCTAATAGGAATACCTTCAGATAATCCTCAACCATGTACATAGAAATTTATAAATGTGTACTGACTAGTATGTTCTAACAGTTCACCGATCTGACAAAATTGTAAATTTCTTTACAAGACATTTGAGGGTGTAAAAAAATATAAAATGAATGAAAAACTATTAAATCATAATATTCCTCTCTAACTCCTCTCTAAATCTGAAGTAAACAGATTTGTGTACAGAAGTGTACAGAAATTTTCGTTTTTTTTCCTCAGTAGATGCGTAAGAAGCTCATATTTCATATTAAAGGCATGGATTTTTTAATTTAAAAAAATAAATAAAAATATTGTCATAGTAAGATATTTAAACAGACGTCAAAAAAGACTTTCTAATGATTTACACAGTTTGTCAAGATTAAATAAAGGCTATTATACAAATAAAAATAAAGATTACTTTACTTATGAAGTAAATAAAATAAATAAATAAATAGAAATGGGTCGCCGCTGCTCTACCACGTTAACAGGTTAACCATTAACACACTCTGAAGAAAAAAAAAAAAATCATGTTTCACTCTTACTTCATAAACTAAGCCCAAAACATCATACCACAAAACCTCTCACTTTCCACATCAACACCCGAATATACTGAAAACTGACAATAGCTCGTTTCGTTCAAGCAAATTCTCTTTCCACAGTGCAAATATTAGCAGTAGATAAAACTATCCTACTATGTCAAAGCAGCCGTGAGAGTCTTGTCTGTAGTCCAAATCCAGGAAGCACACATGAGGCAAGCTACTGGAACATGGAGCTTCTATGGTCCTGGAAGACACTTTAAGGCAGCTGAGAGTGAGCATGTGAGAATGCCAAAAAGCGTGGACCTCGACTCCTCGAGTACATCCAGTTAATGATTTATAAAGACTTGTGCCAAAATGCCTGCTATCAACACGCTGTTGTGTCATTCACTGATTATGCAACGAAGACTGCCCTCTGCCCCGGAATGACCAACTACTCGAAAACAGACCAAATGAATGTAAAACACAATGATTTCAATGAGACAACACAGGAAGTGTCTGAAACTTCAAGAGATTTTATAACTCTGCTTCAAGGCTGAATATATGGATTATAAAGGTATTCATAAATAATTATATTATAACGTATAATTACTTAACAGAACATACAAATGTTTATGGTATAAGACTTCATTATAATGCAGGACTCGACATCAGGATGACTGCCCGATGGGCCGGGGCCAGCATGAAAGACATTCGGGACAGGTGACAGATCTTTGATGTCCTGATTAGGGCAGTGCTGCATCGTCACAAAAGTTAGTCTTTTCTATTGTGTTTTTAAGGTAATTTAAACATTCATGTGCAGAACATGGGAAAGAGAACTATATTCGGTACTTTTTTGGAAGGGCAAGTAAAAAAATTGAACCACTGGCATGATCGCGCTAAGAAAAAAAATCCTTAATGTTGAGCCCCGATAATGCATTAAAGAGGTAGTTCACCCAGAAGTGCACATTCAAACGCGATTTCAATCTCCCTGATGCATGCAAATGTCTCCCAATATGAAAGCTATCTTAGGCTGGGCTGTGTAGTGAAGGGAGACAATCAAAATTCCCTTGCCTCTTCACTATATTATATTATATTATATTATATTATATTATATTATATTATATTATATTATATTATATTATATTATATTATATTATATTATATTATATATATCCTTTTTTGAATGATTGACATGAGTGATTATAATAAGAGTGATAATCAATAATCAATATGTAACCTCTTTTATTATTAACTGATTTGAGTGATTTGTTTCATACAACCATAGAATGATTATGTGGCTGTTGAAATATTCTTTTCAGAAGTTCTGCTGATATCAATGTCTTTGTCTGTCCATTTGGAGACATTTTCACCATATGTCCAGCCATAGATCCATGTTTCTCTAACACCCTGGACAGCTAGGTCACAAAGGTCACCCTAGTAGCTGGACTACGTGACTCTTTCTCATTTCACAGTGTTATCCTGTCTCCATGTACTTCTCTAAAGAATAAAGATGAATATTATACGTAATTCTCCACAGAACTAGGACATGTTATCTTATGTTTTGAGAAATGTTCCTGTTTACAGTTGGAGCCTGGGCTGACTTCAACCTTGGAGAAGCTGTGAAGCTGTGTATGTGTGCTAATAATCTGTGCAGGTCCGGAAAATTGGCAGTTCAAGCTGGAGACAGAGAGACGCCACCTCATGACCCTAAAGGGACATCCAGTCCCTAAATCCAGGGGTCCCTCGTCAGATTCCTGACGCCTGAAGATACGCTTCTTACCATCTTACCATGTGTGGAAAACTTCTAATTTTGTCTATCTTCTCTTAACTAATCAGAATCCTTTTTACCTTAGTAATGACGTAGTTAGTAGACTCTGTTAGAGTATAATTGGTGTGGAAATATGTATGTATGCAGTGGTGCTTGACAAGTTTGAGATGGGGGAAGGGCGCTTTGTGTAAAATGTTTGTCACCAAAGCCATTAATCCAGAGGGCGGGAGACTCAAAATATTAGCCTAAGCTATGCGCGTGACAGACCTTTTTGTTAATTTTATCATCCTGATCTGATCATATGAAATAAGCTGACGAAATACACAATTGTTAGACTCTGTTATGAGTATTTGCAGTAAGTTTCTTTATTTGTTTGTATTATGGAGATTTGCAGTGTTTTGCAGTTTTTCACGCTCCACTCCAGAAGTTCCGAATGGGATCGACCCTCCCCCCGCGCGTTTGCCAGCGTCTGCTGCTGCCGAGCAGAGTAGCCTATGTGCGAAGTTTTGACTGGAGCGAGGAGGAATTTTGTAAAAGTCGGAGCGTCGTGTTTTTTTTTTTTTTTTTTTTTTATAAATCTGCAAGAAATGTTATGAGTTTGGCGTGTGGTAGGAAAAAAAGTTTGCACAATAAGCCACTACGCAAATGTGTGTCTAAGTAGACCAGCTAAAATATATTGTTCGACCAAAAACATCTTATCAATTATTTAAGTAATAAAGACATGTAATAAAGTAATAAATAAATTTAATTAAAACAGAAAGACGTAGGCCTATATTGCTTCAGCCTTATTCAAGGCCCTACATTTGGTTTTCTTCCTATTTATTAAATACCTATAGGCAATTGGTTGATAAAACATTGATTGAAATTAAAATACAATTTCTACAAAACGAAATTCACTTTAAAGAAAGACTTAGCTACTATAAAACAAAACTTAATGAAGTGGTCAAACTATGTCTAACCCGCTGCATTTGTCTTCCGACAGTGCGCATCCGTCATGCTATTCCCTTTTCATAATGAACATAGGTGGAATTTATTCATTTAAAAATAACAGGCAATAGCCCAATATTTAAATATAAATATGAAACTAAATTGGCTACATTTTTATCCCTCTGGCCGACGAAAGCGCCGGCGCGTTATGGTGGATTTTTTCCTCATCACAGCTGAAACAAAAACAGGCCTTCCGTCATTTTGGGCGATAGCTTACAGATTGATGCAAGACTACGAATGGTCTACTTTTATTTGTGTACGCTCACAATAACAACAAAACCTTGTACTTTTGAATAATAAAATAAAATAAAACAAACAGGGTGCGCTTTCAGCTGTCTCTCTGCGAGAATCTGAAACGTCTCAAAAGTGAACTTAAACTCAGCAATAATTGTACCTAAAAAGAAAGAAATATCTCAATTCGATAAGATATAACTGTTAGGTCTGTGTTAAATAAGAGGCGATCTATCCGCTGGAACGTGTTGTTTCTGAAATCATGGCTAGTGCTCGTTGCTGCTGTTATCAGTTCTCTTGGCGCTCGTGCACACGCAGTTTTCACACAGACAATCGAGCGTTTCGGTCTGGTAAAAGCACAAAACAAAATGCACACAACGTGTCCTTGCTCTTGATGTACAATCACAGATGAACACCTTTGGTTTTAATTAGTAAATTTGCCTAGATATTTATTCCTGCCGGTATTTTAGTCTGCGACATCAAAATCACTAAACATTACATAGCATACCTATATAAAAAAATCAAGAACAATAGCAGTAAATAAGAATTATTGCTATTAATGCGGTCTTAATGCTGGACCGTTCTGAATGAAAATATTACAGAATGAAAATATTAAATTTATAATCCGTGTGTGTGCTCCTAATATATATATATATATATATGTATATGTATATGCCTAATGACTGTTTAATGACAATAGCATGCAGTAAGATTTTGTGTAAAGGTCTTTCTTTTAATTTTTGATGCATAGAGTAGCCTAAGACTATCCCACGTTTTGAAATTAACTCTCACTTTAAATTTTCTAATGGTTTTTAAGGATGTTAAAAGGTTATACTGTAATGTTGTTGTTTTACTTCGTCCTTTCATCTCCGTTTACAAACCGACATTTTATCATTACAGTCACTTTCCAATCCGTCCCTTTGCGCCACCTGGCGGTAGTTTTTTACACGCGACTGAATTTCAGTTAACGCCGCGGCCCTGCGGCGGCGGTATGCACGGCGGTAATACCCATTTTGGTTGTCCACCTACTGTAACATAAAACCCTAATGTACATAACTGATTAGAAAAAAATGAGAAAAACTAAGAGTTATTTCAATGAAAATATATCAGAAGTGTCACGCAGGGAATTGTGGGAATGTCAATTTATGGTTTTTCACTGTAAATTTTACAATGAATTGTTATTTTTCACTTCCAAAAACTGTGAATTTAATGGTATTTTACCGTAAAATTACATTAAATGTACCGTTAGATCTATTACAGTTATTCACCGTATATAGTATGTAAACCAATTGACAGTTTTTCACCGCAGCATTTTTACAGTCTTTTACTGTTAAAATCACAGTCATTTTTTACAGTGCACTTACATTATTCTGCATGCTTAAGAGGTGTGTTTACAGCATGTTACGCTGTGAGAAGCTAATCACGTCTAATTCAGAGTATAAAAGGTCTAACCCAGAACAAAAGGAACTACCAGTGATGTAAGGGTACACTGCTTAATCAAGCACCTGCTATTTTAAAAAAAATACACAGCCTATATATTTACTCCAAGAACTAACTCTACAAACAGTAAAGAAAACAGTGACAGATGGACCTCGTGACCTTACACTAAGAAGAAAATCCAGCGTGACTTTGAGCAGACGAAGCAAAATATGATTATGTATTTCTGCTCATCTAGCCACATGGCAAAAGCTAATACTTTTTTAATATACTGTCTACTTTCTTTGTATAACAGTTCTATCTAATAACAGGACTGTTAAACAGATGAACTAATAAGAACTAAACGTAAACTAATGAAGATGGAGAATGGGAGCACTGTGAGCTCAGGCTCTGGCTGAGCTGAGCTGTTCTCAGCACCATCAAAATAAATGTCTGCCACATCGTCAAAATAAAGATCACAACAACAAGCGCAGTTTACATCACTTCAGATTTCCTACTGGCAGTGCAAATGCAACCCAGAAAATGGCCCTAGGGGAACATTAGTTCTTGGGGAACCACCCTGGTGGCAAGTTCCTAGAACTAAGTTCCTAGAACAACCCGATGCGAAAGCCCCAATTATTTTACCACGCATATGTTTACTTTATTTTTTTTCTTATTTAAAGAAGAAACTAAACCAATGTATAGTTTACATTTGAGGCTTAATGCTACAGAAAAGCAATAAAAAAATTAAAAAAACAATAAGAGTGTTTTTAGCTTTTTTTTTTTATATATAAAAATATGGCATGCAGTTGCTTCAAACAATGGTATAAACTATTCAAAACATCATTCAATGTAAATTGTGATAATCTTAGAAAATAATAATCGCAATTACAATTTCAATTCAAGGAAATAATCATGTTATGATTTTTGTCATAATCGTGCAACCTTAATTGAGAGTACTTTGAGTATGGTTAAATAATTCACAGCATTCTTTTACAGTTGTGTTGAAAATTTGCTCAACAACATGAAGGTGAGTAAATGATGACAGATTTTTCATTTTTGGGTAAACTATCTCTTTAAGGCATTATAATGAAGCATTATACCATGCACATTTGTATATTATATTTATTACAAAATTATAATACATTATAATATAATTATTTATGAAAATGCAACATACATAAGGTAAAGTGTTATCAATAGTTCTTCAAATTATAAGTCATGCTCAGTAGTTATGCTCAAGAAAGGCAGACTTGTAGCAAATCTTGGCACCTTGTGGGATAGTGCTCTTATGTGCGTATGTGTGTGTTATGTGCGTGAAGTGTGGAAGAACACACCTCCGGTGCTGACAGGAACAGGAGGTTTTGAAAGTGTGGTTTTGTACGGAGCTCAGTGGCTGCTCAGATCGCACACCTTGTCCAACAAAGAGCTCTTTAGGCAAGAGCCAGCTTCCCTGGGAGAGCAGGAAACTCTCAGCTTCTCAGCTGGCAGCTCCAAACACAGAGCCTTCACTGCGACTGGGTTACTAATTGATTGACTTTCTCCTTTAGAAATGACTTAGCTTTCAGTACTGCACTGACTGGTACATTTTCACTCTATAACTTGCTCCTCCAACTACTTCTGAAGTATATAATATTTATGGTGCGCACAATATGCAAATTTCCTGTATGCATTAGTGTCACGATACTGAAATTTCTAACTTTGATACAATACCTTGAAAAATATTGATATTCAAAGACATTTTCGATACCATGGGGAAAACTGCCATATATATATCAGTGGCGTGCAGTGGTGCTCTGAAATGAGGCACATTTTTTTTTTTTTTATGAATCATTGTAAATTCATGTGCATTACTCTTAAAGTTGACAAATCTTCCTTGTTAAATGAACATTACTTTACAGTACATCAAAAAAAAAAAAAAAAAAAAAAAAGAAACCAAATACAATTCTATTTTGTAATTTTACATTAACAATGTAATGTTCTATTTATCAAAACCAAGTCAATCTCATCAAGCATCAAGGGCCCTATTTTAACGATCTGAAACGCAAGTGTCAAAGCGTGAAGCGCAAGTAACTTTGTGGGCGGGTCTCGGCGCTGTTGCTATTTTCCCGGCGGGATAAATGGCTCTTGCGCCCGGCGCAAATCTAAAATGGGTTGGTCTGAAGTAGCTTCATTATTCATAGGTGTGGTTTGGGCGTAACGTGAAATAAACCAATCAGAGCGTCATCCAACATTCCCTTTAAAAGCAGGTGCGCAAGTTCCATTATGGATTGCTATTATTATGGCGTATTTACCAGGCGCACGCCAGGAGCGGTTCACAGCCGAGGAGACTGATGTTCTTGTAAGAGCAGTGAACGACAGAGAAGTTGTGTTGTATGGGGATGGGAGAAACCCACCCAAAATAGCGTCGGTTAAACAGGTTTTTTCACATCTTCATGGCACACCACAATGATTTCCGTCATCTCATGTGTTAATATTTTTTTAGTTTAACATATGATTTGCAAAAATAACTGTTGCATCTGTGTAGATTACATTAGCAAAGTGTATGCGCGTTGTGCACCGCTCGTGTTCCGTCAGTTTTGACTCGCCATTCACCTCTGTGTTGATTCCATGCCACAGACTGGACGAGGCGGAGTCACATGGCTACACTCTCTAGGAGTGTTTTTGTAAAGTGAGGGACATACTCTATATTGTTAGATCACACATTGTTAACAATCAGGATACTATCGTAGATGATATATATATTGCACATTCCTACTTTAAATTAAGGAACCTTTACAATTTCCACTTACACTGCTATGAAAATGACAGTAAGGGGGCACAGACTAAGTGAACCTGTGATAGCTACTGAGATTACACAACAAAGTTTACAACATATTCAGAAATCACATGTGGATTGTTCTGCAGTTGAGATCATGCCTAATCAGCTGTGCATGTTAAAGGAATAGCCCTTCACAAACCTGCCTATTTCAACACACTGTTGGATCAACAGCCCGATTAACGGATCAGTTGGAATGAATGACTACATGACCCAAATCAGGACCCAAACAAACTCCCACCTAACCACCCATGCTGTCCATTAGACTCCATGGTCCAGTTAACACAATCATCTGCAGGGAAAACAATATATTGCTTTCACTAGTAAATTAATCTAATAAAATGTTGTTAACATAAACATAAAGCTGATTGGTTTATGTATACAATTGTATATAATACATTTTAAAATTGTATTGCTGTAATGGCCCATTTTAAATGTTTATGTGCTTTTTTTCCTTTCTCCTTTCGCTGAGGTGGACCGGTGATGAAATATTGTTCTTGTAAATACTTTACAGCATTTCAGTAATAAAAGTACATATTTAAAATGCAAATTACACTGAAGCAACAGTTATCATATAGTGTTCTGCAGTGGTCAAAAAGGGTTTAAATGGTGAATTTTGAAATGATCTCCTCTTGTAAACTCAGAGATGTGGAATCAGACCTTGGCATTTGTCAAAAGACAGTAGGTAATTCGGCCATTGGATTTTTACGAGGTTGGTGGGAGAAAAACACTAAAATTCTGCATTCGGAATGCAATAAAATCAACAGCTAGCTCCTGTAAATGTTGAAAATACCCTGTAAATATGTTGCTCATTTTAGCAAAATGGAAATACTGCATAAAAAACAAAAACATAACATTAAAAGTTTTTTTTTTATGCATTGGGGTAACTTTTAAAAATTTTTAAACAGCACATGCAATCTATCAAAGCACGTGACATCCACCCACCTTAAACTCTATGCTTATGATCTTATTTGAAGCTTTTCATTTAAACGCATCCAAGCATTGAACGACCTGGGTTGTGAAATTATTTTGCTGTTGCTCGCTCTGTGACATTCCCATTTTTCAAATGGGTTAACCCCACCCCCACCTCCTCAAAGATTTCATTGTTTAGCCGATGCAGCCCTAAACAAAACATAATAATGCTTTCAGTGATGTCTTACACAGTGGCTGGCTAAATAAATCATTCAATATCAACTGTTACTCAAGTTACTCAAGAGAGAATGCCATTTCTGTCCACTATGCTGACAACATATAAAAACAGGAAAACCTCAAAACATTATTTATAGACTTCAAGTATCTAGGGAAATGGGTAAAACACAGGCTGTTCTTGTCTACAATTGTTATGTCATGTAGACTAAAGGCTGCTGAGGGTTCAGGACTGCATATACCAGATATAATTATTATATGTTTGCGGGTATGGCTTGATAATAAAACTAAGTTAATAACCACAGTTTTAGTTCATCACATTAACTATGGACATTAGTTCCACTAATGTTTGGCAAACAGAAAAGGAAGTGAACATACTTTTGGTCTTCATTTAAACACTTGTTTCATAATTTCAAACCTTCCTTCTTGCTTAGAAAAAATGTTATCTTTCATTAAATAAATGCATTTACTCATAAGAGTAAACTGTGCATGTAGAATAAAAAGTACTGAGCACAGTACAGAGTACTCTAGAGTACTGTGCATTATATTACTCAGCAAAAGATATCTGGCTAAATTTCTATGGATTAATTAGTGTTAAATAAATGGATATATGTGTAAATGGGACATGAGATCTGACCTGAGCACATGCTCTAGTGAACTGAACAGCACAGCAAACAATAGCACCTTTATTAGGCCACATTAATCCTGCTGTCTGTTGGGCTTTTCTGTTTTAGCACAGAGCAAACAATGGGATTCAACCTGAAGTGTTTGCTGTTCTCTTTCAGGTTAGGCCATTGTGAGTGTGGATCCATTTAAGTCATTATTTCCAGAGATCAATGACTAAACATGTTTACTATTGCCTTTTAAAGGGCAAGCAAAAGCAATGACATTTATTTAGCTTGAATAATTCTGATACTTAACACAAAGTTCCTTAAATATACCCATATTTGTTGCCCTTTTAAAATACACCAAGTCATTTCTATCAACAAAAGGTCTAGAAATGACTGAACAGTTTTGTTAGATTTAAATCTTTCACAGTCATAGTCCATGTCGCATCGCCTACCCCTTGAGTTTTGGTGTGCATTGCTCCATTGAGGAAATGAGTTCCCTCACCCTCAGCAGATCAGCAGGGTGTAACAACAGGCACATGCCTCTGGGGAGCCATGGTGTTCACATAGCAACCTATTTTTATACCCAAGAAGAGAGAGAGAGAGAGAGAGAGAGAGAGAGAGCCTATACCCAAGCAGCTGCAAATTTATGATTATAGCTTCATGTAAAGAGTGAATGACCCAGATGCCTGGTGAATCTGGAGGGACATTCAACTCTTTACAAGCGTTTGTTTGCCGTTGCTAAGCACGAAGCCTGCTGGCACTGCATCTGCCCTTGATCTCTGGTTACAGTGCCATTTCACTAGCAGAAAGCCCCACCCTTTTATTGCTGAGGTTAAAACTTCTCAGTCTTTTGAGGAGCTATAAACAGCTCAAAGAAATGCTACCGTACTGACGACACTAACACTTGTAAAAGCTGTCCTGTTGTGATCTGTTGTGACTGTATACCCCACCACATAAACATTAAAGTAGGCATGAATGGAATCACCCTATCTATTGTTATTGATCTTGTTAAGAACAATTCATCCATGTTTAAGGTTTCTTTTTTTTTTTTTTTTCTTCCCCTTTTTTCATGTTTGGGGAAAGACATAAAAAACAGTTTGTAAACAATAAGCCACGTGATATTACATTTATCTCAAGAAAGCCATTCAATTTCCATAAATCAATAGTTGGCTGGAAAAAATGTTGGAAAAATAATTTATAAAGGCTTTACAGTCCCAAGTCACAAACTACTCAAATATAAGGGGGCTGAAAGAGCACGGGTATGGGGCAATGCCTAAAGTGGAACTGTTCCCTAACACGGCATCATCCCTCAAGACCTCGACTAATGTTGTCATGGTACCAAAATTCCAGTAGTCGGTACCAATACCATAAAAATTGTACAGTTCCCTGTACCAATTTTGGTACCACAGGAAAATCTGTTGGAAATATTTTAGTATTTTATTTAACTATTTTAAAAATATATTAAATATGATGGTAAGCATACATATAAACATTTGGAGTATGTGTGTGTGTGTGTGTGTGTGTGTGTAGGCCTTTATACCTCAATGAAATAAATTTTGAAATATAAACAAAATAAACAAATGCTCAAACATCCATTTTGTAACAAACGTGCGTGTTTATTTTAGCTATTCTGTCAGTGAGACAACACAATACAGCCTGTAAAACTATGAAATAAATATCAGTAAATAATTGTAACCTAAATAATAAGACGGTTAAATATCATTTTAAAAAACATTAGTTTTTTATTTCCACACAAAGATGCATCATATAGCACTTTGAGAGTGATGTGGGATAATATCTTCATGTTATCTCCTGCACATGTTGTAAAAGGTCTGAAGAGTGAGTTTTATCCTTTACCGCTATGTTTAATTTGTGCTTCGAAAGCTAAACTAAAAATCACCTGCGTGTGTCAAACGCGCTATACAAATAAACTCGACGCAACTTATAAAGAATACAAGCGCAAACTAAGTTAAATAGAAACTTACATGCAAGCAAAAAGGTTTCTGTCCTTCAGTGTTTTTTTCTAATTTACCACGGAAAAGAATGCGAACATAATAGGCCTAAAAGCGAACGAAAGGAAGAAACATTTATAATCCCCTGCGCAAGTGAAGATTTGGGAAAAGAAACATAAATTCCATGTTCAGTGGAATAACGAATGGAATATTGTTAAATTCTCTGATAATTGGGTGACCAGATCACGTTTCACAAAACAGAATACAAAGATGACAAAGCTTAAATTTATGGACTCGCGTACCTCTCTCATTTGGCGTGAACCCTCGCAGAGTTGCGGATGCTGTGGATTTGCCTCTGAGGGGGCCCAACACAGATTTAGGTCTCTGAACTGAGGTTCCCATTCAGTCGGTCACGTTCGACGTACGTCGGACAGACCGACGAATAGGAATCTCGCTAGAGAGGCCAATCTACTTCGAGTGTAACTAAACGAGCCAATGCACATTGGCATGCAATCATATGCATCAGCTGCTCGCCTCGCAGCGCGGGTATATAATGAGCAGCAGGTGCGTTGCATCTTCAGCTTTTCGCTTCGGAGCCGAACGGTGTTGTTCCTGTTCTCTGCAAGCGAGTGTCTGCTAGAAGACGAGTCAAGCTTTTGGTTGAACTTCTCTTTTTTTCCGAGTGCGGGCGAACAGCACAGCAGCGGGGTCGACGTCCTCTCTTTTTCTGTTTCGTTTGCCGTTTTTGAGCAAATAGCTGTTTGACAGCGTCAGAAGGCTGTTCTCACGGCCGGTACGGTGCGCTTTTGAGCGCTGAAAAGCCGTTTTTACGGCTGGTAAGAGTGAGCGCCTTCAAAGAGAGAGAAAGCACATGACAGGCTGCACACAATCCCTGTCTGTGTTGCGGTGGCCGTTCCCCTGCGTGCTTCAGCACTTCTAAAAGAGTAAAGTCCCTGAAAGAGCTTACACAAGTAGATTCGCGTCTTTTTAAAGACGACATCCTACTTGTGTTTCTGGATGCGATCGTTCCTGTCCTCACTGACGGCCACGATCACCGTTTCGCATGTCTGGGCGCGTGCTGAAATGATGTTCGTGGGTGTTCATGTTTTCATATGAGAACATGATCACGTCGACACGCCGGTCGTGACTCTTCTTTCTCCGGGAAGCTTGAGTCCCCTCTGTTGTTGGCCAGCTGCCGCTTGTGTGTAAAAGCACAGCCGCGGCTCTGCCCGACACTCTGGGAGACCGCGGAGATCAGCGAGAGCAAACCTCTCGCTCCTCTGCGTGTCGTGTGCCGTCGAGCTGCCGGGCTGCAGCGCGGGTTGTCACGGCAACCCAGCGCTCGCTCGGCGCTCTAGATGCGCGGTTCCCTTGCGTAATCTCATTGTAGCGCCCTCTCTGGTGCACCAGAAGAGGTCTACTTTGCTGATATGGCTTGGGTGACATGAGGTTGAGGGGTTCCTTCGGGGAACCAACCCCCTAGGGCCCCTCCCTCTCTAGCGCATTGCAAGCTGTGCAGTTTCTGGATTGGATTGCTGGTCCTTTTCATAGGGGAACCTAGCATTTCATTCAGAGCTCCAGCTGAGGGACAGACGTCGATTGCAGCATCGGAGAGAGTGCTGTTATGCTCTGGAAATGAGGGTGACGCTGCCCACTGTAATGGTGTGTGCTTATGCTGACTCAGATTCAGAGTTTACAGCCATGCTTTCCTGGGTCTTCCAGATGTGCATGGAAAACTTGGCAGTATGGGGGTATATTGGTGCCATAAATATGGAATGCCAAAGGTGCCAATCTGCATAAGTTTTTCCTCTCTCACTACCCTCTTGGATGGGGTGGCTGTACACAGACCACACCCACCCTGCATGTGAGGCCAAGGCACTCTTTTTGCATGAGGGTAGTTCTGTGCTGGGGTTGAGCTGCGCTTGTTGACTAACCGTGATCAAAGTCACGGCGCAGGCCCTCAGCCAGACGATGTCCACCTCCGTGGTCCAGAAGTGCCCCCTGGCTTACC
This sequence comes from Chanodichthys erythropterus, assembly GCF_024489055.1. Lineage (NCBI taxonomy): Eukaryota > Metazoa > Chordata > Actinopteri > Cypriniformes > Xenocyprididae > Chanodichthys > Chanodichthys erythropterus. The sequence continues at coordinate 11,149,125 of NC_090222.1, read as the reverse complement.
TTGTGAGGTGTGAGAGGTTGTCAAGCTAAATGCTTTCTCAATGCTCCCATCTTACGAGGTGGCCTTTCGGTGACACTGTCGAGGACTGAGCCCAGCGGTTCTCCTCAGTTAGTAGCGGATAGGGGAGCTTCCCATGACAAACCATTGAGTTCCTCTTGGGCCGCCCCTCAGTCTGCTCGTCGCCAAGGGTGTCGTCCCCTGCAAAAAACTCCGGCCCAGCAGGCTCTGCTGTATCCATTGCGGGGAGATGACGCCTCCCGTCTCTGCAGCTGTTTAACTGGTTGGTGAGAATCACCCCTGAGACGGGCGACCCAGAGATGGGTGGGGCTGCTCTTCCACCCCTGGAGGAGGGCCAGGTGGTAAATCCTTTATTGGGTTTGTTTCTGTTCCGCCACTGACCCAAGAGGCAGCGGTACCCAAATTTTAAAGAGCAGTTCCTCCATTTCCAGGTCTGAAGAGGGTTTGGAGAGCAGTGGGAGGAGAAAAACCTCACCACTCTCATCCCCCTCTTCTGTCGCCAGCAGACAGCAGCGAGCAGCGGGCAGCCAAAGCCTCGACTGCTCCCTCTGTCCATCCGTGGAGCCAGGTAAGTGTTGCCTAGCACACTGTGACGCCGCTTCGGGCCGCCTCACAAAGAGAGCCCCCCGAGCCGCGTCCCTGTGTTCCACCTCGCTGCCCTGCTGCGGGTACACCGGTGGTCCCTTTGGTCCTGCTTGTACGGTCTCTGCGAGCCGGGTTAGCGCTCCCCAGTCCGTCTCGCTGGCTCCTTCGGACCATCAGGGTCGGCTTTGCGATTCAGTTCGCCCGGCTCCCCCCAAGTTCAGGGACGTCCTCTTCACTACAGTGAAAGATGCCGATGCCCCTGTCCTGCGTGCGGAGATCGCAGTCCTACTGGCGAAGGACGCGATAGAGCCGGTCCCTCCAGCCGATTTGAGGTCGGGGTTCTACAGCCCCTACTTCATTGTACCCAGGAAAAGCGGCGGGTTACGACCGATCTTGGACCTGCGAGTTTTGAATCGGAGCCTCCACAAGCTACCATTCAAAATGCTCACGCAGAAACGCATTTTCGAGTGCATCCGTCCCCGAGATTGGTTTGCAGCGATTGACCTGAAGGACGCGTACTTCCATGTTTCAATTCTTCCGCGACACAGGCCATTCCTGAGATTCGCGTTCGAAGGTCGAGCATATCAGTACAGAGTCCTACCCTTCGGGCTGGCCCTGTCTCCCCGCGTCTTCACGAAAGTCGTGGAGGGAGCCCTTGTTCCCATGAGAGAACGGGGTGTTCGCATTCTCAACTATCTTGACGACCTAGCACAGTCCCGGGATCAGTTGTGCAAACACAGGGATTTGGTGCTCAGACACCTCAGCCAGTTGGGGCTTCAGGTCAACTGGGAAAAGAGCAAACTCGCCCCGGTGCAGAGGATCTCTTTTCTCGGTATGGAGTTGGATTCGGTCGAGCAGATAGCACGCCTCACAGAGGAACGTGCTCGGTCAGTGTTGAACTGCCTGAATACATTCAATGGCAGGACAGCGGTCCCACTGAAGTTCTTTCAGAGGCTCCTGGGGCATATGGCGGCTGCTGCGGCTGTAACACCGCTCGGTCTGCTTCATATGAGACCGCTTCAGCACTGGCTTCACGGCCGAGTCCCGAGATGGGCGTGGCAGCGCGGCACATTCCGGGTGCCAATCACTCAGGAGTGCCGCCGAACCTTCAGTCCGTGGTCGGACCCCTTGTTTCTTCGGGCAGGAGTGCCCCTAGAACAGGTGTCCCGGCATGCTGTGGTGTTCACAGATGCTTCTGCCACTGGCTGGGGTGCCACGTAATACGGGCATGCAGTCTCAGGGGTTTGGACGGGACCCCATCTGCATTGGCACATCAATTGCCTCGAGTTGCTGGCAGTACGCCTTGCTCTGAGCCGCCTCAAAGGCCTGCTTCAGGGCAAGCATGTACTGGTCCGTATGGACAACACTGCGACCGTTGCGTACATCAACCGTCAAGGTGGTCTACGCTCCCGTCGCATGTCACAACTCGCCCGCCATCTCCTCCTGTGGAGTCGGAAGCATCTGAGGTCGCTTCGCGCCATTCATGTCTCCGGTGTGCTCAACCGTGTGGCCGACGAGCTATCACGAGCTGCGCTGCCAGGAGAGTGGCGACTCCACCCCCAGGTGGTTCAGCTGATCTGGAGAGAATTCGGAAAGGCTCAGGTAGACCTGTTTGCCTCACCAGAAACCTCCCACTGCCAGTTGTTTTACTCTCTGACCGAGGGGACACTCGGGACAGATGCACTGGCTCACAGCTGGCCCCGGGGCCTGCGCAAATATGCGTTTCCCCCAGTGAGCCTACTTGCACAGACCCTGTGCAAAGTCAGGGAGGACGAGGAGCAGGTCTTGTTAGTTGCGCCTTACTGGCCCAACCGGACCTGGTTCCCAGAACTCTCACTCCTCGCGACAGCCCCTCCCTGGCCCATCCCTCTGAGGAAAGACCTTCTTTCTCAGAGACGGGGCAATCTTTGGCACCCGCGTCCAGACCTCTGGAAACTCCATGTCTGGTCCCTTGGACGGGATGCGGAGGTTCTAGGTGACTTATCCCCTGAGGTACTTAACACTCTGAGGTCTAAAAACGCGCCGGCGCGTTTTGCAGTTTTTTTTTCACATTGCAGCAAAACAGACTTAAAATACTCCGTCATTTTTTGTCATAGAGACATAAGTAATATATCAATTGAAACTATAGAATGTCTTCTTTTTTTTGTGTACACTCACAATCAAAATAAAACTTTGTGCTTTTTAAAAATAAATAAAATATACAGGGTGTGCTGTCCTGCCGTCTCCGTCTCTGCAAACATCGTTCTAAAACGTCACTAAAAGTAACTAAAATAGATGGCTTATACATGCTACATGGACATGAGAGATATGTCTTTGGAAAGCTTTAAGTGTCTACTTTTAAACAAAACAAATAAATTCTAAAACAAATATTCTCCCTTTATGTAATCAGTATAAAAGTAAAGAGAGGTACTGTTTCTCCTGTCTGACCTAATTATCTTTAATGTGTGCCCGCCCACGCGCAGAGCGCTCTATTCATAAGATAATGTGCTGAGGCGATTTATGCAAACTGTAAACGCCCCTAACAGCGTCTTAAAAAGCATCAAGTTTCATCAGATTCATTCGCTGTCCTTCGCGTTTGGAAGATGGCACACTACACAGGTGAGCAGGCTCTTCAGATGGTCCTGGACAGTGAGGAAGTTCACTCTTTCCTCGGAAGAAGAACACGACTCTGACGATGAACGTCTGCATTTTGAAGAGCGACTTGATCCAGCTGAAGATACAGTTTCTGATGAGTAAGTGATTTAGTTTTACTTAAATTATTTGACGTGTTTTTTTTTCTATATAAGCGTACATATATTTGCCTTATATTTACATCTATCTATATAACTATATATATAACTTTATCTCATAAAAACGCTTATAAATAGAATGCTTTTCTGTTGATATAGGGCCTACTTAAATTATTTATATAAGCGTACATCTATATTTGCCTTATATTTACTTCTATCTATCTATCTATCTATCTATCTATCTATCTATCTATCTATCTATCTATATATATATATATATATATATATATATATATATATATATATATATATATATATATATATAACTTTATCTCATAAAAATGCTTATAAATAGAATGCTTTTCTGTTGATATACTCAAATTATTTGACGTGTTTTTTTTATATACAAGCGTACATCTATATTTGCCTTATATTTACATCTATCTATAAATATATATATAGCGTATCTAAGTACCGTATATGATAGGCGTGAATGTGCTAAAATATGCTTGGTTGTGAAATGCGCGAACATGTTGCTATTTGCTAAATGTGCTAACTGATATAGCAGACTGTAAACGTTTACACATTCGCACACTTTGTCCGGTAATGGCCAATTGACAGACATATACAGCATGCTTGTATACCTGTTACTTTCCTGTCAGTTATGCATAGCTAATGGTATGAGAGTATTATCTTATATGCTAATAATAACAGGGGTTTTTTTACATTTTTTTTTAGGAATGTGGATCCATCACTCTCACATTCACCTGCAATTCCCACTAGGAGGGCACGCAGCAACACAGTTGAGTAAGTACACTTTTACCCACTATATGGTAGGCCTATATTGAAATCTGTAAGATTTTTCATGTTTTTAAAATAAGTTTCGTCTGCTCACCAAGGCTGCATTTATTCAATTAAAAATACAGTAAAAACAGTAATATTGTGAAATATTATTACAATTTAAAATAACTGTTTTCTATTTGAATATATTTCACAAAGTCGTTTATTCTTGTGATGTCCAGCATCATTACTCCAGTCTTCAGTGTCGCATGATCCTTCAGAAATCATTCTAATATGATGATTTGCAGCTCAAGAAACATTTATTGTTTACAATTGTTCAGAAATGTTTCATAAGTAGCAAATCATCATATTTGATGATAATATTTGATGATAATATTAATAAGATTCATATTTGATGATAATATATTTGCAGAGCTCTGTGGTGTGTCGTCACAGAAAGCAGCTCCAAAACGGACCAAAAGTGACCATGTACCGGTTCCAGGAGCAGAGCTGACATCAGATGCAAGGAATAATGCCACCGCTGGTCATCGGAACTGCATGCTTTGCAAAGTACAGCTTGGTAAAAAGCAAGACACACCTTGGAAATGCCAGGCATGTGACATTTACTTGTGTCTTCAGTTGAACTGTTTTCAAAAATGGCACACAGATGTGTGACTGTTCAGATTCTCTGTTCACCACCTCTCACTGACCATTGGGCTGCAAAGATTATCTATATGTGATCAAGCAGGTTATGTATAGGGTGTAAAAGTGGGCTTTTTTTTATAAACCTTACCTTTATTTGCCTGTATACACAAAAAATGTGCCTTTGACCCTAGTTTATATGTGGATTATATTGTTAACTTTATTTTAAATAAAAAAGAAAAAAAACAATGATATGTCTTGTCTTTGCATTTTCTTAGTTGACTCAGTCACATTCCTGACTGAATGGCTCATTATGCGGCTCATTAGGGGCAGGGTCTTAATCTCCCCAGGTGTAAATCACTTCATTATTCATGAAGAGTCACACCTCTTCGCATATGGCCTACCTAAACAAAAAGTGTCTTAGAAATTTAAAATCAATACAATGTTTTATGTGTCAGAGTAGGGAGGATCATTTCCACATCATTTTGAAGCAAAAACTCTACACTAAAATATACAATTCTCAAAAGTCTTGTGAAAAAACATTTAGTATGCATTTTTAGGTATTGTTTCAGTTACTTTTTTTTTTTGTTTTTTCAATAACCACGCATAAACATTATTCCTTTAAAAACACAAACATGTACATACATGTTCCTCACATATTATGGTAGCCTAGTTTGTGCTGAATACAGTGTAATGACACTTTTGTCATTAATATGTTTATAACCAACTGATAAAAGCACAAATGTCAGGGCATGTCAAAACTTCTCCAGGGCCCAAAATCAGCCTCAGACTCCAGAGGGTTAACACCATCACTTCGGCATGTGCAATGTCTACGAGACGTGCTTACGCCTCGAAGTGGAACCTGTTCGTCGAGTGGTGCTCTTCTCGCCGAGAAGATCCCCGAAGATGCTCGATCGGAGTCGTGCTTTCCTTCTTGCAGCAAGGGTTGGAGCGTAGGCTGTCCCCCTCCACCCTCAAAGTCCATACTGCTGCCATATCCGCTTACCACGACCACATAGATGGCAAATCTGTTGGTCAGCATGACCTGGTCATCAGGTTCCTTAGGGGGGCGAGACGGTTAAATCCTCCTCGTCCCCCCTCCATACCCTCTTGGGACCTTACTCTGGTGCTCAGAGCACTCCAGATTGCTCCCTTTGAGCCTTTGCTGTCAGCAGACTTAAAGATTCTCTCTATGAAGACTTTGCTGCTGGTGGCATTGGCCTCCATCAAGAGGGTAGGGGACCTGCAGTCATTTTCGGCCGACGAATCGTGCCTAGAGTTCGGGCCGGGTGACAGCCACGTGGTACTGAGACCCCGGCCTGGCTATGTGCCCAAGGTTCCTACCACTCCCTTCAGGGACCAGGTAGTGAGCCTGCAAGCGCTGCCCTCGGAGGAGGCAGACCCAGCCCTGGCTTTGCTCTGTCCATTTCGCGCCTTGCGACTGTACATAGACAGAACTCGAAGCTTCAGGACCTCAGACCAGCTCTTTGTCTGTTACGGAGGCCAGCAGAAGGGAAAGGCTGTCTCCAAGCAGAGGATGGCCCACTGGATAGTGGATGCCATCGCCCTGGCTTACCAAGCTCAGGGTGTGCCCTGCCCGCTCAGGTTGCATGCTCACTCCATGAGAGGTGTCGCATCCTCCTGGGCGCTGGCTCGTGGCGCCTCGCTGACAGACATTTGTAGAGCTGCGGGCTGGGCGACACCTAACACGTTCGCTAGATACTATAGCCTTCGTGTCGAGCCGGTCTCCTCCCATGTTCTCGCCACAGGTCAGAGGCACGGAGAGGCCCCGGCTTAGTGTCGGCTTGCTGCGCTACATGCGCTTCTTTTCTCCAGAGAGTCCCTACAAGGCAGACCCTGTCGAGTCCTCCGATATCCCTTCGGCAGCCGACGTGGCGGAGCGTCTGGCGCCAGGCCTATACTCCGTTGTATCCTTGAGAACCGGGTTTAGGCTGGGTTCCATATGTGTGACCCTACGGGGATCCCATATGGTTGGTTCCACGGTTGCTCCTAAACGAAGCCCGTGTCTTTCCCTCTGGGAGAACCTACCCTTCATCGGGTTGGAGTCACCCCAGCTCTTCCATATGTAGCACAGCCCTACAGGGTTAGTCCATATGTACTTCTCCACATAACTCCTTCGGGGAAGGATGTGGCTTCCGCAGCGTTCCTTTCCCAGCGAAGGGTACGCTTTCCCAGCGTTATCCAATAGTCTCACTGAATGGGTTTTGGGGAACAGCAGTGATCGACTCTCTCTGTGTTAGCCCTGTCCCACCATCCTCAGGCAAGGGGGTTCAGGTGGCTTGCAACAGAGCGCTGGAAGGGGGCAGCTCCTGTGGCGCTTTGGTAGGGATTCCTATTCGTCGGTCTGTCCGACGTACGTCGAACGTGACCGACTGAATGGGAACGTCTCGGTTACAAAGGTAACCCTCATTCCCTGAAGGAGGGAACGGAGACGTACGTCCCGTCGCCACAGTCGCTGTACCCCGCTGATGCTGCCGCCTATCCGGTTCGGCTCCTCAGCGAAAACCTGAAGATGCAACGCACCTGCTGCTCATTATATACCCGCGCTGCGAGGCGAGCAGCTGATGCATATGATTGCATGCCAATGTGCATTGGCTCGTTTAGTTACACTCGAAGTAGATTGGCCTCTCTAGCGAGATTCCTATTCGTCGGTCTGTCCGACGTACGTCTCCGTTCCCTCCTTCAGGGAACGAGGGTTACCTTTGTAACCGAGACGTTGTTGAGACCATACTTCACTCAAGAGCTACCTCCAAAAGGAAACTGTATGCCCTGAAGTGGAGAGTGTTCACTTCATGGTGCGAGGATCGTTAGCTGGACTCAGTTAACTGCCCTGTTGGTACAGTGCTAGAGGTCCTGCAGGAATGGTTCTTAGCAAGGTTATCCCCCTCTACCTTAAAGGTTTATGTGGTGGCCATAGCTGCTTATGACGTACCTTTAAGACCCAGGTATACTTCATTTTCCAGTCCATCTCATGCACAATTGAGCATGCAAGGCTTTCAAAGTTTACGTACTTGAACGAGAGCACAGAAAGACGTGGGTTTATCTAGTGGGCTTTGTTTTCAAGCACTCAAGTCACTCGCACATGCGCTGTTGTACGTGCACCCTCCTAAAGATGAAAATTAGGTCATGCAGACGATGTGCGGACACAGATGGCTGAAGTATACTTTGGGCTTTAGGGGGTGAGTCTTTGGGGAGGAAACCATTGCTTTTCCTCTGTGGTGAATTGAGGCTGAGGCCTGCTATACACATGAGGGTACCGGCCTGGGATCTGCTGTTGTGTTGGAAGGTCTCTCTATAGCCAATTGAAACTGTTTCAGTTTCTGACTGAGGCCAGAACACACCAAGCCGACGCCGACGAACTAGTGGCGACGAAAGCAGACTGCGGGGTTGGCTCACATCGGCAGCGTCTGTGTCCAAAGTTGGCCTGACACACCAAACCAATACTAAACAGCCGACAGCCAAGTAGCATATCCGTTATGCGCCTGCGCAAGATGAAATACCTTTCCGTACCAGCAGGTGGCAGTATCTGAACAGCCAATCAGAATGATCAGATGGCCCAATGGACCCACGAGCTCCGACGCCGATTCAACATTTCGAATTGGCTGAAAAAATAGCCAACGAGGACCAACTTCAGCCGACGGTGCGGAACACACTGAGAAAACTTAGTCGGCCAACAAACAAAAACTGCCCGACGGCCGACCGTCGGCTTGGTGTGTTCCTGCCTTTTTAGAGAGTAGGAAACTTCCAGGTCCTGTTGTTTGCCCCATTGTGCCCCGTTTACACCAGGAATGGTGAAAGCATTCTTACATCTGAGACGGGGTTATGTGCTTAAGGTGCCTACCAATGTTATAAATTAAATTTTAAAATATATTAAAATAAAATTATTTTAATTTGTAAAAATATTTGGCTGTTTTTACTGTATTTTGATTAAATAAATGCAGCCTTGGTGAGCATACAAGACTTAAAAAAGTTGGGGTTGGGGGTGGTTAAGAAAAACTGACATGTACTGTACCAGATATACATCCAAATTAGTGTTACTTTCGTCAACTAAAATTAACACTAAATATCGTCGTCAACGAACCTTCACGTGACGAAAACAAGACGAGACCCAACGTAAATGCTGGTCATGTGATGATGACTATAATTAAATGTATAATGCAATATTGTTGTCGAATAATAATAAAAAACATTCCTGGAGCAAAGTCTAGACATGAAGGAGAAACCAACAGGACTTGCAGGTCTCCAATTCTCTTGAGAGACGTAATAGCAAGGAGGAAGAGAACTTTCAGAGTTAGATACTTCTCAGATACCTCTTCAATGGGCTCAAAGGGAGCCAAAGAAAGGCCTTCCAGTACAATAGCCAGATCCCATGATGGTAATCTCGTATGAACTGCAGGCCTCAGCCTCAAAGTGCCTCGAAGGAAACAAACTACTAAGGGGTCTCTACCAACTGACATACCACCCAAATGAGTTTGGTAGGCAGATATAGCCGCCACATACACCTTTAAGGTAGACGGAGATAACCCTGCAGAGAACCGCTCCTGCAAAATCTCCAGCACTGTACCAACTCGGCAGTTAACAAGAACTTTTTGATGGTTTCCACACCAAGAAGTGAAAAGATTCCATTTAAAAAGCATAGAGTTTCCTTGTGGAAGGAGCTCTGGATTGAAGGATGGTCTCTACAACCTCAGTCGAGAGACCTGAATCTATGAGCTGGGCCCCCTCAGAGGCCAAGCCCACAATTTCCATAGTTGTGGGCATGGATGGAAGATTGATCCCATCGCCTGAGATAGAAGGTCCCTCCTGAACGGAATTTCCATAGGAGGGCCATTAAGGAGAGCTACCAGGACCGAGAACCATACTTGGCCGAGCCAGAACAGGGCTATCAGCAACAGACTGACCCCGTCCCTGCAAACTCTTTCCGGAACCCCAGGGAGCAGAGCAATCGGGGAAAAAGTGTACAGACGTACCCTCGGCCAGGTCGAGCATCCAACCCAAAAGAGGCTGGCTGTGTCAGGGAAAACCTGACACAGTGGACAGTGAGTCGTCTCTCGAGACGCAAAGAGATCCACTTCCACCTGATCAAACTTCTCCCATAGAGACTTTACCACCTTAACCACCTTGGGATGAAGCCTCCATTCCCGGACCTCGACAGTATGTCTACCCCCTGATTCATTGACCCCGGGATGTACATAGCCCTCAATGACAGAAGCTTCCCCTGGGCCCACAACAGGATCTGATGTGCCAGTTTCCAAAGTGGGCATGATCGCAGACCCCTTTGATGATTTATATCGGCCACCACCGATGTATTGTCTGAATGAACTAGAACACGGTGACCCCTGAGGTCTGGAAGGAAATGTTTCAGTGCAGGAAACACTGCCATCAACTCTAAACAATTTATATGCCAAGTGAGATGATGGTCCCTCCACAGACCTCGTACTGAGCGTCTGTCCAGGGTCGCTCCCCAACCCGTCAGAGAGGCATCCGTCGTTAGCACTATGCGATGACAAGAAGCCGACAACACTGGGCCATTGGACAGGAACCAACAATTCTTCCACACGTCCAAGGCACGAAGGCATCGCAGCGTGACCTTGATCATACGAAATGGGCTGCCCCTCGGGGAAAACCCTGAGCCCTGAGCCACCACTGCAAAGGTCTCATGTACAGCAGGCAAAAAGGTATCACGTTGGACACTTCCGCCATGAGGCCTAACAGTCTCTGAAACTGTTTCACAGTGATGGATTGGACTAGCTTTAGCTTGTTTATGGCTACTAGTATCGTCTCGATATGAGCAGGGGAAAGTGTTGCCCGCATTGATGTAGAATCCCACACTACTCCTAAAAAGTGGTCTTTTAAGATGGAACGAGCACACTATACTTGGAATTGAGCCTTAACCCCAGTGGTTTTTTTTTATGTGAGGTCATAAAAAAGTTCACTTGAAAGGGAACCGAATTTCTTTCACTTCCGCATCTATTTGTGCTTGAACGAACACATACACACAAAATTATGTCAAAATGTCCATCTCTACGGGTATCCTTGTAAACACAGTTGCTTATGGCTTAGATAACGCAAACAAAGAAAACAGATGTATCATTATGGAAACACACATTCTGTCTTAAAGTGACAGCAGGCTTGCTGCTTTCTGTGTCATGAATGTTAACAAACAACAAAATACAAAGAGAAAATCACTTTTGCAGCTTTAACACAGATTAATTATATTCAATTTATACAGTGAAGACTGCAGTGTTATTTTACTTTGATTATTGATTTTCTGCACCTGAATACTTACCTGAAAAATATAAAGCACTGTTTATTTCATTTAAATCACCCTAATAATTCTAGAATTATTCATTCTTTCCACATAGAGCTATTCAAATAATATGGTGAATTTATTTCATATCGCAATATATATAGCAGAAAAACAAATTATCGCACTGTATTTTTTCTTTCCAATATTGTGCAGCCCTAATCCAAACCTGTATGCACTTATTTCTTCTGCAGAACACTATTTATATATCCATATAATGTCTAAGGGGTTTAAAACAGCATTGGGCCCCATCGACTTTCATTGTATGGACAAAAAAATAAAAATAAATAATAATAATAAAAAACAATAAAAAATATAATCTATTCTTCAGAAGTGTTTTACAGAAGACATGAGGATGAGTCAATTAACAGAATTTCCATTTCACCCCTTAACTTAGTCAGTGTAAAACTGGTGCTCTGTCACAAGATTTCTGTCCATGCTGCTTATTCAGCCAATTTGAGTCTGTTCTTCCTTTTTCTCCTTGCCATATCTTTTCACAGTCTCTGAAATAAGAAAATACAAGTGCCAAAATGATGAAAATCTTTAAAAAAATATTTCATAATAATATCAAGTTACTCCATTGAAGAAAACTGTTGAGGTAACTGGGTATTCCACAACATAACATAACATAACATAACAGGACTCTCCTCATGCCCTCAGTCTACTCCACAATGCAGTTCTTTCTCAATCCTAACACCCACAGATGGAAAGAGAGAGCAAGCAAGTATTTAAGTTCCATGGCTGCTGGAACAAACACAGTCCGTTCTCCAGGGAGACAGAAAACTCTGGCCCTGTGGTACAAACACACACTGGGGCTCTGGGGCCAATTACCCACTCTCTCCAGAGACAAGAAAAAGGTGATGGAAAGAAGGAGAGCGAAAGAATAGATGGGGAAAAGTGCTATTCTGTCTCCAAAATGGCAAAAATAAGAACAACCCTGCTGAAAAATCCAGCTAAAACCAGCCTAAGCTGGTCAGGCTGGTTTTAGCTGGTCTCCCAGCCTGGTCATAGCTGGTTTTAGAGGGGTTTTGGTGAGCTAGGAGATTGGGAGGCTGAGAGACCAGCTTAAACCAGCTGAACATCAGATAACCCAGGCTGGGAGACCAGCTTGACCAGCTAAGTCAGGCTGGGAGACCAGCTAAAACCAGCTGCTTACAGCTTAAACCATTTTTCAGCAGGGAAGTGCAGCAGGAATTGGATTGAGCTGAATCATCTGAATTATCATTATTTAACACTAGCATCTTAAGATCCTGTTAAACAGTCAATGGTGAAGTTTTATATAAGCAGAGCTCTAGACTGCGACCAAATGTTTCCTGCCAACGCGACCAAAATTTTGTTAGCGGTCGCACAACGTTGCCCAACATCATATAGCAACGAAATGAAAGCAGAACGAAACTGCGCTTCTCATTTGTGCTTCACGGACAGTTTATCAGTTCTGACCAATAATAGACAACACAGGCTACTCACAGGCCGATCTTGATCACGCAACACTGTTACAACACAGAGCTGGGCGATCTATTGAAGAAAGCATTTGATTTTGACCACAAAATTAATAACATCGCTGTGAGATCTAGTGAGAAGCATTCCTGTAAAATTTGCCAAAAACGCCTAAAAAAGGCCAACCCAAAGTTAATTGCATGCTGTTCTTGAACCATTTGGAGTATGTGCATGGTTTTGGTATCTTTTGAAAGGTATGTGTACCGTGGGTAGTAGTAACTGTAACTATGAAATTGTGACAGCAATAGTCAAATGCTTTCAAGTACTTCACACATCTTTTTCCAGCACTTCAAAACTCTGTTATCATATTTAAATGTTATTTTTAATGTGATGACCAAAATATTATTTGTTCATCCTTCAAAGATTATCTCCATTTATAAAACTAAAGGATGTAGGACAACTCACTCTTATTTAAAAATAAAAAAGACATTAAATTAAACAGTAGGTGGCTTCAGAGGGGCACTTATTGACTTAGTAGCTATTTCCACTCCGTAATATATTTAATTTCTGTATGTTAAGTCTATTTATTACCAAGAGCATTTGTCAGTAATAAAGTCAAAATGAGGGAAAATGTGAATAACTGTGAATAAATTTTCAGTAAGGTGCTACAGTACTCCTAGTTAAAAAAAAAAAAAGGTGACTCAAAGTCAAATGCATCTTTATACACCAGTTTCAGGAATCTGCCTGAAATTGTATCTTGCCACAGTCACTGACACTTTAAAGTAGTAGAGCAACAGTTAAACTACCTTTTTAATTCAGCAGTCAGCTATACCACAGTTTAAAAACTAATAGAAAACTACAGTAAAGAAACTTTAATACTAACATTTTTTATTATTACAAGGCACTTCAGCTTATTACAGCATACTGATAATATAAGCAAGATTGAATTGTAAACTGCGATGATTGAAAGTGATTACCAATGGACAAAACAAAACAGGACAACATTTTTTAAAGTACTCAATTCAACAGTTTTTGCTCTGGTACAGAAATTGGTATGGAGAACTACTGAAATGTTGGTACCATGACAGCACTACTGGATACTTTTTTTAGCAGTGGGTGGAACTAATGTGCAAGCCCAATGTGCAATTTTCATTCGCTAGTGCTTACCTGTCACAACACACTTTTTGATTTTAGCAAATACGTTTGAGCAAACGCATACATGATTAATATTTATGAGCCAAAGAACCTATTAAAATTTTCAAATTAGTCTTCTCTTGTGAAGATTATTGTAGTTTACTACTGTAGTGTTTCATGTACATTTATTTCACATTACAGTTGCATTTCAATAGTAATATATTACTGTCTTTGGAATAATTATGATAATAATAATAACATAAATGTCCACCCCCATAGTCTCACAAATCCTGTGGGAAACACTGACAATAGACTAAGGCCTTCTGAGCAAAAGCACTGAGAAATGAATTGTGCAAAACAAATGGGTTGTTTCCCGAGCTGTCTATTCTGGCTCCGTCTTAAACTAGCTCTTAATCCAACGCATGCATGGATTTAGCCAGAGCTTCACTCACTCTCCCACCATCTGCTGTGCGTCACGGGATGATCCATCCACCTATGCTCTTATTAGGGTCTGAGTATTAGAGGAGTATGTAGTTTGCTCATGATCACTAAGAATAATGTACTCTGAGTTTTAACTCCTGGCTCAAGGTTCTTCCCTGATCCTGTTCCCCTCTATTCAGTCCTATTGCATCCTATCCCTCCTCATACTGTCCTCTCTAATAAAGGCAAAATGCTCAAAATCATAATGTCATAAATAAATATTGCACTTTGTCAAGGTTCAATATAAGGTTCAATAATAATAATAATAATAATATTTCACTATCAATGGCTATATAAATGTTGATGTGGTACGCTTGCTTTGCTTGCCTTTATAACTTTCATCTTTACAATGTTTTGCACAGAAATTAGGAATAAAAACTGTGGACCCATGAGGTTCAGATCAAAGCACAATTCTGGAACCAGTGTTTATTTGCTCACTGCTTTTAACATTCACCGTGTTCAGCTACCTGACTTGTCTATGAGTTTGGAAACTGTCTCTGTGATTTCATCAACAGTACAGTACGCTGATGTTGATGCACACCGTCCGCAATGTGAGTGATTTGAGTAAAGAACATGGAAAAATAAATATACCTGAGCCGATGCCACAATGGCGTTAGATGCTGCACTTACAGGCTATCGATGTGAATCAGCATGATCATCTCTAATTTTTTATGTGAATTGCACTAATACTAGTGAGTTTTAGAGAACACAATAACAATTGCCTTTCCTGTCAGGATTTTTTTCCAGTCATCAAATCTTTCGAATCGGTCTTTCTGTCTTCTGACTTCAGAGCTTTTCTGCTTTCGGCTGTACAGGTACTTATTCTCCCATTGTCTCCCCAGGTAAAGCACAATAATAACTACAGAGGTGGCAGCCAATGAGCATGACGATTCATGTGATGATTTTTAAATTAGCATCAAACTACTGAATGCACCTTTAACAAATAAACACGCAAGATAATAGATATATATAGAACTTCAGTGGAAATTTGAGCTGTGGGTCTGCACATGAACAGGTCCAGACTGAATTTGCTTGTGGAAATGTGTAGAATGCATTTAAATACAATTTAAAAGTAAAAATTAAAATGCATTAAACAAAGATGAGATCAAGGCACAGAAGATGTTTAGAACTTTATGAATATATTCCAACAGATATTCCAATTCTGCAGAAATCTGCTGAGTTTTCAGCCTTGATCTACTATGATCATGAGTTACACAAGAGTTGATGTTTGACACCTTTGGCCTCTAGTGTCTTATTCAGCCTCCAAGAGATTACAATTGGGTAATTAGTTTGTAACTGGATATTCCTCTCTTTCACAACGATTACATTAGGGCTGTACAATATGATGATATATCGTTACCACGAAATAAAATGTCTATCGTTAGAGATTTTGCTATATTGTATGTATATCGTAGTATGTAAATATATTGCACTACTGACACTTCAGAGTGATGAAATGCATGAATGAGAATATAAAGAGCGGGATGTGCTTGATGTTAAAAGAGTTATAAACGCATGAAGCTGCTGCTCATAGAGCGTGTGAGGACTGAACTGAGTGCCTTTTGCTGACTAATTGGGCTTGAACGGTTAAATACACATACCTATGTGTCAAAGTGACCACGTATTTGCAAGTAAACATGGCCATTTATGTCTTAAGTGAAGGTACAGTTGAGAAAGACAAGGCTCGAGTTAATGGATCGGTGCAGTCAGTCTTAAAGGGACAGCATCCAAATTTACCTGCTGTCATTATTAACGCTAATCAAACAGCAAAAAAGAGAATTCTCTTACTGCTTGCTTTTGTAACTTTAATAAGAATAAATGTATATTTAATTTACACAGTAAAGACTTTTTAATTACTTTATACATTTTGTAGTGTTTTAAATTTGTTCATGTAGGTCTATTTCGTCCGTCTTTGTTCTATTGTAGTTTGTTTTCTTTCTTTATCACAGTTTATTTGTCTTCAGTAAGAGCTTGAGAGTTTTTTAGGCTAGTATTTTTTTTTTTATTATTATTTTGAAATTGATGAAAATTACTACATTTCAATGATATGGAACATTTTCATAACATAAAAATCTTATTTGAAGCAAAAATAACTATATTGTGATATATATTGTCATCGTGATATAAAATTACTCATATCGTGATATAAATTACTCATATCGTGATTTTGGTCATAATCGGCCAGCCCTAGATTACATAATGCAAACATACTTTGAGATGGACAGATCTAAAGAGAGTCATTATTAAGCAGAGACTAGAGATGCGCAAGACTAGTTGACAAGTCAATTAAACGATACTGCTGCTGCTAGTTGACCTGAAAAGAGTCTATTACTTTTTTTTTTTTTTTTTTGCACATTTAATGTTTAGCTTTATATTTTTACAAAGCCTACATTTAAATTACCGTCATGTTAAGGTTACATTTTAAAATTTATATATTATTTTGAAAAGTGTATATCAGGAGCAGAAAAAACAAAATCATTTCATTTTACCTCAGGTTTTGCATGCGTTTGTTTTCTCTGTGGCGCTTGTGGAGGTTTCAGAGAAATGTCCACATGGAAGATTAGCAAGGTGAGGGAGTATTCTGACAACCTACACAAAACTTTTGTCATGTCATGTCAAACTAGTATATAACAATTAAGCTTGCTTATAGGCTTGTTACACTACCGGTTGTGAGGGACAATACGGTATGAAATTTGATATCAGATTAAAGGAGAAACATTATGAATGAAACTTACTTGACACTTAAACGGTACCACTGAAACGGTAACACCATCTATGAGAATAAAAAAAAACATGCACAGACAAATTAAACTCTGTGGCTCGTGATCCGGATACTAAACCGCAGGGTTTAATATGGATTTGTCTGTGCATGTTTGTTTTGTTTTTTTATTCTCATAGATGGTGTTACCGTTTCAATGCATTATATGACTGACAGACCGTAACGTTTGGAGTTAAAAATCATCATTTGTGTTCTACTGAAGAAACCTACATCTTGGATGCTCTGGGGGTAAGTAGATTAACATTAAATTTTCATTTTTAGGTGAACTATCACTTTAATGTTATGAAGTGACAAGATTTTTTTTTGTGTGCAAAAACAAAACAAAAATAATGACATTATTCTACAATTTGAACCGTTGTCATACATAGTGAACTCAGTCCAGGCTTCCTTGTTTACGTCCAAATGCCAACTCAGTATTGGCTGGATCTAGTGTTGTCAAAAGTACCGGTACTTTGGTACCAAGTCGGTACTGAAATTTTGAAAATGTGACAATATCAGCATTTCTGTAGTACCGGTAGTACCGAGAATCTGGGTATATTCTGTACCCACTGATAGGGCTGTGGCAGTATTTACATGAATATGACACGAGTGAAGCACAAAGCTATGTTTACAAAATAAATAATAGGTTAACAATTAAATGTAACATCGAAGCCACGGAAACATTTTGGTTCATGCCGAATGAGAGAGGTACGCGAGTCCATACATTTAATCTTTGTATTCTGTTTTGCAAATCGCGATCCGGTCACCCGATTAGATACATTAGATACACTCCTTCCAGTTTCGGATATGTTTTGGAAAGTTTTTTTTCCGAGTTTGGCCCTGTATCACATAATAAAGTGCGGAATTCCTTGTATGGGCACTTCTCCCTGATAAGCGTTCGCACATATCACCTAGAGCGAGAGAGCAAGAGCCCATTAACGTGCTTCGTTTGGGTTACGGAAGCTGAGATATTTTTCAAAAATGTCACCAAAGAAGTCTGTTTTTGGTTGTGAGGGAAAGATTACCTTTTTCAGCTTCCCAAAGAACCCAGCGTTAAGGGAACAGTGGATGTAGTTTGTTTTTCCAGGGCAGCAACGGAGTTGTGCACATATGTTTGTTTGTTTCGGTGATAAATGCTTTGTAAACAAGTCCCAGTTTGATGCTGGATTTGCAGATCGCAGGCGGTGAGTAAAACTGCATCAAATGTTTGTGTTTTGTTGGCAATCAGCGCGGAAGTGCATATATTATAATGTAAACAACACAAACGTTTTTATTCCATTTTTATTTATAATGATGTCGCAGCTTGCAGACAATCTCTACACAAAAGCTGCACGTGCTCATGACTCTTAAGCTCTGCCCACGGCCTGCCTCCAGGAGTTTCGGAAAGACTAAGTACAGCGCATCAATCTTTTCTAAATATGATAAAACTAAAGACTTTTCAGAGATATGAAGGATGCTCTACTACTCAAGCGTAACATGAGATTGGCAGAAACTGTGTGTGTTATGTACCCTTTAATATACAATAATCATAATGCAAGGCAAGCAGGTGCAGGTGTTGGGGAAAGCAGGTGTCTGGGTAAACTGCAGAAAAACAGCATTTGCTCAGGCTAAGTCTGGGAGAGAAATAACTCCAATGGGATTAGAGGATGGGCGGAGAAAGCAAGAAATAATAATTAGTTCGTTCCAAACACCCTGAGCCACTGAATGATTTAGGAATAGGTCTCAGATACTCAGATACTGCACTAATAAATTTACTTCATTTGTCATGTACTATAGATGTATGTAGCACATCTATAGTACATGACAAATGAAGTAAATTTAGCAACTTCTACAGCAACTTATACAGTTTATCTGTAGAAGTTGCTATAGTTACAGAGGATCAATCACAGCAAAGATCTACAATCATATTTAATGGGCGAATTCCATTCGAAAGCAAACATAACTATGCCCTATTCACTCTGGAGGGCAGAACACTTCAGTACACTTAAGGGTGCAGTGCATGACTGTCAGAATGTTGCCTTTATGGCGTAGCAATTTTTTCATTATTATAATTTTAATTTTTAATTTGTGTGAAAAGTTTATTTACATTTTTGTTTAGAACAACTGCACACAGTATCTCCTTTCCACAATGCCCTGCAAGGATGCAAAAATGTCATCTGAAATTAGCCCAATGTTACTGCACCTTGATCCTATGAGAAACAACATTGTCTGAAAAACAGCAAATTATGGGGTAATGAGATGACTTTTGAGACAAGTCTTGGATAAAGGACCAACTTTCTTGTAGACTTGTGTTGCTCTCCACTATAAAGGCTGTTGAACTGCGTTCTGAACAGTTCTCATAAAACACCGTCTGTCAGCAGATTCCCAAAATAGTAATGGCATAACAAGCTAAAATGTAAGGACGATCAGCCCAGCCCAAAGAAGACGTAGACGCTACAATTTCTCATTCCCATCAGGGTTAAATAAGTTAGCCAGACTTCAGTGAGTTAGGATTACTTGCCTAACTAAAAATATCTTGGTTTTCCACTGTGATCTTACATTACCTACAGTCTACTGCAAAAAAGAAGGATTCAGTGTGGAAAGTTCACGTGAACAAACATGAAGTTGGTCAAGCTCATCACATTTGGTGATGCACTAACAGACCACACAGACGTGCTTGTGCCAAGAGAGCTGGTATATTTGTTGAGCTAATATTAAGAGACCATGTGCTGCTGCCAGATATGCAAAGCTTGTCTCTCATCTTTCAGCCTCTGAGACACGCTCATTTGTGAGTTGTGTGAAGCATTTTTAACTATAGTTAAGTATTAAAAAGGAATATAATTTCAAAAAAAAAAAAAAAAATTGAAATATAATCAGAACATTAGACATGGAAGATGATTTAAATGTTGGGTGTGTCTACAAGCTTCAGTGAGGATTGTGGTGGGTGTGAACAGGGAGAAGGGTGTAGTGATGCAGTGGTTAGTACAGCTGATAGACAGGATTATCTGTTATGGGCTCTATTTTAAGCACCAGTGACAGGGAGGCTGACATAGGAAAGCAGAAATATGAGCTGCAGTGTGCACTGAGGCAAACAAATGAGGTTTATGCCCGTGGTGTCAATGGAAGTACTCTGGACTATGGGTTCAACAATGAGTATTCAGATCTCATGAAATCTAATCTTGCATAGCCAGACTTTTCACTACTGGCATAAGGTTGTTGGCATGCAGCATATTATTGTGGCCATGAACTGCCTACTTAGACACTGCCTAAAGAGACTGTCTGACCAACATGCAAAGCAACCTACCACAATTTGTTTTATTTTTTTATCTTATTAATTTAAAATAGGGATGCACCGATACCGATACCGGTATCTGGTATCGGCCTCGATACCACATTTTCTAAAGTACTCGTACTCGTTAAAAGTCCCCCGATACCGGGGACCGATACCACGGTCTGAGAAATGTCTATGTTTGAGCGGCGTGTAAGGGGTTAATCAAAGGCGCCGAGTGCCCGCCCCCAGGCTCCGCCCCGGCTGCAGCTCAGAGCGGGGAGAAGGCGAGGCGAGACAACATGTCAGCCGTGTGGAACTATTTCAAAGTGAATGAAGACGACAAAACAAAGGCGGACTGCAAATTGTGCTCAGCGAAATTGTCCAGAGGAGGCTCAAAAGGTAGCTCATTTAACACAAGTAATTTAATCAAGCACCTAAAATCCCAACATGACAATGAGTACAAAGAGTTTACCCACGCTTCTAAACCAACACAACCCACGCTGCAGCAAACTCTTGCAAGACGAGAGAAAATGTCCAGAGACAATCCACGTGCTGTGAAAATAACACAAGCAATTATCGAGTACATTGCATTGAGTGACCAGCCACTCTCAGAGGAAGAAAATGTGGGATTCCTGCGTCTCCTCCATGTTTTGGAGCCCAGATATGATGTCCCAAGCCGCCGCTACATGACTGACACAGAGCTGCCTAAACTACACGACTCCGTGAAAAAACATATCCACAGCCTACTGCAAGCCTCCTCTGCGTTTAGTTTCACCACGGATATTTGGACAAGCAGTGTTAGCCCCGTGTCGCTAATTAGCCTAACCTCCCAGTGGATAGACGAGAGTTTCACGCCGCAACGACATAAACATATTTATCCAAATATTGTGCACTAAATAGCTAAACATCACTAAAAAGATGTTTATGAATGCCCCTTGTGTTGTCCAAAGCGGCAGAGTTTACAACAAACTGAAAAAAATACTTGAGTTGCACTGTCACTTTTTAATTATTTTTTTATAATTATTTATTCTGTAATATTTTGCATACAACATGCTTTTCATTTTAAATAAATGTTCTTAATTCCAAACTAGTCCCTTGTTTTTTTGTTAAATTTATATGACTAAAGCTGTTACCTGTAAATTGAAATCATGTTTTTTTTTATTAAGTACTCGGTATCGGTATCGGCGAGTACTGAAATGCAAGTACTCGTACTCGTACTCGTACTCCAAAAAAGTGGTATCGGTGCATCCCTAATTTAAAACTGGGTTTAGCTGACATTGATGACACAAAAATCGTAGTTTCCGAAAGGTTGTACTTAGAAATTAACACCAAGTGCCAAATGAGAGTAAAAACTGACCTAACAATTTGTTTAGGAGCAGCAATATTACAATATCTTTATACTGATGAGTCAAGGCTGATCAGTGAAGGCACTGTGCCGGCTCTAAATTCTGCGTGAAGGCACAATGCCACATTAAAAGCTGTACTATAATGGCCACTTTAGCCTTTATTATGTCAGAGGTGGCTATGATCCTGCTTTGGTTTGGTGTAAATGATCCAGCATTATTTTATGCTGTGCTTTTATTCATGTTAAGTCATGTATAACTCTGTTAAGACAATGTGACATCCAACATAAAATGCATTTATTTTTTGTTATCCTCTCATAAAAAAAAACTGCATTGCATACAGTTCTGCTATACTTGACATCTCACATGCTGGGATGTGACTTTCGCACATTCACACATCGCAAAATCAATGCTAAAATGATTTATCGGTTGTTGAACAGTCTTTCTTTACCTAGATGTCATTAGAGAAATATGCTTAGTGAAGCTTAAACTTTATCTCAAATCTCATATTTGATAAAAATATTGCCAGGCAGTCACATGCTCAGATACCCCTTTACCACGGTTCCATTGTGGCTTCCCAGCCTGTGTCCATTCTCGAACCATTCCGCCCATCCGCCGGATTCCGTGCCGAAAAGATCGTTTTCACTCCGGCCCTACAACTTCCTTGCTTCGAATGGAGCCGCTCAGGACATTCTGCGAGAGCACACGAAAGCGATGTGCGAATCGCGGTTATATGCACATCAAGTAATTAGGGATGTGTCACGATTTTCGAATAATCGATTTAATTGTAGAATATCGAATAGGTTGTGCGATTATCGTCTTAAAAAAAATCCCCATTTGATGTGGTGGTGGTGACTTGTAACCAGAGGGTGGCACACGCTGCCAATAATGCACCTAAAAGCTGTCATTCAGCACAGACATTGGCTCACACGCACACTAGACTTGTGTAGCATATAACAGACATTAAAATTTATTTTAACATAAGTGCCGTCATTCAGTCTGTTCACAATATGTTATTACGCGTTTAGGCAGCCTAAAATCATTATGGCAGCACATGAGTCACAGCACAAATCAGCAACAGTCAGTCAGATTTCACCTCGCCTCACTCTTGACTGACAAGATGACGGTAGAAGTTTTGGTTTCAAATCAAAATGTAAAAGCGTCCATTTAAGCGGGTTTGTCATTGTACTGCTTTGTTGTTGTGTTTTTCAATAGAATTAACAATGAACCCAGCATTCAAGCAATTGCCACTACCAAATTGGCGCTAATTTGAAAGTGAAAGTAAAAGGCTCACGGCCGCACTGGCATTCATAATGGTGCGGAGAGCGAGTGTTTTCAGTCTGCTCCGCACCGTTATGAATGACCGTGGAAAAAAAAGAATTGAAAGCGTGAATGGTGCGATTTTCGAATAATTCCCAGCGATCTTCAAATATTATTTTTGCTTGAAATGCTAATCCCTACAGATAATCCGCCGGGTTGGGCCGGCCAAGTAATACAAAATGACATTCCAAGTAATTTGCGGGTGGATGAGAGATAAATCATTAATGTGTTGATTTTAATTAAGGCACGGAAATCTCATTTGGTAAAATGCAAGGAATGTGCGTCACTCTTTTACTTTTGTTTTCAGCGACAACGCATTTTTATTCAGGGAAAACCAATCAAGGAAAGCATGTGCCTAGAGCACACCTTCTACCTTCAAAATTGTCCCCTATAGGGAGGGACAGAGGTACAACCACCACAGAAAAAGCACAATCCTATGGGGAATACTATATATATGATAGTGTTCTCAAAATACAAATCTTATTCTCTTAATATTAAAATACCTAAAATACGTGCTTATAAAAGTGTTTTTTTTTTCTGTCGTGATCAGGATTTTACCATCTCTGCCTCATTTTGAACCAGGAAAAACCCTGATTGCCATTCGATTCATTGTTTCAATACTGTTTGACCTTCATGGCTAAACACAAAACTCCCAAAACTAATTGAATGGACCTTTAAAGTCTTTACCTGAAAAGGGGCCTTAAAGTCAATAAAAACTAAAAAACTCACTTTGGACTTCAGGTGACCTGTAGTAGAATAGAGACAATCATTTTTTCTACCTTGCTTTTCAAATTCATTTTGCTATACTGTGTGCACATTGCATTCTGATGTATTGTGCATATCAATGGAAAATAATTAATTGTACAATGAGATCCAGCAGGAGTAAGAATTCCTCATAGAGCAAGAAAACAATTAGCTTCTAATTAAGAGTGAAACACCTACATGCAAAAGGAAAGCATAGGGGAAAAAATACTGAGACTTGTTCAGAGTATTCCATACTTATTTTTTGATGACCAATGCCAATGCTAATATTTAGAGAGCAGGGAGACCGATGGCCAATATAAAGCTGATTTGATACCACACTATTTAATTAGTAATGTATTTTAAAAATTAATTTAAAACAATTTAATTTAATAATTTATTTTATATAATATTTACTAAATAAAAAAAATAATATGAAAAAGTAATTTGTAGTAATTTTGTAAAATAAACAAATTTATACTGGATGGCAAATTTAATACTTAGATGGCAAATCCTTGGTGTGTGTGTTTTTGTTTTTTTGTTTTTTGTTTTTTGTTTTACAAAAAAAGAAATTGTGCAAAATACGAAAAAAGTAAACACTGTAACCAACAGTGCACCCATATCGGTTCATAAAATTGAATTGCGTGCATATGTTAGGTTTCGTGAAGAGCATGCTGCCTTAGCAAATCGAGCGTATTACTGCCATTCTCGACAATGTACCTTTGTAAAAGTGGGGTTTTACCACTTAATAGCATGAACACAAATATAGACTGTGCCTAGAGATCTATTTAAAGGATTAGTCCACTTTTAAATTAAATTTTCCTGATAATTTACTCACCCCCATGTCATCCAAGATGTTCATGTCTTTCTTTCTACAGTCGAAAAGAAATGCAGAAGAAGTGCAGCTTCAAAGGGCTTTAAACGATACCAGACAAGGAATAAGGGTCTTATCTAGCGATATGATTGGTCATTTTCAAAAAAAATAAAACTGTATATGCTTTATAAACACAAATTAACAGCTTGCATGTGCTTCCGCTTTCCATAATCCTCAAAATGCTAATGCCGTATGTTCTACATCTTCCCTATTCAATTTACGGAAAAAAAAAAAAAAAACGAAACTGGCACCACGTTCAATCCATAAGTAGAATAGGGAAAGCGTAAGACATACAGCGTAAGCATTTAAGAGAATACGGAAAGCGGAAGCACGTGCAAGGAGATAATTTGTGTTTATAAAGCATATATAGTTGTATTTTTTTTTCGAAAATGACCGATCGTTTCGCTAGATAAGACTCTTATTCCTCGTCTGGTATCGTTTAAAGCCCTTTGAAGCAAAAAAAAAAAAAAACCTTTGAAGCTGCACTGAAACTGTAATTTTGACCTTCAACCGTTTGGAGGCCATTGAAGTCCACTATAAGGAGAATAATCCTGGAATGTTTTCATCAAAAACCTTAATTTCTTTTCGACTGAAAAAGAAAGACATGAACATCTTAGATGACATGGGGGTGAGTAAATTATCAGGAAAATTTGATTTAAAAGTGGACTCAAACTCTCTTCAATACAAAAACAAGACTTGTGTGCCCTGCAATTGACACTGTTCTCGTGCCACACGTCCATTTTCTCACGCAGTGAAAAAATATTAAAAAACAAAAGAATCTGAAAGCCTTGAAGGAGATCCCATAAAAATGTAATATTATATTACAGCAGTAACAATGAATACTATATTTTATTATATGATATAGTTAACAATATTTTTGTAATTTTAAAAATATTTTTTATATATTTTTAAAAAATAAAGCCCTGTAATATTATATTATACGAGCAAGAAAGCAATTTGTCCAGTTCAACAAAAAAAAAAATGGTGGTAATGTATATTTTAAACAGTATTGAGTTTCAACAAAAAGTCATAGCAGAACTACAACACAAAGCGCAGCGATGTGTCATGAATGAATCTGCAACATTGAACGAATCGTGAGAGTCAATGATTCAATGACCCATTCATAAACACAGCTACTTGCTTCTTTATTGAATGAATGAATGACTTGATGGCTCGCTAATTATGACAGTGACTTACTTTATTTAAAACATTATTTATAAATATAAAAAAATGCACTGGAAAATCAATTTAAGGGGGCAAAAATTGTATCTTAATGGAAAAGGTGTAACTGCAGTCTAAGTGGAAGGATGTTAAATGCCTCAGGGGGTAGGCCTGCATAATTTTAAAAGATTTTTGGCACCACTGGTCTATGGTAACATGTTTTTATGAAACAGCATTTCGATAGTCCACTTTAGACATTCTACTACTAAATATAAGTAACTTTGCAACTACCTGTCAACTACCAGAGTATTAGAAGGATGTCTGCTTAATATTTGCTTACACTTTATTTTGATGGTCCCCAACAAACATTCTAGTACGGACTGTAATTTGACTGCGAGTACGTCATCTTATTCTACTAACCCTAACCAATAGTCCGCTAATACTCTAATGAGAGTTTCTTGACATGTTTGCAAGTTAATGGAAGTTAGTGGACAATGACATGTAGTTACTTAGTAGAATGTCTAAAGTAGACTATCAAAATAAAGTGTAACCTGGTGTGAACAGCTAATTCCACAGAGAGGAGTTTATAGATATGATTAAATCAATGCTTCATTAAAGCTTAGAAAAGACAACTGTCCTGTGTGATTTGTGAGATAATAATTAATAAATTAATAAATAAATAAAATCACACAGCTCTCAAATAGCCATTTTAGACAAGAAACATTTAACAAAAGACATTTCTCAAATTTCTCAAAGAAATTGTGAGTTTAGTAACCTCAAACTCACATATTCACACTAAAGACCTAAATTGGAGTAAAAGGTGTGCTTTAAAAGACTGAACCATTTTATCCTCAATGAACATATTGCATAATATCAAAGCTTAGACCAAGAATGTAACAAAAATTACTTTATCCTTAATCTTATTGGATACTCAAAACATATACATATATATGAGTAATACTACAGTAATGAGAAGATAGCAGTGAGAATGCTCAACAACTGTTAAAGCTTTAAATAACCACAATCATCCACTGCTTTAGCTATGTAATGGGGTCTGATTACATAAAAAGGAAAGGGGGGCTGTGGGTGAGATCCACAAAGCAGACTGTTGTCAGAGAGAGAACACTGGCTAACTTTTAAATGGCTACTGAGATATGTTACCATCACCAGAAGTTTCTGTGAGAAAGCAGAGGAATTTATGTCACACCTGTTTACACTTCTCATTATGCCTTACTATATTAATACCAAATATACAGCACAATTTCTGTTTAAGGTACTTATTTTCGATGTAGAAAAACCAAGCAAACATGTTGTTCAGTAAAATGGAATAATGAGTTTTTGAGTCAAAAGCAGAGGTGACAAAGGGTGAGAGAAGTGGAATACAAAGCATCACTCTGGCAGATGAACAGGCAGTTATTTGTTTTCATTTCCTGGTTACTCTCCTCTCATGTAGCTGCTAGAATAGAGCTTTTATACCAACAAGCCAAATGCCATGTCAACTTTTTTGTTTGTGGTGTTGTTGACCAGTGGATAGATCAGATTTAAAAGAGAAATTGTTAAAATAGGCACACTATTAACAAGATAGATAGATAGATAGATAGATAGATAGATAGATAGATAGATAGATAGATAGATAGATAGATAGATAGATAGATAGATAGATTCGTTGTCACTGTTATTGGTACATCAATGTGGAGAGGTGGCTATATCACTGAAATCCAGGAAAACATTTAGTAATACACTCACCCTACAGGAGGTCTGATCGTAGCGTCTCCCAAATTCATCTGTCATACACTAAATCCGTTTTGTATCAACACAATTCACTCGTACGTCCAGGCGGGGACATTGGCATATCACTCAAAAACATTCACAAGAGTGTCACCTTTAAAGAAAGAACATGAAAATACACTTCAGCAGAACAAGGATAAAACTCTTTTACAAAAAAACACAACTGAGCAGCACCAATGTGTCACAGTCACAGAACGACTTATCCATTTACAGCTGTCTTAAATGTGGGCAAGTGTTTGATGTACACACTTATGTTTTTAAAAAAGGAAAAACAAATGAAGGCATTCAAATATTTCACTTGCCACGACAGATACTAACGTTACTAACATATACAGTAAAAGTTTAACGCAGCAATTTGCCATAAAAGTTGCGCGTCTAAACAAAATGAATATCGTCAACGAAATATCTCCATAATATAAAACACTGAAATACTTACGTGGATTCATTCGGCTCCCTAGGCAGACATCAACGGCACAGGAGTTCTGAATTCTATTCTAATCCGTCCACCAGGCAGCGCCGTTCCCGCGGCTTCTCGAGCCCGCGCTCAACGGCAGCTTGGAATTCTGAGCGCGAGAGCGCGCCCGAGAGAACAGTATATTGATGATACAGTGAGAGAACAGTTTATACAGTAAGACTTTCAATAATTGAATCTCACCACTTAAAAACGTTTCTCTAAAGAACAGTTCGCATTAGCGTGACAGTCAATATGTTGTTTTTTGTCATTACCGATTTTATTGTCCTTATAAAAACATACAAATCTATTTTACGTAATTATCATTAGGATTTTTGTGATACCAATGTGTATTGTAATGGCTAATGAAGACATGCTATTTCATCGTGTTAACCGTTAATCTGCAACAAAAGCCATAACTTAATATTCAGCGTGTTTACTCCCAGCGTCCCTAGCGTTTGTTATTCTTTTGCGGTCTGCCTGGTTGGCTATTCGCCGTTAATACGCCCCGCCCTCTGTCCGTTTAAGAAGGATCCTTGGATACGTAGGTCAAACTTTTTTTTACAGTCTATGGGTCAAACCTTATCAAACTCGTCACTAATGTCAATCTATATATGTGGGACCCATTACAGTTTTCTGTTTGTACAAAAAAAGGAGTTTGATAAATGTTAAATAACAAATTAAAATAAAAAAAACTGCTGATTCAACCACCACTGCCTCTGAACAAGTTTGTCTGTCTTCCCAGAATGACAGATAACGCTGCACCGTAACCTTAAAAGGGCGTTTTAACACTTTGAAATATTTGTAGTTGTAAAAGTAAAAAGAAGATACTTAAAATAGCCTACTGGAAATGTGCAGTTTTACCTATTGCACTTAAATCCACATTTCAAATAAATTAATTTAAGGATACAAACAGCAGTGTGAACTTTTGTAATAACCTACCATTCAAGTGCAAATACGTAGCTTTTTAGTGAGAAGTACCGCCTGTAGGAGGTTCAGGAAGTAGCAATTTACAAAAGCACCTCCTTTGCTTTGTAAAAGCTTTTTGACAGACAAGATCACACAAATTTCATAGATTCAGCTATCATTACCAAGAGACATGACACAGGACTCAGGGACTGCTGGTAGGTTGTACAATCTATTCAGTATAATTATGCTACATTAAAAATAACAACAATAAGAATAATAATAAAGTTGTTCTTAATTATAATTAGTACATTAGATTTTTTTATTATTATTGTGATTTTTTAAAGCATTCATTAAAATAAAAAAAATCAAACCATTAAAACATTTAAAACAGCATTATGATAGGTATTTAAACATGAAAAAGTACAAGATTTCTACTAGACACTGCTCTTACCAGTAGATGTCGTGAAAACACAAACTAAAATTTGACAAAAGTAATAATATATTATATATTATATGACTTATCATTGTGTTCTTTGTGTGCCCTCCAAAATGACAGGAGACTTTTATGATTATTATAGTTTCACTGAAGACAGTCATGGAATACCATGCAATAATGGCAACACAAAGGCCTTCAGTGAGGTTTTCCTCCCCACCCTGTACAGCATAGTTTTCATCACTGGCTTCATTGGAAATGGCCTGGTAGTGTGGGTCCTGATCAGATACCGTCAAAAATCCAATATGACAGATGTGTGCCTCTTCAACCTAGCCCTATCTGACCTAATCTTTCTTGTGTCACTCCCTTTTTGGGCTCATGGTGCCATAGACGAGTGGATTTTCGGCAAATTCATGTGTCATACCATGACAGGTCTGTTCACGATTGGTCTTTATGGCAGCATCTTCTTCATGGTCCTTATGACACTGGATCGCTATGTCGTCATCGTCCATGCCCACAGTATCTTTTCCAGAAATCGGTCTTCAAAAATGGGTTTGATTCTCGCCTCATTTGTATGGATACTCAGTCTACTTGCATCCCTTCCTAATATTATTTTTGCCAAAGAGGATAAGACAAGCAACAACAAAACTGCCTGTGGATCAGATTTTCCCGAAGGTACAGCCTGGATGTCATTTACTTACCTTCAGATGAACTTCCTGAGCTTGATTATCCCTATGATTATTATGAGCTTTTGCTATTCCCGGATCATCCCCACTCTGCTCAGCATAAAATCACAAAAAAGGCACAAAGTCATCAGACTCATCCTGGCTGTGGTGGCAGTTTATTTTATCTTCTGGACTCCATACAACATTGTCATGTTTCTCATGTTCCTGCAGAGGAAAGGCTACTTGTATACTTGCGAAATGCTTAGTAATCTGAGCCTTGCCATGCAGTGGGTGGAAACTATCGCCTTAAGTCACTGTTGCCTCAACCCTATCATCTATGCCTTTGCCGGACAGAAGTTCAGAGGAGCGGTTCTTAAAGTCCTAAAAGAGCAGTTTCCATTGTGCTTCAGCCAATGCACAAATTTCTCTCGACAGTTATCTGAACGCAGAAGCTCAGTCTTCTCCAGATCTTCTGAATATTCCTCTACACAAATTGCATAGAGCAAACGGATGCCTCCAGAGAATTATTTTCATATTTTTGCCATCCATAAGTTCCCCTTTTTATTGAATGTATCGAGTTTATCTAGAAAGTTGTCTTTGTTCTGTTTTTTTGACAATTTTGCTTGACAATAATGATATATGTTAAGTAGGAGAATGCAGAACTTTACACTGTTGCTAAGATGTTCTTCCTTGTGCGTGTATATTGCTTATATTGGAGATTTGCAAATGATACTGACAATAGTTGTCATATGAATGATTTCATCAGCAATTTTAAATAAAACCACTGTTTGTATTTACATCAGAAAAAATCAGTAATTTTTTCTGTAAAAATCAGTAATTTTTCAGTTATGACTTTTTGAAATCTTTCTTGAAGAAATTGTATTTTAAGTTTAAGTGTATTTTAAGTTTCGCTTTTAAGGTTTTTTGTGTGTTTTTTAATAAAGGAATGTATTGTCCTGATTGTATGGTTTTTAATATAGGGAAAAAAACTTTCACAGTTACAAATACTCTAAGGCCCGGTTTCACAGACAGGACTTAGCCTAAGCCAGGATTAGACCTCAGTTAAATTAGGAAATTTTAGTTGCTTTTATAAACATTCACTAGAAAAAAACATTACTGGTGTGCATCTTGAGAAAAAACAATGGCACTGACATATTTTAAGATATGTCAGTCCAAGTTTCTTTCAATTGAAACAGCTCAAACATGCATTTTAGTCTAGGACTAGCTTAAGCCTTGTCTGTGAAACCAGGGGTAAATGTTTTATTTAAAAAAAAAAGAAAAAAAAGAATTCCTTAAAGTACTTACGAGAATTATGACGAATTACATTATATGCAATTGTGGCCATCTGTCCGTCAGAAAAGAAGTCTGATGCATAGTTGTAAACCACATCTGCGTAAGTGTTTATATATCATTTATATATCTATGAAGCATGTGTAGCCACTTTGTACGTCCCAATTCACATAGTTATGTACAATTCTAAGCCATTTTGAAGTATAAACAGTGCAAGTACTGTGTTTCCCACTGAAAGAAAAAAAAAAAGAGATTCACTATACATACCCAAATAATGCATTTATTTATGGGGGGATGAAACGTGAAGTGTTAGAAACTTCATGAACTCAACAGTTGCAGCTTCATTTACATAGCAGATGGAGAAGGGGTACCAGACTCCAATGCTGAATCACAAAATAACCTTATAAATCTCACTCAAGATAGGAGAGTATAGTGTGTAATGTTTTGGTGGAATGAAGGCATACAGCAGAAGGAGTGAGAATCCAAATGCAGTTTAATAATAGTTATAATCCAAGGTCTTAGCCCACCTCAGGCAGAGGGTCAAGCACATTTAATCAGTCTGTACACAGACTCCATGAAGGGCAGACAGGAACAAGAAATCCATGACAAAAAGAACACCAGAACTGCTCAAAATGCCAATGGAAAATAAGAACTAAAACCAACAAGACTTCATAAAGAATAAAGGGCAAAAGGCATTTAAATAGACCAGGTAATAATTGAGCATAACTGAATAACTAATAATGAGCAGGGGATACTATGAAATGAAGTCAGAGAATAACAGTCTGTGGAAACAATGAGGGACAAGGCTGCCATCAGCTGGTACTTAAGGGTACCACGGCTGACAGATGTAACATAGTGATACAGTTTCGCCATTTGTTTAATAGACATTTCTTTTTAAAGCTCCCTATTGTGTTGTAATCTAATAACTCATTTAAATATTCATAGGTTTCATCAAGACAGTGCTTGAGGTATTAGGCATTCATTTTAGATACATATAATGGGTATTCGGTTGTATTGTTATTAGTCATGCTGGCAAGAGGCAAGAGAAGAACATTGTGGGCAAACACTTCTTGGGGGGAGGGGGGTGGTATTGTGGTGAGGTGCATTAAAGGCTGTGTTTGCTTCTTGATTATACTGAATAAGATGAAAGGCTTCTTCTGCTGCTGGATCACCACAGATAAGGACATTGTCTATCACATCATGTGCTCTTCCTAAATGTACAAACAAGTGAAGTAAAAAATTTAATAAAAAAAATGACATTTAAGTTGAATGCGTTTTTATTTTTGTACATAAACAGAAGTCTTTTACATTCACAGGAAGTAGCTTACTTTCGTGTTGAAAAGTGGATAGGCTAGTGAGAAAACAAATAGGTCTTAAAGGGATAGTTCAACCCAGAAATATTATCATTACTCACTTTCATTTTTTTCCAAACCTGGATGATTTTCTCTATGCTGTGGAACACAAAAGAAGATAAAAGAAGAAAAAATGTTTTGACTGTTTATGTCCTCTCAGTGATTAGCCCTGTCGCTGGCAAGCAGGCCGCCCAGGGTGAGCCAGGAGGCCTTTCTGTGTAGTTTGCATGTTCTCTCTGTGTCTTTGTTGGTTTTCTCTAGGTGCTAGGGTGTTATGGGAGGTTGCTAGAATGTTATTAAGTACTTTGTAGGTGTCATACTTTGTTACTAGGTAGCTGGTATGTTATCAATACACTGCCTCAAACAAATAGAGGCCATCCAAATATAGGCTATGATGTTCTGGTGCTGAGTTGATGTTGTGGCTTTATGATCATATACTTTCATGTGTCATTATATTATTAACATTTATCAAAATCAAGCTCAAATGAAGTTACAAAGTTTTTGACCAGCAAATGTGTTTTTTTTCCCCTGCCGCATCTGAGGCAGTGCAGTTGCAGTTTGGGTTATGAAGTTTATTGTAGCTGTACCTATGTGGGCGCTCATTTTATATATAATCTATATGCAGGATCCCATGAATATTCTCTTTGTACATCCCAATTAACATAAAATTGAGCGCACATGCACAAGCACAACACCTCACCCTG
Organism: Chanodichthys erythropterus; assembly: GCF_024489055.1. NCBI lineage: Eukaryota > Metazoa > Chordata > Actinopteri > Cypriniformes > Xenocyprididae > Chanodichthys > Chanodichthys erythropterus. The sequence continues at coordinate 11,115,953 of NC_090222.1, read as the reverse complement.
TCGCCTCCCTTAATTAAAAAGTTAAAAATCTGATTTAAGACCACTGAAAAACAGGCGAATCTCAACATAACACAGATTGTGATGCAACAGACAGGATCATTAATATGTACGCCCCCAACTTTTGCATATGCCAGCCCATGTTCAAGGCATTAGACAAGGGCAGGCAGTATTGTGCACAGCTGAATCATCAGACGTCATGCAGGTAAGCAAGCAAGAACACTAGCGAAAATGGCAGATGGAACGATAATAACTGACATGATCCATGATATCATGATATTTTTTGTGATATTTGTAAATTGTCTTTTTAAATGTTTTGTTAAAATGTTGCTAATGTACTGTTAAATGTTTTTAAAGTTACCATTGTTTTCTTACTGTATTCACAGAGACCTCTCGTTAATTTCACTGTTAGTACATTCGACCGTGTTTTTGCGCCAATGCATTTGTTTCCAGGCAGACCAGTAAAGAAAACACTTCTCTTGGACATTATGTAAAATTCAACCAACCAGAAGACGACTTCAAAAATCCTAAAGTGTTTCCAGTTAAGTGTGCCATACGCATCAGACGTTCACCAAGTGGTCCTTGGGCGTGACATCTGAGGCTGTGTCAAAGCCACTCCTGGACATGCGAGCAGCACATGCCTAGAATGACTACACATAAGTCTTGCCCTATGGACATGGTTGCCAAGGGCATGGCAAGACAGTACCCAGGGTGATACTTAAAGGCTTTTTGCCAGTTTGAGTCACAACATCCGGTCGATTTGACATCTCATTCATGGGTCAACGAAAATATGGCTCAGTGTGCATTGTTTCATATGGCAAGTTCAATGGTTCATTAAAAACAATTGGTACAGTGATTTTTATTTATTTATTTTATTTCGTTAGAGTAGTACCTATACTACAAAATCCTTATGTCCACTTTACCACATTCTCTGTGATGTCACAAAAAAGGCTGGAGGTGCAATAGGTGGCTTGCATTGTCCTATATGCTAAGTTCAAAGAAATTAACTTGAGGAAAGTTAATTTCTTTGAGAGGAATGAGGGTGGCAGTTGATGCCAATAGGTCAATTAGCTAATCAGGGACAGTGATTTGAGGTTTGACTTGGTCATACGGTGTGTAACATCTTGGAGATGTTGTCTGACAGAAGATCTGCTCAGGTACTGCTGGGGTGCAGGCCATCAGCACGGAACAGCCTAGGTCGCTCCCAGACAATATACAAATATTTACAAAGAGCAGCTTCTGTTCATTACACCAAGACATTAATTTAAAGTGAAGGCCTCATCGACAACAGCCAGTGCCACAGTTCCTCAACAGACCGTCCATACCGGCGTGATGAATACGATCCTCAACTGGATGGAACTGAAATAAATACTTTGATTGTTGCGATCCTATCAGACTTATGATAGCAACCTGATTGTAACAAAGCACTGTTCGCCAGAGGAGAACTGGCCCCCCGACTAAGCCTGGTTTCTCCCAAGGTTTTTTTTTCTCCATTTTAACACCTGTTTACCACCTGATGTCACCTGATGGAGTTTGGGTTCCTTGCCGCTGTCGCCTTTGGCTTGCTTAGTTGGGGACACTTCACATTTGACTTGACATTTGATATTCAATAGTATTCTTGACATTTATTCATCAGTGCTTTGATCTGCCTGCATTGACACCATTATTTAAGAGCTGCTGTGCAGCCAAATTATGTACCAGTTATCAATGTAAAGCTGCTTTGACACAATCTGTATTGTAAAAAGCTCTATATAAATAAAGGTGACTTGACATGACTTGACTTGACTTAAAGCAAATAATCTACTAAACCTGTCTTGTCCGCGACAGTACCTCGGAATTGTCCGGACACAATGGTCTTCTTTGTCACGGGCAATGCGCTGTGTACCGTCTCGATCAGGCTCCTGAAGTCCTGCTTCAGAACCTCCGTCTGCCGCAGCCTGATGTCGTTCACCCCCACATGCAGCACTACAGCTCCGAAGCTCTCGTCACCAGTCAGGATCATTGGGTAGCTGCGCAAAGACATCGAGAACAGGAGCACCAGGAAAGCAGTGAATGTGCACCTTACCTTTAGCTGGAGTAGCGTGGATGTGACGGATGATTCTCCACTGACCAAAGCATTGCGTTCCTTCTCACGAAGATGTTCAGGAAGACAGATAAAACTAGGGATATCAAGGCAATCCAATTGTTTTTTATTTAGAATAATGTCTGGGATATGATAAAAAAAGGATAAAGAGAAAAATAATAGATTATAAATTTGAGTTGAAGAAGAAAATTTGAGTTGAAGAAGAAAACAGGCATTTAGGAATCAGCTTGATGGAACGCCAACTCAAACCGCATGGCAGCAATAACAGGAAGCTTCCAGTGCACATGTATAAATACAAATACAACAACAAGAAATATAGTAATACATTTAAGAACAAAAAATATACAAAGTATGAAGACACAGTTAGGTTTAATCATAATAAATATATTTACAGATTATGAACAGTACAATATTATGAATGAATAAATAAATAAATATCAACTAAATTTACATAGATTTTGGTATTGCGCTTACAGGCGTATGTCTATGGAGTCATTCCAGTGATGTCCTTCAGGTAGGCCAAAACCAGTCTCTCAAATGATTTCAAGACCTCAGACGTGAGAGTGACAGGTCTGTAGTCATTAAGTCAAGTGATTTTGTTTTTTTGGGAACCAGAATGATGGTAGAGAGTTTGAAGCAGCAAGGAACGTTACTGCTCCAGTGATCTGTTAAAGACCTGTGTGAAGATGAGGGCCAGTTGGTCAGTGCAGACTTTTAAACAGGCAGGTGAAACATTGTCTGGGCCTGAAGCTTTTCTAGTCATCTGTTATTTGAAAACTCAGCTCACGCCCTCCACACAGATCTTAAGCACAGATTGAATAGCAGGAGGGGTTGGAGGGGAACTGCAGGAGGTGTTGGTGAATGTGTGAAGTGGTTGTAATCTGCAAAGTGTTGACACAAACAACATACTTCACCTTTAAATGAATCAGTTTAGGACACTGATCTAAATAGGACACAAATAAAAAAAACTCCATGGCGTCAATTTAAAATAAATGTATGCCAGAAGTATTTTTTAAACTAATAATTAAAAATAAGTACAACATAATAAGTATTAGTAACCTATTATAAATTAAAAAAAAATATTATAATAAATATAAGAAGGCTATAATAAATTAAAAATATCATTACTCTCAAATTATGCAAACTGACTTTTAACAAATGCACAGACTATCAATTAACATTCTCTGATTGGCCTAGTTACAGTAGGACTGTCTTAAACAAGTTTTGACAAGTTTTCATAAAAAAATTCTTTATGGAGAAAATTAAATACTATGAAAATAGTTTTAGTTATGATTTGTTTCCCCATTTGGCTAAGTCTAGTTAGTTTTGTATCAAATACAATGTGATTTTTGGTGATCGAGATCTGGCAGAAGCTAATTTTTCCTCTTCGCCGAGCGATCTGCTCACAGTTTATCCTGCTTATGAAAAACACCATAGACCAGCAACCCATGAGAACATGCTACAATGATGACGCTCCATAACAAAAGCACCAGGGTGCAAAAGCTGCTGTAGATCAGCTTACAAGTCTCCATAACTGATTTGAGGATAATTACCGTTGTTTGGCAAATAAATAAATTACAGACAGTAACATACGCATGACCAATCCTGTAGGCTTTATGTTAATATTAATTGCGGAGTCCACAAATGGCTTGGGTATGCAGAGCATTTGCAAATGCTCTGCATTTGTGTGTGTTTGTGATTTATGAGGACACAAATTTGTATAATGACATGTATTTTATATATATATATATACACACACATACAGTATGATAAAAATAGTTTTATCATACTGTAAAACTATTTTCATAGTATTTCATTTTCTCCATAGGGATTTTTTTTATGAAAACTTTAACTAGGCCAGGTTTCCGACTGCGGTCAAGCCAGCCGCCACCCAGAAATTAGCGGTCAATCTAGCCGCCCCTATATTTCGTGGTCCGCGCATAAACTTGGTATTACGGTAAGACTGTATGTGAACCGATCTGAACGTGATTTCACATTCATTAATTTATTCAGTCAGTCAGTCAATCTGTATGAATGAATAAAAATAACTAAAAAATATATATATATATTTCACAGCTCAATTTCACCTGAAAATGATAGTAAATCTCAAAAGCCTGCCATTGTATGCTGCTGAATTCCAAAATTAAAGCCCTCCAACACTCATACGCTGTTTTGTCCATACATTGTGAAACTGAATACATTTCACAGACCTATTTTACCTCGTGTGGAGAGGACACCTTGGCCGTTTCTCAATAGGCCTTTTTCACAAGAATCGGAAATCACGTGACGCAGGGTAAAGTTAGTTCCGCTATGCGTCTGCTATTAGATTGATATGCTCTTTTCGCAAATATCGCTTCTTACCTTTTCTGTTTTGTCTGTTTTCCAAGTCGCTTTTGTATAATCTACAAAGAAATTATTTTCTACTGGTTTGTAGCTTGTACGGCCGCTAAGACCGTTGAATTTACCGGCAGGTGGATTATATTACCAGCTGTCATACAGTAAAGGCTACGCAGCTACTCATTCAGCAATTTCCCCGATCGTATTACGTACGACGAACATTATTTATATAATTTATTAATAATAAAAAAAAACTCCCAATATATGGGGGATATAAAATCGACATACATATTGTCGTGAGTTTAATATGTTTTAAATATATATATAGCATGTAATCTCATATGGCATCATCCCACATTCAAGCATGTTATAACTAATCCTGATCGATTAAAATGATTAAACTAAGACCTAATTAATTTCCAACACCACATTGTACAACTATCAGTCTTTGCATTAATGTTGTAACAGCACAATAATACTGTGCATAATACACACTTTAAGATGATGACGACAGGAAAATGAGTGAGAGACTGAAGTGTTTATATCAGACTGTAAGGTTTATATCCAGAAATATCAGGGTGCGAGTGGTCGTTTCATGAATCAGAGGATCTTGCGTGATAAGGGAGCTTCCAGCTGATCATTTCCCCAGCACGTCGCTAAAAGCACTCTATACATCCCAATGTGCATATCCACCCTAAATAGCACTGAATATTACACATAGACTACTATTTAGGATGGATAGTGTGCACGTTGAGACGCAGGCACCGTCTGTACAGCACATGGAGCGCGATAATGCAGAGCCGCGCCAAACATACACGAAGAATATAACCAGTTTAACCGCCATCACTTCAAATTATTTATTAAATTTAGCTCTTAATGAGAGCTCTGTAGTCTCACCAATAATTTACCCAGAACGTTCAAACATTTTCATGACATTTAATTCGTAAAACGACTTTGATTCCCGAGCTGGTTTTGATCGAGGCTATCTATCACTGTAACCGGAAAAGCTTTTACACTGCGTGGATCGTTCCGGAAACCAAAAACCCGGGAGTGTGAAATTGGCCTATATGCGTACTTGTCTGTACTTGTGCTCTCGTGGACTTGTGAAACGTCATCAGTCGCTGTCCAAGTACTGTTCCAGTTCAAAGTTCGCATCTAGCCAAGTTCAGTTCAAATTCCCGGATGTGTTCTTGATCCGCCCCTTTTATCGAGGATGCATCGAGAGGTCACTTGTGCAGACTTGAGACAGCTAGGTATCCCAGAATGCATCTCACTAACCAGCAAGCGTAGTAAAGGAGAAACCACGCATAATTTAAACAGTTTTTATGTCATGATATGTAGTTTTAAGAGTTTTCAGGCGACAATTTGCTGGTTTAAACCTAAAAATTTGAGGTTTATTGATAAAGATTGCGCCTTTCTGACAATTTGATCTGACGTTGTCGGAGTTGTGAGATCCAGGCGATCACCGGACGCTCAGCGCTCATGTGCCCAGCCGAGAGCAGCCTTACCTCGGCTAGTCCTTCTGACGTTTGCCGTTGGCTCCGTTTTGGCTGAGGGCAACGTGACGTGACGTTTCGTAACTTTATATATGGCTATTTAACTTTGGTATCCTACTAAACCTTTTATAATGGCTATTATTGATCATTAAAACTGACATAAAACAAATAGAGACATGGTTTTGTTTTATGTTATAGCCTATTTCATTTTATTACAGTGAAGTTAATCAGAGTATGCACAGATAGTATTACATTTAATATTTTTGAAATAGAGGCAGGGTTGTTTAATATTTCGTTTTGATATATATATGCACATTGCAGATAATCAATCATTGCCTGAGACTATATGTTTTTGTTTGTTTTTTAAATAAAACGAACAGAGGCAGAGTGGTGTTTTATAATAAATTTCGTTTTATTGTTGGCTAAAATATACATAGAGATAACCGGAGAAGCCAGAGCGAGCTGAGTGACGTTATCAAGAACGCTGCTGTTCCATTTGCAGAATCACCGGACTTGTGTTCTCCCTCCCACGGGAGTTCGTTCTCCTGAGTCGAACTTGCCAAATCTTAACTACCAAGGACGCGAGTCCAAAGTTTGCGAACTTGGTTTTGAGAAACGGCCCTTATCATAGTGTTAACGGCACCGTTTCAGCAGGATATTCTGATGTGGCATTCCAAAATAAGAGCCCCTCCCCCAAAACTCATGTTTGTGCTGTTTTGTTCATATATTTAGAAATTTATAAAAAAATAAATGTCTAGTTTCCACAGACTAATTTCACCTCAGATGGACAGTACACCTTGTCACAGTGTCAACTGCACCGTTTCAGGACATTCTGATATTGCATTCCAAAATAAGAGCCCCTCAAAACTCATGTTTCTGCTGTTTTGCTCATATTTTCAGAAATTCATAAAAAATAAAATCCTAGTTTCCACAGACTAATTTCACCTCAGCTGGAGAGGACACATTCTCACAGTGTCAACTGCACCGTTTCAAGACATTCTGATGTTGCATTCCAATAAGAGCCCCCAAAACTCATGTCTTTGCTGTTTTGCTCATATTTTCAGAAATTCATGAAAAATAAAATCCTAGTTTCCACAGACTAATTTCACCTCAGCTGGAGAGGACACATTCTCACAGTGTCAACTGCACCGTTTCAGGACATTCTGATGTTGTATTTTAAAATAAGAGCCCCCCAAAACTCGTGTGTCATCTGTTTTGTCTATACTTTCAGAAAATCATACAAATAAAAATCCTAGTTTCCACAAACCAATTTCACCTCAGATGGACAGTACACCATGTCACGGTATCAACTACACAGTTTCAAGACATTCTGATGTTGTATTCTAAAATAAGAGCCCCCCAAACTTCTTATCCATGCGTTGTTTTGTCTATACATTCAGAAAATCATAAAAATAAAAATTCTAGTGTCCACAAACCAATTTCACCTCAGATGGACAGTACACCTTGTCACGGTGTCAACTACACTGTTTCAGGACATTCTGATGTTGTATTCCAAAATAAAAGCCCCCCCAAACTTCATATCTATGCGCTGTAGTCCTAGTTTCCACAAACCAAATTCACCTCAGATGCACAGTACACCTGCTCATAGTGTCAACTACACCGCTAGGACATTTTGATGTTGTATTCCAAAATAAAAGCCCCCCAAATTTCATATCTATGTGCTATTTTGTCTATGCATTCAGAAAATCATAAAAAGAAAAGTCCTAGTTTCCACAAAACAAATTCACCTAAGATGGAGAATATACCTTCTCAGAGTGTCACCTACATCGTTTCAGGACATTCTGATGTTGTATTCCAAAATTAGAGCCCCCCCAAACCCAAAGTTTGTGAGAAAACTTCATACACTTACTTTGGAATACAACATCAGAATGTATTGTTACGGTGTATTTGGCACTGTGATAAGGTGTACACCCCATCTGACATTAAATTGTTCTGTGGAAACTAGGGCTTTTCTTTTAAATGATTTTCTGAATGTACAGACAAAGTGCATATGTGAGATTTTGGGGGGCTCCTGTTTTGGAATACAACATCAGAATGTCCTGAAACTATGTAGTTGACACCGTGACAAGGTGTACTGTCCATCTGAGGTGAATTTGGTTTGTGGAAACTAGGACTTTTATATGTATAACTTTCTGAATGTATAGTCAAAACAGATGACACACGAGTTTTTTTTTGGGGGGGGGGGGGGGGGGGGGGGGCTCTTGTTTTGGAATACCACATCAGAATATCCTGCTGAAACGGTGCCGTTAACACTGTGATAAGGTGTCCTCTCCACACGAGGTAAAATAGGTCTGTGAAATGTATTCAGTTTCACAATGTATGGACAAAACAGCGTATGAGTGTTGGAGGGCTTTAATTTTGGAATTCAGCAGCATACAATGTCAGGCTTTGAGGTTTACTATCATTTTCAGGTGAAACTGAGCTGTGAAATATATATATATATATATATATATATATATATATATATATATATATATATATATATATATATATATATATATATATATATATATATATATATATATATATATATATTAGTTATTTTTATTCATTCATACAGATTGATTGACTGACTGAATAAATGAATGAATGAGAAATCACATTCAGATAGGTCTTACCGTAAAACCAAGTGTATGCGCTGAAAACAGCGAAATATGGGCGGCTAGATTGACCGCTAATTTCTGGGTGGCGGCTGGCTTGACCGCAGTTATTTAGGCTAGTGTCCGCAATTCAGTTATGCATGTATTCTTTTATTTTTCATTCCTGAAATTACAATACCACAGTATAGGAAATATACAAACTGGCAATTAAAAATCTATATGTGCAGCCGTCATGTTCTAGCTAAAAATAACCATCCAACGCAATTGTAGAGGTTTTCCTGCTGATGACAATGGACAGCGAATAAGTGCGGGCCTCGGCAAAGTCGATAAACACAGCTACACCAGCAAGGATTTCATCTCTGGATAAAACCTCAAGAGCTGCCCAAATTAAAGCATGTACTAGCTAATCCACCCTGCATGATGGCAAATATTTCCAACGAATATGCGGGGATGCCGTGGATGCTCGAGCGCCACCCACGGAAGTGGTCGAGCACCTATAGAAAACACGACATATTCTCCATTCATTTTAACCAATAAAAAAAGTGATTGCAATTTTCATACATGACTTTATCTCATGTTAATAGTTAATATAAGGGGGCTTCTATGGTGTTATTATACTGATAAATGTCGAGAGGGCATTATTGTACGCGAGAGCGCATCAAATGCGCGAGCAGGAATCTCTCCGCTCACAGGCGGATCCTTCTCGAGCAAAGCTTGACGCGCTCTCGCTCAGATTATTACATGTGCGTGCTCAAACTTTGTCATCCTCCTGCATGTGCACTCGTGAATCTAGAATTGTCTTCTCTCCAGGATGTAATGTTGCCAGAAGCGCAACATTATTATATAGAAAAAAAAAAAAAAAAATCGGCCAAGTGTGCCAACGAATGTAAATCAATATTCACATAACAGTTGTAAATTAAATTTATCTGTCTCACACATGTCCCGCATTGTCCCGCAAAATCACATCTATTGTCCTGCAACAATAGCCAGGTGGTCATCCTACTCAAACATCCCAAAAGCTCTTACAGGTGCTTGTGAAGGCAAAGGCACGTCTCAACAGGTAAATATGGGCTACTCTCAATAAAAAGGTCCAATATATTAGAAAGACTTTTCGATGTGTTGCTATTTGTCACGAGCAAGCAAATGAGTCAATAAACACTGACAACGCGAGCGTCTCGCATATTAACTCTAAACCACTGCATGGGCCTCATTTTAAAAAAGTCATCGCTGGCCACTCTATATACAATATATAAAAATGCAGAATATCTCTCTCTCTGTCTCTCTCTTTCTCTCTCTCTCTCTCTGTGTGTGTGTGTGTGTGTGTGTGTGTGTGTGTGTGTAGGCATATTGCACTTACATCCACATTTCAAATGAATTAATTTAATGATACAAACAGCAGTGTGAACTTTTTTAATGCCATTCAAGTGTAACTACACATAGGCTACGTAGCTTTTTATTGAGAAGTCCCGCCTGTGGGAGGTTCAGGAAATAGCACCTCCTGTGCTTTGAAAGCTTTTTGACAGACAAGATCACACAAATTTCACAGATTCAGCTATCATTACCAAGAGACATGACAGAGGACCCAGGGACTGCTGGTAGGTTGTACAATCTATTCAGCGTAATTATGCTACATAAAAAAAAATAAAATAAAATATATATATATATATATATATATATAATAAATAAATATAATAATAATATTAATAATAAAGTTGTTCTTAATTATAATGATGACATTCGATTTTTTTATTATTATTGTGATTTTTGTCACAACATTAATTAAAATGGCAAAAACCGCTATTTATTAAAAAAATAAATAAATAAACAGCATTAATATGATAGGTATTTAAACATGAAAAAGTATTACATTCCGACTAGACACTTACATCGTCGGTTTGCAACACGTAGCCTACGATGCTGAAAGGAGATCATACTCTGGCCAGTAGATGTCATGAAAACACAAACTAAAATTCAAGTCATGAGTTCCTGCATGTGGTGTCATTTTATTTTGACTACCTTTAAAACTAAAGAAATGTTGAACCAATGTTAAGGTTTCAGAATACATTATTAAGTATATTATTAAGAATATTATACATATACTATATTATAAATATATCATATATTTTATAAGTATGTTATATATTATATATTTTTATGACTTATCATTGTGTTCTTTGTGTGCCCTCCAAAATACAGTGTCAGAAGCCTATGAAGACTACTATAACAAAGAAGACACTTCCGGAACACCATGCAATAATGGCAACACAAAGGCCTTCAGTGAGGTTTTCCTCCCCACCCTGTACAGCATAGTTTTCATCATTGGCTTCATTGGAAATGGCCTGGTAGTGTGGGTCCTGATCAGATACCGTCAAAAATCCAATATGACAGATGTGTGCCTCTTCAACCTAGCCCTATCTGACCTACTCTTTCTTGTGTCACTCCCTTTTTGGGCTCATGGTGCCATAGACGAGTGGATTTTCGGCAAATTCATGTGTCATACCATAACAGGTCTGTTCACGATTGGTCTTTATGGCAGCATCTTCTTCATGGTCCTTATGACACTGGATCGCTATGTCGTCATCGTCCATGCCCACAGTATCCTTTCCAGAAATCGGTCTCCAAAAATGGGTTTGATTCTCGCCTCATTTGTATGGATACTCAGTCTGCTTGCATCCCTTCCTAATATTATTTTTGCCAAAGAGGATAGTAAGATAAACGTCAAATCCTGTGGATCAGATTTTCCTGAAGGTACAGCCTGGATGTCATTTACTTACCTTCAGATGAACTTACTGAGCTTGATTATCCCTCTGATTATTATGAGCTTTTGCTATTCCCGGATCATCCCCACTCTGCTCAGCATAAAATCACAAAAAAGGCACAAAGTCATCAGACTCATCCTGGCTGTGGTGGCAGTTTATTTTATCTTCTGGACTCCATACAACATTGTCATGTTTCTCATGTTCCTGCAGGGGAAAGGCTACTTGTTTACTTGCAAAATGCATAGTAATTTAAACCTTGCCATGCAGTGGGTGGAAACTATCGCCTTAAGCCACTGTTGCCTCAACCCTATCATCTATGCCTTTGCCGGACAGAAGTTCAGAGGAGCGGTTCTTAAAGTCCTAAAAGAGCAGTTTCCATTGTGCTTCAGCCAATGCACAAATTTCTCTCGACAGTTATCTGAACGCAGAAGCTCAGTCTTCTCCAGATCTTCTGAATATTCCTCTACACAAATTGCATAGAGCAAACGGATGCCTCCAGAGAATTATTTTCATTCAGAGTAGCTCATATTTTTGCCATACATAAGTTCCCGTTTTTATTGAAGGTATGAAATTTATCTAGAAAGTTGTCTTTGTTCTGTTTTTTTTCACAATTTTGATTGACAATAATGATGTATGTTACGCAGGAGAATGCAGAATTTGACACTGTTGCTAAGATGTTCTTCCTTGTGCGTGTATATTGCTAATATAGGAGATTTGCAAATTATACGACAATAGTTGTGATATGAATGATTTCATCAGCAATTTTAAATAAACCCACTGTTTGTATTTGCATCAGGGGTTAAAAAGTGTTAAAAAAGCGTTAATTTTCAGAATTTTTGAAATCTTTCTTGAAGAAATTGTATTCTTAGTTTAAGTGTATTTTAAGTTTTGCTTTTTTGTTTTTTAGTGTTTTTAATAAAAGACTTTTAATTAATGTATTGCCCTGATTGTACTATGTCTTTAAAGTATTATATTGGAAAAAAAAAAACTTTCACAGTTACAAATACTCCAAATGTTTTTTAAAACAACAACAACAACAACAAAAACTTTGAGGTAGAATTCCTTAAAGTACTTATGATGAGAATTATGACATATCATATTATGTGCAGTTGTGCCCGTCTGTCTGTCAGAGAGGAAGTCTGATGCATAGTTGTAAACCACATCTGCGTAAGTGTTTATATCTACGAAGCATGTGTAGCCACATTGTGTATCCCAATTCACATACTTATGCACAATTCTAAGCCATTTTGTAGTGTAATAGTGCAAGTACTGTGCTCACACTGAGAAAAAAAAAAAAAAAAAAAAAACAACAACAAGAAGAAGAACACTTGACATACCCAGATAATGCATTTATTTAACGGGGCAGATGGAGAAGGAGTACCAGATCATTTGTTTAATATATTACTTTATTGACCAGTTTATGATCATTTGTTTAATAATACACCCACTTACACATTTCTTTTTAAACTCCCAATTATGTTGTCCTCTAAACTAAAAACTAATTTTAAATACGCAGGTTTCATCAAAAGAAAGTGTTTGAGGTTAGTCATTCATTTTAGATATAATAATAAAAAAAAAGATTGTGGGCAAACACTTCGGGGGGTGGTATTGTGGTGAGGTGCATTAAAGTCTATGTTTGCTACTTGATTATACTGAGCAAGATGAAAGGTTTCTTCTGCTGCTGGATCACCACAGATAAGTTTGTGAGATCAACCACTAGATGATGTTCCAACATCCTATATCACATCATGTGCGCTGCCTCCATGTACAATCAGGTGAAGTACAACAAGACTCCTCAAAAGTAAAAAAAAAAAAAAAAAAAAAAAGAGAGAGAGACATTTAACTCAGAAATGAGAGACATTTAACTCAAATGTGCAAGCTTCTGATGTCAAGATTTTTTTTTTATACTTCCTGTTTAACTTTACTGTTATACTTCTTGATGTCACAAACTCTATTTGTTTTAATATTATTTTAACTTGTTCGTAGCACAAACAGTTTCATTTTGTACTGCACTTTTTTTTTATCCTTCTAGTTATTTACCTAAATGGGCAAATGAATCGTAAGTCTTTCACAATCACAGGAAGTAGCTTACTTTCACGTTGAAAAGTAAAGTGGATAGGCTAGTGACAAAACAAATCCGTCTTAAAGGGATAGTTCACCCCAGAAATATTATCACTTTCATTTAATTCAAAACCTGGATGATTTTCTCTATTTTGTAGACATAATAATAGATTAGCACTGTCGCTGGCAAGCAGGGTTGAGCCAGGAGGACTTTGTGTGTATAGTTTGCATGTTTTTTCTGTGTATGTGTGGGTGCTCCTCCAGGTGCTAGGGTGTTCTGGGTGGCTGCTAGGAGGATATTATTAAGTACTTGGTATGGTGTCATACATAGTTGCTAGGTAGCTGGTCAGTACACTGCCTCAAACAAATAATAGAAATAGAAGCCATCCAAATATTAGAGGCTACGATTCTCTGGTGCTGAGTTGATGTTGTGGCTTTATATGATTTGTGATAACCATTACGCAGAAGAGTGTTGCCTGTGTTTAGGCTGTGAGCCTCATATATGCATGTTTAGGATAGAATTCCTGCTCTCAGTTCAATTGTGTTTGTTCAATGAGTGCATTTTGTAGAGCAAAAAGTTCATTTAATAAGGTAAATTAAGTCAATAAATGTGTTCACCTTACGTAATAAACAACATTATTAAGTAAACTTCACATATAAATATTATGTAACAGTGACATTCAAATGATTTGTATTTACTCAAAGTTGTTATTTGTACAAATTACTCAATATAGTTGTGTGAAACCACTTGACCCTTCTTTTTTAAGTAAACCCAACAATTCATTTTTTTTAGAGTAATTGTCTTACACAGTTTTAGCATTAGAATGAAATAATAATAATAATTAATAGACAATATCTTTTCTCATTGTAATTGGGCCACTTCTAGTCAGACCTTGGCCCTGTCCCAAATGGCACACTTCTATGCACTTTTGGTCATGTGGACTAACAATGGCTGCCCATTAAGTCCATGAGACCGTGGAGTGTCCCATTTGTCAATTTTAAGCTTCAGAAGGGTGCTCGCGAGCACCCCCATTTGCGACCGATATGCTCCCTCGATGCGCACTTTTGCTGAGCCCGCACTGGTGCAAGCTCCATGGCAGACTTCAGTCAAAGCAGCATCACGTGATGAAAGTGTGAAGACTGCGAGTGTGTTTAGGGTGCCATTCGGGACAGGACCCTTCAGACTTATGGCAGAAGGTACGGACTCTGTCCAAATATAGTAGTAATTATGTGTGTATATGTCAAAACACATCAGTGTGTTGAAACTTGCATGCATGTTCATGACCCTAAATGAGAAAAAGTCATAAAATGTCAAGGACAAAAAACAAAACAAACAAACAAAAAAAAAAACAAAAAAAACATAGTTTAACACCGGTATTTCCGACAACTCAGAAATCAATATTGACCCGCAACATAAACATGAGGATTAAGGAAGCATTGGGTCATTTAAAGGAGAGATTTATGCCTCAGTTTTTAGTAGCTTGTTTTTTTTTTTAGTGTGCAAAAGTCAGTACAGTATGTGAAATAAAAAGTTTAACTGACAAGGCTTTAAAACATATGCAAATAATAAACTTTAGTTCAGTCATGGCCCCTTAAGTCAAAAAAATTACCATAGACAAACTTTTCAGTCAATTTTTTATTGCCATATTTTGCTGAAGTTAGATTTGGCGGTATGGCTCTGTTCTAAATTCCCCATCCTTTTCATGAGCTTCATGAAAGCTAAGACTGAGAACAGCAACAGCTTCTGGGGACAACCTCCCATTTTTTTTTTAACTGGGAGAACAGCACGAAATCCCCCTATTGAGAACAGAGAACAAAGATTAAGTTAAACCAGTTTAAGGAGGAGCTGGGGGAGGAGGTGGGTTGCAAGCAGCATGCAGTGAAAGCAGCCAAGCAAGCAGACAGATGAAAGCTGTGTTTAAGTAATGCACCTTATTTGAGAGTTGCCAATTGAGTCCATAGAATTCAGATCAGCTGATATGGGTGGGGGTGGAATTTGCCAATCACCTGAAAGCGGAGCTTGACTATGAAAACTAACACAGAATGCTTGATTCATGGAGAACAACTGCAGTGTCACGTGAGCATAACCATATCGCTTGTATTGAAGGATTAAGTTTTTGTTGCTAGTTTGGAGTTATGAACACTGTGGGGCATCTGTTAGAATGCATAAGTCTTTGTTCTCCATTTACAGTTGTAAAAAAAGTATATGAACCACTTGCAGAATCTGTGAAAATGTGAAACACTTTAACAAAATAAGAGAGATCATACAAAATGTTATTTTTTTGTTTAGTACTGTCCTGAGGAAGATATTTTACATACAAGATGTTTACATATAGTCCACAAGAAAAAAAAAAAAGAAAAAAGCTGAATTTATTCAAATGGCCCCATTCAAAAGTATGTGAACCATTGGTTCTTAATACTGTGTGGTTATCTGGATGGTCTATGACTGTTTTTTTGTGTTGTGATGGTTGTTCATGAGTCCCTTGTTTGTTCTGAGCAGTTAAACTGAGCTCTGTTCTTCAGAAAAATCCTCCAGGTCCTGCAAATTCTTCAGTTTTTAAGCATTTGTTGCATATTTGAACCCTTTCCAGCAGTGACTGTATGATTTTCAGATCCATTTTATCACACTGAGGACAACTGAGGGACAACTGAGGGGAACACGATGCATTAAGATCTGGGGGGTGAAAACTTTTGAATTTGAATATCAAGGTCAATTGTACTTATTTTTTCTTCTGGGAAACATGCAAGTATCTTCTGTTGCTTCCGGAGGGCAGTACTAAATGAAAAGCAATGATTATTTCAATAAAATAAGAAAAATTTGGACATCATCCTGTTCAAAAGTTTTCACCTCAGTGAAAACTGAGCTCAAGTATTAACTGTATACAGTTCTTCTGTATCCTCCTTTCTGGGGATAGTTGGGGTATTTGGCCAGTCTTTAGGTGAGAGCCACAGAAAGGAAGGTCCTTTGGTCCATCTTTTTTCACCTGCCAGTTCCAGTAGGGTCTTCCCCCTTGTAATGTCATCAACTGGGTTGTTCAAGGAGTCAATATAACAGCAGTCTCTGTTATTAGTCAGCTTTTGAATTTCAGCAACCTGTGTCCCTACGGATACCTTGAAGTGACAGGAATCAGACTGGAGCTAGTTAAGAACAGTAGTTGAGTGTGTCCACAGAATAACTTGAGCGATGTTCAGTGTTAGTTCCCTCTGCAACACTTGGGCAAGTTGAACGGCAGTAAGAGCGGCACACAGCTCCAGCCTGGGCATTGAAAGCAGTTTCTTGGGAGCTACTCGCGATCGGGCAGTCATGAATGACACTTGAACTTGACCACGTGGATGCTCAGAACATAAATATCCAACACACCCGTAGGCCCGCTCTGAATCATCACAGAAGATGTGGACTTCTTGTGGGTCATACTGGCCGGCCAGCACCCTGTAGATATTCCTCATGGTTCTAGGGCTTGCTTCTTGCAAATGGAACTTGTATGTCGATGTGTCTGAACCACACCTCCAGCACAGTCCCAGAGCAGGTTCTTGTGGATCCATTTGACTTTGGTTGAGCCACTGGTCACTATCTTGCGACAGCATTTCTGGGGGAAGGTGCCTTATGACATCCGGGAAGCCCATTGCCTTAATTCAAAGCCTCCACTAGCCAGTAGCTCTCTCAACTTGTTGACCAATGCTTTAGCTGCTTCAGAGGAAAAGAAGCTCTGGAGCCAATTGTCTATATAAAAGTGTTTTTTGACAGTATCATGCACCTCTTCTTGTTCTTGACTGTGATCAGTGATGTGCCTCTGAAGTGCCAAAATGGCAAGACTTGCCATTCGAACACACTAGCAGGGTTGTCTCTCTGCATATCATGCCACAGGGACCGTAAGAGTGGTCTGTCCTCAGGGAGTAGCCTCAAATGATGAAACATACCTTTAATGTCACCACTGACAGCTGTGGAATGTTCATTGAATCGCAGCAGGATGCCTACCAGGGAAGAGCTCAAACTGGGACCAAGCGGGAGCAGTTCAATCAAATTGTTTCCTTGATGGGTGAAGGAGCATTTGAGCACAGTTCTGTTTTTCTCATTGCGAGTCACCATATGATGTGGGATGAACCATGACCCTCTAAATGACTCCAACACTTCTTGACTCACTTTTGTGGCATATCCTGCCTGTTCAAGTTTCTGAATTTCTGAGTTGTATGCTGTGGCACGGTCTGGATCCTGAATGAGGTGCTTTACTGTACTCCTTAGGTTAGCAAGGACTGAAGTTGGTGAGGCAGACAAAGTTGGCATGGACTTCACCCTTAGTAAAGGTGTGGCATATTGCTTTACTCCATTTATGTTCACTCAAACTGTCTTTGTCTGCAAAATTTCCATTGCTATCTGATCCTGTCAAGACCAACTTCTCATTCTTGTATGGCAAGATGTCAAGCTGCAAAAGCTTTTCCACATTGTGATGCAGTTCAGCTGATGGAGACAGTGTTTTGCCATGAACAAGCATGTCTGTGTTCTATTTCGCAGTGGTAAGCACTTAGTAGGGAAGTGTCCTTATTGTGTCCTTGTTCACATCTTGAAGCGTCCAGCCAAGTCTGGTCTTTATTGCCACGGGCCCTCCAGGTGGTCCTAACCTTTTATTGGTTGGATTGGACTTATTAAGTGTGGTAAAGTCTGATCCAATGAGAAGAAGGGGTTGGGCACATTTGATCTCTGGCAAGGGCAATTTTCACAGGTATCTGTATTTGCGCTGCAATCATTCCACCGGTATGTGTGCTCTGCTAGACCCAACTAAGCTGCAGTGAAAGCTCCCCCGAACTTATAGAATCTCTCAGGTTGGCTGGCTGGTGAGATAGTGAAGGACACAGAAGAACCTTGTATCACTCGTAGGTCTTGTCACACTGTTCTTAGTGTTAGGCTCTCTGAGGGACCCTGGATTTTTAACTTCATTGCTGCTTCCTGGAGAAGAATGGTTCGCTCTGATACATTATCTAGGATAGTGTAAGTTTTGAGGGTATGACTGCTGTTATGCAGGAGAACTTTACTGACTTTGAGAAGGACTTGGTTGCATCCAGCCTTTCTGTCTAAATAATGAATGTCAGTAGAGGAATTCTCAAGTCCACAAAGTTTTTCAGCACTTAGTTTTAGTCTTCCCCTTTTGACTGTTCTCCTGTTTTGGTGTTTACATCATGAAGAGCATTCAGATGCTTGCCTTTGCAGATGCTACAGCTGACTCTTAGACGACACTGTGCTGCTTGGTGGCTGCGGCCAATCTCCAACAGCGGCTGTTTTTTATAACCCACTGTTTCTGCTGCTGCTTAGTAAGATGAGAGAAATTAAAACAGTCATCAAGATTGTGCAGGTTATTACAGCAGTAAGGGGAGTACAGTCTGGACTTCTCAGGTAACTGCAAAAGGGGGGCTTCGTTACAGAAGATGCTTCTGATGTAGTTTGGGTAAGGCCCAAGAGCACAGTCATTGGTCTGTTTCTTCCTTTACCATTATTCATGTGGTCTCTTTGTCTTTTAGCTGCCTCTTTGTTAGTCAGATCAAATGCATCTTCACCTTCTTGGATCTGTAGCTCATATTCCAATCACTCTGCAAAGTCCAAAAGGGAAGGAACTCCTCTCTTTAATGGATGAAGGTATCGCCTGAAGTTAGCTCTGAGATCCTGGGGCAACTTACTGCTTAGTCTGGCCACATGTGATCCGCACTGAAGTTCAATGACGCCTTCCTGCTTTAGCTGTTCTAGCATTCCAACCAGCGCTCTAGCTCTCAGTGCAAATTTACAGAATCCCATAGAATCTCCTGATTGGATAATGGGCCCATCCATCAACTCTGTGATTCTCCTTAAAGCCAGTTGGTGAGGCTGGCCATGGTGCTGAATGAGAGAGAGGCCATGGTTTCTGAGTAGGGTTACAGAGAGCTACTGAGCTACTGAGAGTCAGCGATTAACAGGGCTTCTTCAAATTTGAAGTGGTCGAGCCAAATTTGGTATTTGAACCTCTCAGTTGCATCAGGAGGGAGAATATTCTCCAAGGATATTTGTAGTCTTGCAAATTCTCTGGGGTCATCACATGTGAAGTCTGGGATTGAAGGCTTAGGGCCTCTATTCGATCTCGCCTGGCTACATGGTCATGCATCAGTGAAGCTGCAGTCTCTCTGAGGTGGCAATGGAGGTACAGCAGTATCACTAGGATCTGACCATGATTCTGACTGTCCTGTGTCATCATCTGGCTGTTGATAGTTTGGTGTGGATGGAGAAGATGACTGCTTCAATTCTAGTTTGAGAATGCATTCCTTTAGCTCCTCCAGGACATCTATGACTCTGTGTTCAGGATTGGGCTGGTTTGGTCTCTCATCTGATGTCACAGGGGGAGGTGGTGGTGGCCAGTCTTCCTCCTCATCTTCAATAGCTGACTGATGGACAGACTGAGGTACAGCTACAGTTTGCTTCATTCTGACACTGGGAGAATATTCTAGTACTAATTGCAGAGAATGATGAGGTGAGGTACATATGCAATGTCGAATGGACTCCTGTTAACCTCCTGTAGCTGCTGAAGAATTTCTAACATGGGCGAGGTATGCTGAGATGGTGTTGGGGTGCTCTCATAGAGGGGAACATTTGCTGAAGCTGAAGGTATTCCTTCCATGCCTTCTTTGATCCAGTTGTGGGGAATGGACCGCTGGGGGAGCGGCGTCATCTCTGCAGATCTCTCATAAAATTTTCCACTATCTTTCATTCCCAAGAAATGTTGACTGGGTTGGTCAAATATCACTGGACGTGGAAAATCAACCTCATATTCCCTTAGCCAGACAGAAGGATTCTTTTGGCGGCAGGGTCAAACATCATCTGGTCTGAAGTCTCTGTCTGATGGAGCATGAGCCGTTTTCATCCACAGTAATCACCACTCTGGCTCAAAGGACCAATTTGTATTGAAGGATTAAGTTTTTGTTGCTAGTTTGGAGTTATGATCTCTGTTGGGCATCTGTTAGAATGCACGAGTCTTTGTTCTCCATTTATATTCATTTTATTCAAGCTGGCTTCTTTCAGGAAACAGCTGGACAGAGATTTGGTTCTACATAAGGAAAAAATAATAAATAATATATTTTCTTAGTACAGTCACAACAAGCATTACTCAGTAACCAAAGTACAGTCAATAGTTATTGTCTTGTAATAGAAATATATTTAATAAACAATAATATGCTCTTAAAGAAAACTATGCAAACAATATGAATGAGCATCATGACATGATAGTGAATAGTTATAGGTCATGATCAATGATATCCGGGTCGCTGCTCGTGTGGCTGACCGGTTGGCTTGTAGAGTAACATAACTTTTAACTTTTTATTGTTTTTCATTTGTTTTTTGTTTTCGTCTGTTTGCTTGTTTGTTTTTGTATGTCAGGAGGATTTCTACTTTATTTTTATTTTTATTTAGACTGATCAGGTTACGCTGACAAGGACATTTAATCTACAACTTGGCGTGGCTACCTATGTATTCATGGTCGCCAATTAATTAATTACACGGATTATTTTTGGAACATCGATCGGCGAAGATATGGATTACAAAAGACTTTTTTGGTCATTGTTGTTTTTATACTTTTTAATTTTTTTGGAGCATGTTTGGTGTTTATCAACGGGTTGTCATCTCCCGGAGAATCTTCGACTCGCATATCCAAGAGATTTCCTGCTGCGGCTGCAATTCTACTCTCATCAGGCACCTGTTGCAGGAAGGATTCCAGAGGAAATAACACGAAATGGGTCATCTATTCAAATGAAATCTCCTCGGAATATGAAGGTAACGAGAAGGGGAAAGAAAAAGGGAGGAATAAGAGCCAGACTTAAACGGGAGAAATGCAAGCATCGATCGCTCCCCTCAGTTATTATGGCTAATGTTCGCTCCATACGCAACAAAATAGATGAACTGCAAGC
This sequence comes from Chanodichthys erythropterus, assembly GCF_024489055.1. Taxonomy (NCBI): domain Eukaryota; kingdom Metazoa; phylum Chordata; class Actinopteri; order Cypriniformes; family Xenocyprididae; genus Chanodichthys; species Chanodichthys erythropterus. The sequence goes on along the minus strand of NC_090222.1, from coordinate 11,094,682 downwards.
TAACGTGAACTACATGCATCAGTATAGGACTGCTTCTATTTTAGCATTTACTGAAACATGGTTGAATAAGAACGATGATGATGACAGTTTACACATAGATGGATTTGGGGCTCCCTTAAGACTTGACCGGGACAAAGAGCTTACGGGCAAACAGCATGGCGGTGGTGTTTGTTTTTATGTGAACGCACGCTGGTGCTCAACAACTGTCGTAAGGGAGAAGTTGTGTAACACTGATATTGAACTTTTGGCTATTTCTCTACGCCCTTTTTATTTGCCCAGAGAATTTCCACAGCTCTTTTTTATATTGGTTTATATTCATCCGAGAGCGAATGTGACTATAGCTATAGAGCATATTAAGAACACATTGGACAGTTTGGAATTAATATCACCTGATTCCCCGAAATTTATACTGGGCGATTTTAACCACTGCCTGGCAGAAAAATCCTTTAAAGGTTATCATCAATATGTTACATGTACTACTCGTCTGGGGAAAATACTAGACAAATGTTATGGCTCAATTCCCGGTGCATATAAATCCATCGCTCTTCCACCACTCGGCTCTGCTGATCATCATACTGTATTGCTTGCACCAAAATACTTGCCGATTATACAGAGGGCAGAGAAGGTTGTAAAGTATGTTAAACAATGGACAAACAACAGCGTTGACAGGCTACAGGGTTGCTTTGAAACAACGTATTGGAACACGCTCATAGTCCCATCTACTGATATTAATGAGCAAGTGGACATAGTGACATCGTACATTTCATTTTGTGTGGACAGTATCATTCCTACTAAGAAGGTTACCATTTTTCCAAACAATAAGCCTTGGGTGACTAAGGAACTTAAAGCAATTTTAAATAAGAAAAAGAGACTTTTTTACACCGGCTCTGGGTTTGAAAAAAAGGAGGTTAATACAGAGGTCAAACGTGCTATTAAAGCTGCCAAACGGAAATATAGGAGTAAGATTGAGCAAACACTCACTCAGGGGAACCTCCATGCAGCCTGGCAAGGCCTTAAGAACATGGCAGCAGTTAATAGTGCTCCTAATGCCTGCAGGTACATTCAGGTTGCTGGTAGCAGCCCAACATCTCTTCCTAATGACCTCAACTCTTTTTATACCAGGTTTGAGACAGATAATAGTACTCAATTGGAAACAATCATCTCGACTTTGAAATCTGGGGACTCTGCCCTTACTATAAGTACAGAGGAGGTGGTGCGAGCTCTTAAGAAAACTAAAGTTAAATCTGCACCCGGCCCGGATAATATTTCTGGCCGAACTTTAAAATTCTGTGCGGAGCAACTAGGGGGTGTGTTACAGACTTTGTTTCAGATCTCCTTGGTTAGTGCCGTAGTTCCACAGAAATGGATACACTCCACAGTTATTCCGATACCGAAAAAGAGCTCTGTCAAAGTATTTAACGATTTGAGGCCAGTGGCTCTTACCTCTCTAGTGATGAAGGCAATGGAGAGAATTATTAAGAACTTTATTAGTAAAGCCACTAACACACAGTTGGACCCACTCCAGTTTGCCTATCGCACAGGTAGAGGAGTTGATGATTCAAAAGTCTTTATTACAAATGTTGTTCATGAGCACCTTGAGTCTCCTAACACCACAGCAAGACTTTTGTTTGTTGATTTTTCCTCGGCATTCAATACTCTGCAGCCTCACATTCTTGCTGAGAAACTCGCCAGTCGCTTTTATTTGGAGGACCAGCTGATTCGTTGGATAATTGACTTTATGACCAATAGGTCTCAGAGAGTGCTAGTTAATAATACTCTCTCTGATCTTCTATATACATCTACGGGATCCCCACAGGGATGTGTCCTTTCACCTCTGCTTTTATTCTTCATACTGATGATTGTAGGTCTACTCATCCCAACTGTCATCTTATTAAGTTTGCTGATGATACCGTCTTACTGTCTCTACTTTCAGGCTCCTCACAGAAGCATGGTCCAGCTCTCCATGAATTTGTTGAATGGTGTGATAACTCTTGTTTGGAACTAAATGTGAATAAGACTAAAGAGATGGTAGTGACTTTTTCCAATAAGCAGAGGCAGATGGCTATAGCAGTTACTACTACTATTCACAAAAACCCTATTGAGATTGTCGAGGAGTACAAGTATTTGGGTACAACATTTGATAACCTGTTGAAATTTACTTCCAATACAGAGGAGATACTTCGGAAATGTCAGCAGCGGCAGTATCTCTTAAGGAAGCTTAATTCTTTTGGGGTCAATAAGTATATTCTCTCTTTGTTCTATTACTCTTATATTGAAAATGTCATTACTTTCTCTATTGTCTGCTGGTTTCGTTCTATCAGTGTTCAGAACAGAAATCGCTTGGAGCGTACAGTTAGAGTTTGTTCGAAAATTATTGGACTTCCTATTAGGACTCTTTCCATTATAAATGAACAGCAAATGCTCAAGTTGGCTGGCAGGATTTTAAATGATCCATCACACGCCTTGTTTTCTGAATTCGAGTGGCTCCCTTCAGGGCGACGACTTTGTTGTCCAGGTTGTAGGACACAAAGGAGGAAGGCAACCTTCATTCCTAAAGTGGTTCAGCTTTTAAATTCTCAATCATCCTGATCGCTAGGTTTACCTTTATTTTTTATTTTTTAATTTATTTATTTTTTTATACTGTGTTACTTATTTATTGCGTTGTGTTTGATGTACATGGTTTGTTACTCTGCGTGATCTTGTGAATTGCCCTTCAGGGATAAATAAAGTATTTGAAATTGAAATTGAAATTGATCAAACTGTACCACACGTCATATGAATCACTTTAACAGTAATAACAGTAAATAGTCCTCCTTCTAGAGCAAAACAACAAATACTTAACAATACTTAATTACAATACAAGACGCAAATGTTAGTATTAACTTTATCCATCACAAACTGACGGAAAACAGAAAATGCTGCGTCATTCAGTCATCCAATGGCGAACAGTAAACAGCCTGAATGCAAGATAAAGTTACTCATCCTCACGAAACATATAATTTATAAATATAGTGATACTTACAGTTTTCTATATGCACAAATCCACCAAAGCAAGATTTAACAGTATGAACAACACTTAAAGAACTGGTTTCCTTCTGCATGCCGCTCCACTACAAACTAAAAACAACTTCCGTCTGAGAACTTCTTCATCTGGTTTTTGGCGGATTGCAAACAATTTCAAGCTGCATACTGCCACCTACCGAACAGGAGTGTGTAACATCATGTCATTTAATTGTTCTCAAATTCTGTGCATCAACCAAATTTAAATAGAGCCTTCCTGGTACTTCTTATCCCCTCTCCCTCTCATTCTGTGCCCAGTATCCCCTTCAGATTCCACTCCCGTTCTGCCTCCTGAACCCTATCTTGAAACACCCGTCTTTCCACCTCATATAAAATACAGTGTAATATAAAATGATCAGTATTTTCTTTAACCCCACAGCTTTCACAATTTTCACTATTCTTTTTTCCCATTAAAAAGTCCTGTGTGATCACTCTCAATCTTGTCATTATAATTTCATCCCGCCTGGAACTTTCCCTATAATTTTTAATATTGGCAGATTTTTGTATTTTATGAATTCCCCTTCCTTTCTTCCTCCCACCATTTCTGCCATATTTCAATACCTTTCTTCTTGACTATTTTCCTTCTCCTTTCCCAAGTGGAATGGGAATTGTTATTTCTTTTTGTTGTGCCTCTTTTGCTAGTTTGTCAGCATTCTTGTTTCCTTTCACTCCCTCATGTGCTGGTACCCAACAAAAATGAACATCTATGCCACCCTAATGTAACCTTAACAAACTGTGATGTAGTTCTATAAGCAGATCTTCTCGGACAAATGCCATTGACTGGATGCTTTTATGACAGTCTGTGCATAATACCACTTTATCAGGTCTGACCTCTTCCACCCACTGTAATGCAATGATGACTGCTACGATTTCTGCTGTATATACAGATAACTGAACAGATAATCTTTTTGTTATATTAATTTTGAATTCTGGGATATGTATTCAAATTCCCACACATTCCTGTTTGTTCTTTGATCCATCTGTATAAATTTTGAGATAATTATAATAACTGTTTCTTAGATAAAGGTTTGTTTTGACTCCCATTTCCTCCATTCCCTATTCTTTTTTCTTTTCCAGTATATTAAAATCTATCTTTACCTCAGTAAAAAAACATGGTGGAATATTACTAACTGGGGTAAGCATGGGAAAACCCAAGTCCTCCAATCCATATTCCCCTTATTCTCTTTTCCCCAGTCCATTCAAACCCATGTCCCTGAAACTTGGAATACTCCCAGCAATCCTGAATTGTCTCCTTTGCTAGATTTTCTTCCCCACTTCCTTTCAGTCGAATCCAATATGCTAATGCAAGTTTTACCCTTCTTAACTTCAGAGGAGTCTCTCCTGCTTCTATAGGAATTGCATTAATTAGGGCTCAAGCCAATGTAATGGTGAAGGGCCCTTTTGTTCCCTTAAGGATTCTTTTTCACACACATTGGAATCCGCGGCCATCAGAAACTGGTACCTGGCCGTGGCAGTAAGGCTTGACAGCGCCCCCTTGAACAAAGTCTGAAAACTTAGTCCATATATTAAACACGCTTGCACGTATAAGTATGAAAATCGGTACACATATAGACTGCATCGGGCCTAACAACTTTCATGCTCTAAGTTAAACGCCACCCCAACAGGAAGTTTGCTTTTGCGGGTTGTTTGAAAAATGCATGCTGTGGAATTTGATATACTCCTCCTAGGCAATAATTCCGATCACCACCAAACTCGGTCAGCATGAAGTCAAGACACTGATGATGAAAAATTGCCAGCAGATTTTTGATATCTCAAACGGTTTGGCCATGGCGAGGCAACAAATTTATGGCGAGAAAAGGGTTATAATGTCTGCATACATTGATGTTTATGGAACTTCAGCTGTGTGTTTGTTAAAGGAGTCCGATCCCATGGATGTGACTATTGTGAGTCAAAGTTATAGCGCTACCAGCTGGCAGCAAGAAGTGTGTCACTTTCAAAATGCATTGAGTTCACTCTGATAATTTTACCTGATTTACTTCAAACTTCATCAGTGTAATGTCAATACACAGCAGATGTAGACCTGTGACAGGATTTTTGATATTTTAAATATTGTTGCCATGGCAACATGTCAAACTTTAATAATATTCTTGAGTGTTTTTGAGGCTCTTAACATGCTTCAAATTGCATGAAACTCGACACACACATCAATATTGTCATCCAGTAGACATGGACAAAGCCATAGAAATGGACGTGGTGGAGGGGCTCAGTAGCGCCACCTTTTGACAAAAGTGGAGGAGTTAGTATAACCTACAGTCACCAAACTCGGTACACACATTGTTTTCATTAAGCTGGACAACTTTCTAAGGTACAGTCATTAGCTCTGACCAACAGGAAGTCTGATATTTTGGTTTGAATGTGGATTTTTTCACCCTCTCTCTCCATCTCTCTGTGGTACCCCCTCCACCGTCACTCCCTCAGTCTGACTCTTTTTGTGTGTGTGTGTGTGTGTGTGTGTGAGAGAGTGTGTGTGTTTGTGTGTGTGTGTGTGTGTGTGTGTGTGTAGGGCGGGGGTCTCTCTCTGTGTCTCTCTCTGTACCTGTTTTGACTATACTTGTGAGGACCAAATGTCCTCACTTATTTTGTGGAATACTTTCACAACCCACTAGTGAGGACATTTGACTGGTCCTCACTATTTTAAATGGCTTATAAATCAACCAAAATATGTTTTATTTAAATCTAGTGATGGTTACATGTTTCTGTGATGGGTAGGTTTAGGAGTAGGGATTGAGTTAGGTCATAGAAAATATCATTGACCCGATTTAAAATCAATGGAAGTCTATGCAATGTCCTCACTAAGACAGAAATACAAACCTGTGTGTGTTTACCCATTTTTTGATGAACTTATAAAAATATTGAACTGCAAATGATAACTTCACACTCATTTGAAATTGAACCATGACATTACATCTCTATTTGGACAGGACTACTTTTTAAATGTTATTTGAGTTGCAACTTACGTAAATCTTTGTTTTGTTTTGTATTGTTTTAATTTTACAAAGGAGAGTGTGTGTTTTCTCGACATGGATGTTATAGAAATTCATGTGCCGTGTTTGCAAACATCATGTACAACGCATGTCTTTAAATTAATTATTTGTTGATATAATTCAAATTTATTAAAAATCACTATTTAAGTAAATTTCACTTAATTTTGTAAAAGTGGCTGTTTAAAATGTGCATAAGTGAGCAGAAAAATTTTGACATGTACCTTACTATTACCTGACACTGATATTAAAATCGTCTTTGCAAGTTCTGTGATTTGGCTCTATTAATTAATTTAATTTTATTTTTTCATCTTATATTGAAATTAATTGAAAGCATGCTTTTGAAGCATAAGACTGGTGCACAAACAATAGTTCAGGGAGGTCTAAAAATACATGATGAGAATTGTTAGGATTATACAACATCAGCAATTCGCAGACACAGACATTCACATTAGACTGGATAAGATTTCTCAGACCACTGTTGAGTTTGAGAAAATAACAGTATATAATTTGCTCTGGAATTTTTATGGAGGTTGTCTGAGAAAAACATAGACATGGCAAATTAGAATGATATTCTGCACTCATTTGAAACTGACTTATGACATTCTATGACATGAAATTCATCTGAATTCATCAAAATCTTATGAATGTGGTTGTTGTAAATGTGGTGTATTCAAATAACTTTGACATAGTCCTTTTATGTTTACCCCTTTTAAATGCCTCTTGCCCGCTGTGAACAGTTGCCCTGAAGCCACCAGGTTGGTGGTGCAACCGGGCTTGGGCCTGCCATAGCTGTTTGCAGCTATATTGGGTGTTGATTTTATTGCTCCAATGCATACACGTAATGCTCTGTACTGTAATCTATTAATTTTTTTCTAGTGATGTTATTGCTACTGCACCATAAACTATACAGCCATAATCGATTGATGACCTCATGCTGTTACGGATGCTGGTAGAGATGAGGCTGATACGGATTTCCACAATACGAATGATACGTTTATTCAACAGAAAGCAGGGAACACCAAACATACATCTTAACAAAACAGAGAACGGACGAGGAGTGAAGGGAGTGAGTGCAATATATGGGGAGTGCTGACAATAGAGTCCAGGTGCAGGTGATCTGTGATGATGAGGAGCTGACGAGGGAAGTGTGTGCAGGTGAGGAGAACAGGAGGATTCTGGGAAATGGAGTCCAGGGAAACAAGGGATCTGTAACAGTAACTCCCCCTCCCGGTAGGCGCGTCCTCGCGCCGTAGATGTAACAACCGGGAGGGGGGCGGGCGCCCTGGAGACCTCAAACCGGAGCAGGGGGATGAGTAGACTGGAGTGGAGGTCTCCAGGGCGGGCTCAAAAGCCATGGCGGGTCAGGAGCCGAAGGCAGCCATGGCGGGTCAGGAGCCGAAGGCAGCCATGGCGGGTCAGGGGCTGAAGGCAGCCATGGCGGGTCAGGTGCAGCGGGCAGCCATGGCGGGTCAGGTGCAGCGGGCAGATATGCAGCGGGCATACATGGCGGGTCAGGTGCAGCGGGCAGCCATGGCGGGTCAGGTGCAGCGGGCAGCCATGGCGGGTCAGGAGCCGAAGCCTTCGAGGCGTTGAGCCCAGGCGTCGCTGAAGGACTGGCGGGTGATGGCGGAACCGAAGGCTCCGCCGACCGAAGCGCAGCCGGGACTCCAGAAGGCCGCAGTAGAAGCAGTAGGACAGCCAACAAAAAGAACACCGGGGGGAGTGAGGAAGCCAACTGAAACTGAGGGACGGAGTGACGGAGCGGAGACGGAGGAGTGTAGTCCAGAGGGAAGGGCAGGCTGACGAGTGCACAAGGTGTGAGTGGAGGCAGGATGGATACTGGTGACGCTGGTGGACTGATGGGTAACGGTGGAGCAGAGGGAGGTTGGAGCCGGGGTGTAGGTAATCGCCCAGAGGTCCGAGGTGGAGATCTGGGCGAGGGGGCTTGAGGTGAAGGTTCCGTGTAAACATAACTGGATGGAGGTGGGAGAGGGAGGCAGGGAGGGAAAACAGTCTTTGGGCTGGAGGGTTCAAAAACACAGTTCATAGGAGCAGTAGGTTCGGCGGCGGCGGCGGCTGGAGCGGCTGGCTCGGCGGCGGCGGCTGGAGCGGCTGGCTCGGCGGCGGCGGCTGGAGCGGCTGGCTCGGCGGCGGCGGCTGGAGCGGCTGGCTCGGCGGCGGCGGCTGGAGCGGCTGGCTCGGCGGCGGCGGCTGGAGCGGCTGGCTCGGCGGCGGCGGCTGGAGCGGCTGGCTCGGCGGCGGCGGCTGGAGCGGCTGGCTCGGCGGCGGCGGCTGGAGCGGCTGGCTCGGCGGCGGCGGCTGGAGCGGCTGGCTCGGCGGCGGCGGCTGGAGCGGCTGGCTCGGCGGCGGCGGCTGGAGCTGAGGGCTCGTAGGTGGCGGCTGGAGCTGAGGGCTCGTAGGCGGCGGCTGGAGCTGAGGGCTCGTAGGCGTCGGAGACTGGAGAACTTTGCTCGGCGGCGGAGACTGGAGAACTTTGCTCGGCGGCGGAGACTGGAGAACTTTGCTCGGCGGCGGAGACTGGAGAACTTTGCTCGGCGGCGGAGACTGGAGAACTTTGCTCGGCGGCGGAGACTGGAGAACTTTGCTCGGCGGCGGAGACTGGAGAACTTTGCTCGGCGGCGGAGACTGGAGAACTTTGCTCGGCGGCGGAGACTGGAGAACTTTGCTCGGCGGCGGAGACTGGAGCTGCTTGCTCGGCGGCGGAGACTGGAGAACTTTGCTCGGCGGCGGAGACTGGAGAACCGTGCTCGGCGGCGGAGACTGGCGCTGCTTGCTCGGCGGCGGAGACTGGCGCTGCTTGCTCGGCGGAGACTGGCGCTGCTTGCTCGGCGGAGACTGGCGCTGCTTGCTCGGCGGAGACTGGCGCTGCTTGCTCGGCGGAGACTGGCGCTGCTTGCTCGGCGGAGACTGGCGCTGCTTGCTCGGCGGAGACTGGCGCTGCTTGCTCGGCGGAGACTGGCGCTGCTTGCTCGGCGGAGACTGGCGCTGCTTGCTCGGCGGAGACTGGCGCTGCTTGCTCGGCGGAGACTGGAGAACTTGGCTCGGAGGAGACTGGAGAACTTGGCTCGGAGGAGACTGGAGAACTTGGCTCGGAGGAGACTGGGGTTGAGGGCCATTTCATCCCCTCAAAAACAATTAAAATCCCCACAGGCACTGGAGCTGGCTCTGTGGGGACTGGAGCTGGCTCTGGAGATACTGGAGCGGGCTCTGGAGACACTGGAGCGGGCTCTGGAGACACTGGAGCGGGCTCTGGAGACACTGGAGCGGGCTCTGGAGACACTGGAGCGGGCTCTGGAGACACTGGAGCGGGCTCTGGAGACACTGGAGCGGGCTCTGGAGACACTGGGGCCGCTTTCTTCCTCCTCCTCCGCTTACTGGGCCCAGTAGCGGAATATGGGTCCAGCCTGGGGCAGGCAGGGAGTTCGCTGGAGCGGTGTGCGGAGGAAGCCGGAGGTTGACTAACTGGCCCGGCCAACCGTGTTTCTGGATGGACTGGACGACAACACTGATCCTGAACCTCTTCTACTAAGAATTTGGAGCCATTCAACCACAAAATTAAATTGATAGTATCGCTTAAGGAGAAACAAAAAACAGGTTCATCAAAACGGATAGTGTCATCATCCAATCCATCCAAAAACAAGGAGATCAACTGAGCATCAGGCCAGTCAGACAAGAAAGCAAGCTCCACGAACTCCTCTACATACCTCTCCAGCGAACGACCCACCTGTAGGAGCCCGATGAGGCGATCGCCGGTTGTCAGGAGAGTGAGAGGCGCTGGAGGAGCAGGAGCCAGGGAGCTGGTGGAAGTCTCCATATTTTTTTTTTGTGGAAAATCCGGTCGTTTAAGGTCCGTTCTTCTGTTACGGATGCTGGTAGAGATGAGGCTGATACGGATTTCCACAATACGAATGATACGTTTATTCAACAGAAAGCAGGGAACACCAAACATACATCTTAACAAAACAGAGAACGGACGAGGAGTGAAGGGAGTGAGTGCAATATATGGGGAGTGCTGACAATAGAGTCCAGGTGCAGGTGATCTGTGATGATGAGGAGCTGACGAGGGAAGTGTGTGCAGGTGAGGAGAACAGGAGGATTCTGGGAAATGGAGTCCAGGGAAACAAGGGATCTGTAACACATGCATGCTCTATAGATATCAATTAGTGAGTTTTTGTTTGCGCCCCAGTCACATCCAGCCACAGCTCTCAGTAAATTAATAACTTTTTTGCATTTTGTTTCTAATTGTTTTATGTGTGATTTCCATGTATACTTACTATCAAACCACAAACCCAAGTATTTAAATTAATTTACTTTCTCCATTGGATGCTGATATAATGTTAACTTTCCATCATGACACTTGCGTTTGTTTGTAAACATCATGTAACAGGATTTACTTGTTGATATCTTAAAACCCCATTCATATGACCACTTCTCTACTTTTCTTACTGCTTTCCTTATGTTCTCTAACACATATGCCATATCCCTTCCTCTCATCCATATGGCCCCATCATCCGCATATAAAGTTGATTTGATATGTTCATCTAAATTTACAAACATGTAATTTATCATAATGTTAAACAAGACAGGACTGATTGCACTCCCCTGAGGGATACCATTATTTACATTAAACTCCATGGATACCTCTGATCAAACTTTCACTCTAATTTTCGTATCTGTTAGAAAGTCCATAATCCAATTATATAATCTTCCTCCAAAACCCATTCTACTTAGTTTAATAAGCAGGCCTTCTCTCAACATAGTATCGTAAGCCTTCTCTGTGTCAAAATATACAATTGTCATCAGCTTTTTCATTTTCAATGCCTTTTCCACCTCATTACTTACTCTTACTAAAGCATCTGTTGTGGTATGCCCAAAATCCACTTTGTACAGTGGGTACGGAAAGTATTAAGACCCCCTTAAATTTTTCACTCTTTGTTAAATTGCAGCCATTTGCTAAAATCATTTAAGTTCATTTTCTTTCACTCATTAATGTACACACAGCACCCCATATTGACAGAAGAACACAGAATTGTTGATTTATTAAAAAAGAAAAACTGAAATATCACATGGTCCTAAGTATTCAGACCCTTTGCTCAGTATTTAGTAGAAGCACCCTTTTGATCTAATACAGCCATGAGACTTTTTGGGAAAGATGCAACAAGTTTTTCACACCTGGATTTGGGGATCCTCTGCCATTCCTCCTTGCAGATCCTCTCCAGTTCTGTCAGGTTGGATGGTAAACGTTGGTGGACAGCCATTTTTAGGTCTCTCCAGAGATGCTCAATTGGGTTTAAGTCAGGGCTTTGGCTGGGCCATTCAAGAACAGTCACGGAGTTGTTGTGAAGCCACTCCTTCATTATTTTAGCTGTGTGCTTAGGGTCATTGTCTTGTTGGAAGGTAAACCTTCAGCCCAGTCTGAGGTCCTGAGCACTCTGGAGAAGGTTTTCGTCCAGGATATCCCTGTACTTGGCTGCATTCATCTTTCCCTTGATTCCACAGTGATCTTTGGGTTCTTGTTTACCTGTCTCACCAAGGCTCTTCTCCTCCGATAGCTCAGTTTGGCCAGATGGCCAGCTCTAGGAAGGGTTCTGGTCATCCCATTTAAGGATTATGGAGGCCACTGTGCTCTTAGGAACCTTAAGTGCAGCAGAATTTTTTTTATAACCTTGGCCAGATCTGTGCCTAGCCACAATTCTGTCTCTGAGCTCTTCAGGCAGTTCCTTTGACCTCATGTTTCTCATTTGCTCTGACATGCACTGTGAGCTGTAAGGTCTTATATAGACAGGTGTGTGGCTTTCCTAATCAAGTCCAATCAGTATAATCAAACACAGCTGGACTCAAATGAAGGTGTAGAACCATCTCAAGGATGATCAGAAGAAATGGACAGCACCTGAGTTAAATATATGAGTGTCACAGCAAAGGGTCTAAATTTCTTAGGACCATGTGATATTTCAGTTTTTCTTTTTTAATAAATCTGCAAAAATTTCAACAATTCTGTGTTTTTCTGTAAATATAGGGTGCTGTGTGTACATTAATGAGGAAAACAATGAGCATAAATGATTTTAGCAAATGGCTGCAATATAACAAAGAGTGAAAAATTCCGTACATACATTCCGTACCCACTGTATGTTAGTCAGTAATCCTCTCTGCTCTAGAACATGTGAAATCCTGCAAACTATTATTTGCTCCATTCATTTGCATAAGTGAGAAGTCAGCGCTATGGGCCTATAATTACCAGGGTTGGTTGGATCTTTACCAGGTTTGTTAAATGGTAATATAACGTCTCGGTTACGTATGTAACCCTCGTTCCCTGAAGGAGGGAACGGAGACGTACGTCAGTAGTGACCGACGAATTGGGATATCGCTTAGAGAGCCCTATCATCTTCGTGTAAACTAAAACAAGCCAATGGAATTGGCGTGCGATATTTGCATAATGCGCACCGCCCCCGTCAGGTGTATATAAATAGGAAGCAGATGCAATCGCACTCTGTTTTTCGCTGAGGAGACAACTGGTGTCCGCGCTACAGCGAGGGTACAGAAACTGTGGCGACGGGACGTACGTCTCCGTTCCCTCCTTCAGGGAACGAGGGTTACATACGTAACCGAGACGTTCCCTTTCAGTCGGTCACGTTCGACGTACGTCAGTAGTGACCGACGAATTGGGATCCCAACTAAAGCGCCACAGTTACGAAACCCCTTCCAGTGCCCAGCGCAAGCTCAGCCGCCCATAGCACCGGCTGGCGGTGAAGGGGGCGAGCTTACACCGAGAGAGTCTACTGCTGTCTAACCACTACCCACTAAGTAAACTAGACACACTGGGGAAGCGAACCCGTAAGGGACGCTGCGGAAACCACTACCTACCCCATGGGGGAGGAGTTTACGTGGGAATACACACATGGACTGGCCCGGGGGGGCAGTACGCATATGGAGTCCCTGGGATGGCTCCACCTGGTTAGGGGGAGACTCATCTGACAGGTGACAGCAGAGCTGGCTCTGCTAAGGGAAAGACACGGACTCGGCCCGTAGGGAGTTTTAAACCGTGGAAAATACACATATGGGACCGCTCCCGTAGAGGGGTCACGACATATGGGCCCCAGCCAACAGACAGCGTCAGCGACGGATGTAGGCCTGGCATCAGACACTCCGCAATGTCCGAGCCGAAGGGGGAGGCGGAGGAACTCGACAGGGTTCGCCAAGCGGGGAACACGACTGGAGAGAAAGTATGCACGTATCCGGCCAGTGGTGGGAATGGCATTGCAAGCCGACACTTAGAGTGGGTACAACACGTCTACCGACTAGTGGATGCGAGTACACGTGAGGATACCGGCTCTACACGTAGGCTATAAAACCTAGCGAATGTGTTAGGTGTCGCCCAGCCCGCAGCTCTACAGATATCTGTCAGCGAGGCGCCATGAGCCAGCGCCCAGGAAGAGGCCACCCCTCTGGTGGAGTGGGTTCTCAACCCGAGCGGGCAAGGCACGCCCTGGGATTCGTACGCCAAGGCGATGGCATCCACTATCCAGTGGGCCATCCTCTGCTTGGAGACAGCCTTTCCCTTCTGCTGGCCTCCGTAACAGATGAAGAGCTGATCTGAGGTCCTGAAGCTTTGCGTTCTGTCCACGTAAACGCGCAGAGCGCGGACGGGACAGAGCAAAGCTAGGGCTGGGTCTGCCTCCTCCGAGAGCAGCGCTTGCAGGTTCACTACCTGATCTCTGAAGGGAGTGGTAGGAACCTTGGGCACGTATCCAGGCCGGGGTCTCAGGATGACGTGAGAATCACCGGGCCCGAATTCTAGGCACGTTTCGTCGACCGAAAAAGCATGCATTATCAGATCGTGTTTCCCCAGGGACTTACCCACAACTGCATGGTGATGTGCGGCAATAGCGGCAACATGCACCTAGAGGGTGGAGGGAGACAGCCTTCGCTCCAACCCATCTTGCAGAAAGGAAAGCACGGATCCGACCGAACATGATCGGGGGTCCTCTCGCGAGAGGCGCACCATTCGACGAACAGGTTCCACTTCAACGGATAGAGATTCCTAGTGGAAGGAGCTCTAGCGGAAGTGAAGGTGTCTACAACCGCTTGCGGGAGATCACTCAGAACCTCCGCATCCCGTCCAGGGACCACACGTGGAGGTTCCACAGATCGGGACGCGGGTGCCACAGGGTGCCCCGTCTCTGAGTCAGGAGGTCCTTCCTCAGAGAAATCGGCCAGGGAGGGGCTGTCGCGAGGAGGATGAGGTCTGAGAACCAGGTCCGAGTGGGCCAGTATGGAGCCACTAACAGAACCTGCTCCCCGTCCTCCCTGACCTTGCACAGGAGTTGTGCGAGAAGGCTCACTGGGGGAAACGCATATTTGCGCAGACCCGGGGGCCAGCTGTGTGCCAGGGCATCCGTGCCGAGCGTGCCGCCGGTCAGGGAATAAAACCACTGGCAGTGGGCAGTTTCTGGGGAGGCAAACAGGTCTACCTGAGCCTCGCCGAAATGCTGCCAAATCAGCTGAACCGCCTGGGGGTGGAGCCGCCACTCGCCCGCAAGTGGAGGCTGCCGTGACAGCTCGTCGGCTGCACGGTTGAGCACACCTGGGACATGAGTGGCCCGAAGGGACCTCAGATACTTCTGACTCCACAACAAGAGATGGCGGGCGAGTTGTGACATGCGACGGGAGCGTAGACCACCCTGACGGTTGATGTACGCAACGGCCGCAGTGCTGTCTGAGCGGACTAGAACGTGCTTGCCTGACAACAGCTTCTTGAAGCGGGCCAACGCAAGACGTACCACTAGCAACTCGAGGCAATTGATATGCCAATGCAGCTGAGGCCCCGTCCAAAGACCTGCCGCTGCATGCCCGTTGTACGTGGCCCCCCATCCCGTGGCAGAGGCATCTGTGGAGACCACAGCATGCCTGGACACTTGTTCGAGGGGTACTCCGGCCCGCAGGAACGAAGGGTCCGACCACCGGACAAGGGTGCGACGGCAGCTCGGTGTCACGGGGACACGGAGCGTGCCGCACTGCCACGCCCATCTCGGGACCCGGCCGCGGAGCCAGTGTTGAAGCGGTCTCATATGAAGCAATCCGAGCGGCGTGACCGCGGCTGCAGATGCCATATGCCCCAGGAGCCTCTGAAAATCTTTCAGTGGAGCCGCTGTCCTGCGCTTGAGCGAACTCAGGCAGCTCAACACCGACTGGACGCGCGCCTCGGTGAGACGCGCAGTCCGTGCAACCGAGTCTAGCTCGAGACCGAGATAAGAGATCCTCTGCCCGGGGGCGAGTTTGCTCTTATCCCAGTTGACCCGAAGACCCAACCGGCTGAGGTGAGCTAAAACCATGTCCCTGTGTTCGCACAACTGCTCTCGCGAGCTGGCCAGGATCAGCCAGTCGTCGAGATAGTTGAGAATACGAACGCCCTGTTCCTTGAGGGGAACAATGGCCGCCTCCGCAACCTTCGTAAAGACGCGGGGTGACAGGGCCAGCCCGAAGGGTAGGACTTTGTACTGATATGCCCGACCCTCGAACGCAAACTGGAGGAAGGGTCTGTGTCGAGGCAGAATCGAGACATGAAAGTACGCGTCCTTCAGGTCTATTGCTGCAAACCAAATCCCGGGGACGGACGCATTCGAAAATGCGCTTCTGCGTGAGCATCTTGAACGGCATCTTGTGAAGGTACCGGTTCAGGACGCGCAGATCCAGGATTGGCCGTAGCCCACCGCCCTTTTTCGGTACAATGAAGTAGGGGCTGTAGAACCCCGACTTCATATCGGCTGGAGGGACCGGCTCGATTGCATCCTTCGCCAGCAGGACAGCAATCTCCGCCCGGAGAACAGGTGCACTGTCCAACGACACCTGAGTGAAGTGGACACCCCTGAAAACCGGGGGACGCCGGGCGAACTGAATCGCATAGCCGAGTCTGACAGTGCGAATGAGCCAGCGGGACGGGCTGGGAAGCGTGATCCACGCCTCCAGACTCCGAGCCAGCGGGACCAAAGGCACCACAGACGCACCGGGGGTGGGGCAGCAAGGCAGAGAGGGACCCGACTCGGACGGCATGGAAGCGGCCCGGAGTGAGGTCGGACTCTGCGAGGCAGCAGTGCGAATGGGAGACGGCGCACGGGACGCGGTCTGCGCCATCACACTGCCGCCTACTGGCGGAATGGGAGGGGGTTGCGAGTGGCGAGGCGGGGCCTGGCACACTGGCGAACGCGCCCTCCTGTGACCTGGAGTTTGAGGAAACTGCTCTTTTTGTGGCAAAGTGGGTACCGCTGGACTCCGGAGAGCCAGCGGCGGTAGATAGACAGCCGCCACAAAATCCCCCCGGCCCTCCTCCGGGGGTGGGAGAGCAGATGGAATACTCTCCCAAAGGGCAGGAACCTTCCGCTCCAGGTCGCCCGTCTCCAGGCCGAGTTTTCCCCGACCGCTTGCCACCTGGTTGGCAGAGACGGGCTGGGCACCACGTCTGCGACCGGCACCCTGCTGTTTGGCTGGTGTAGGCTGCTGCTTTGCCAACTTAGCAGGGGCGGAGGAAGACGCAGGCGGGCGCCCTCGGCGACGAGCGGGCTGAGGCTGAGCCACGGGCGGCTGGGTGGAGGCAGCAGCGGACCGCCGTGGCATGACATGTCTGATAGCCTCAACCTGCTTCTGTGCAGCGGAGAACTGTTGGGCACAGCTCTCCACCGCGTCGCCGAAAAGGCCGACCGGAGACACGGGGGAATCCAGGAACCGACGTTTGTCGGTCTCCCTCATGTCTGCCAAGGTCAGCCAGAGGTGGCGTTGCTGGGCTACCAGAGTAGACATCGCCTGGCCAACAGAACGCGCTGTCACCTTCGTTGCCCGGAGGGCAAGGTCAGTGGCAGCGCGCAGCTCCCCAAGCAGCTGTTGGTCAGGACCTTCCTGGGGCATCTGCGACAGCGCTTTTGCCTGATAGACCAGCAAAAGGGCCATCGCGTGCAGGGCAGAGGCAGCCTGCCCACAGGCACTGTAAGCTTTCTCAGTCAGACCGGCTGAGAATTCACAGGCCTGGGACGGGAGACGCGGCTTACCGCGCCAGCCAGCGGCCGTTGGACACAACTGCGTCGCAACAGACCGCTCGACTGGCGGGATCCTCGCGTACCCCCTGGCTAGCCCGCCGTCCAGGGAGGTGAAGGCGGACAAGGGACCAGGCCCTGTACGAGCCCCATGCGGAGCTTGCCAAGACCTGGTCACCTCATCGTGTACCTCCGGGAAGAAAGGCATTGGGGTGGGACGCTGGATTTGACCAGCGCGACCCCCCCCCAAGTACCAATCGTCCAACCGAGATGGGCCGGGACAGGGTGGAGGGTTCCACTCAAGCCCGACGCACAAGGCGGCCCGGGAGAGCACAGCCGTGAGCTCGGGATCCGACTCGGGCAACGCTACCGTCCCGGGCGGCAGCGCGTCCGAATCCTCCCCCGAGGACTCAGGCTCACCTTCCGATGCAGCGATCGACATCCGATCCGCCGCCGGCACACCAAAGGTAACGGCTGGACAGTCCGTAGAGGGCCCAGCGGAAACCAACGGTGGCACGATGGGTTGCGGTGCTGATGAGGCGGCAGGGGCCCGAGGAGCGTTTCCGCTCGGCGGGGAAGCCTCGACCGTAATCCTCAGGTCACCCTTCCTATACAGCGCCGTACCGTCATTCCGGTTCCCGGGGCCGGAAAAAACGGTCGTACGCGGCATAGGAGAGGGGACCCCCGCTTCCTGAGACTTCAGGAAGGAGAGTCTCGACCTCAGCATCGCGATAGTCATGTTCCCGCAATGGGAACATGAACCATCCACAAAAGCTGCTTCAGCGTGCAGAATGCCCAAACACGAGATGCAACGATTGTGCCCATCAGCAGGGACCAGGGAACGACCGCACCCATTAACGCACAGACGAAATGACATACTGTCAGGGTTCGTCTGTAAAGCTCTTTTAGAAGGGGAAGTCAACTCACTCGTGCTGAAGCACCCAGGGAGCGACGCGATGTGTCAGGTACACCACTCCCTGACACACCGAGGAACCGGCCCAAATCGCTACACACGCACACACTCTTTGTGTTGCTGTGAAAACAGCAGTTTTCGAGCTTATAGCTCAGCTCCCCGGAGACTCGCGACCTCGCTGAACGTGCCCTTTCACCAGCACTGAAAGCTCGCTGTAAATCCTCTTCTGAGGCAATGTTTTAGCATAAAACAAACGAAGAAAGGAGTCTTCTAAAACAGGACACCAGTGAATGGCTCCGAAGCGAAAGACAGAATGCGATTGCATCTGCTTCCTATTTATATACACCTGACGGGGGCGGTGCGCATTATGCAAATATCGCACGCCAATTCCATTGGCTTGTTTTAGTTTACACGAAGATGATAGGGCTCTCTAAGCGATATCCCAATTCGTCGGTCACTACTGACGTACGTCGAACGTGACCGACTGAAAGGGAACTGCATTTTTCCAACAACTCTGTACCATTCCATCCCTCCATATTTTATTGACGAGTCTAAGTACTAGCTTAAATGATTCTATTGGCAACTGTTGGGACATGGCATAATATAATTCATCTTGTCCTGGAGCTGTATATCCAGTGCCTAGCAAAGCTATGTTGAGTTCAGACATTGTAAATTCCACATCTAATGTTGATAAACCATCCTTCCTCTTTAGTTTCACATCTTCATTTTCTCTCAATGCAAGTTCTATCTGTTCCTTATGTATTTCCGTAAGGTGATTACCACTGTGCACTGCAACAAATGCCCTACCCAACACCACTGCTTTTTCTTTGTCAGACACTACCTCGTTTTCTCCATCAATCAAAGCTGGAATTTTAACATCTTTCCTTTTCCCACTCATTCTTTTAAACATAGACCATACAGTGAAATGCGAACATTTGGGAACCCCTTGCAGAATCTGTGAAAATGTGAATAATTTTATCAAAATAAGAGAGATCATACAAAATGCATGCTATTTTTTATTTAGTACTGTCCTGAGTAAGATATTTTACAAAAAATATGTTCACACATAGTCCACAAGACAAAAAATAGCTGAATTTATTAAAATGACCCCGTTCAAAAGTTTGGCAACCATTGGTTCTTAATACTGCTTGTGGTTACCTGGATGATCTGCGACTGCCTTTTTGTTTTGTGATATTTGTTCACGAGTCCCTTGTTTGTCCTGAGCAGTTAAACTGAGCTCTGTTCTTCAGAAAAATCCTCCAGGTCCTGCAGATTCTTCAGTTTTCCAGCATCTTTTGCATATTTGAACCCTTTCCAGCAGTGACTGTATGATTTTGAGATCCATCTTTTCACACTTAAGGCAACTGAGGGACTCAAATACAACTATTAAAAAAGGTTCAAACATTCACTGATGCTCCAGAAGAAAACACGATGCTTTAAAAGCCGGGGGGCCTCACTTCGTTGTTCGTTTGTGCTCGATTTGTGCCGGTTTGTGCTCGATTTGTGCCGGTTTGTGCCGTTCAAATGAACACTGTACCCATTTCCCCTCTTTAGTAATAATAAATAGAATTCGGAAGCTGTGACGTCACTCTCAACCCCACTTTGTCTGAATCGCACGAAACCGGTGTTGTTCGTTTGTGCTCGATTTGTGCCATTAAAACAAACATTGTAACTAAGACCTCTTTTAACATATAACGAAAAAATGTTTTATGAACAGTTATGTAACTCTCCACCCCATGCCATCCAAATTGCTCCAAACCGATTGCTCGATTTGTGGCATTAAAAGCCCCGCACCCAACACAAAACGTCAGCAAAACGTCGCAATAATCTGTGATGTAAAAGTTTTGTTTGTGCTTTGGTTTTTAAAATATTAAAATAACGGTAACACTTTAGAATAATGGTCCGTCATTAATAAGTAACTATGCAGGAAGTAATGCAGGTCTAATGAGTAGTACTACATTAACACTTCAGCTACTACTATTAACTAATATAGAAACAAGCTTAACTAATCAGTAAGTAATATCGAATTTAGGAATAAGATAGTTCCTCATTAGCTAATCAATAATTACAGAATGACATTGGCATCATTTAGAACTAATAGGTAACTATGACAAATTATAAAGAATTACTAATTAATTACTAATCACAACATTAAAGTGTCTGAGATGTGAGCAGTTGTCTTTTTTTACTCTCAACGTGGTCATAAAATGCATCATTAATTACTCAAGTGTTAGAAATAACTATGCATGAACTACTAGTGATCAGGACCATTATTTTAAAGTGAAAAACATCTTTTTTACTTTAAAATAATGGTCCTGTAGCGAAGGGAGACTCACAGGCAGGGATCCAAATGCAGCGTTTATTAAAGTTAAGCGTGGTCGTACAAGCAGGGTCAAACAGGAACAAACAGGAGCAATAAAGAACAGGCAGAATCGTAGTCAGGGTACAGGCAAAAGATCGAGGCAGGCAGCAATGGGTCGTAAAACAGGAATCAGGCAGAAACAGTAACAAACAGACAGACAGGGAAATAACGCTTAGAATTGTCACAGGGTGAATCAAGACTTCGCAAACTGGTGGTGTGAGTGTGAGTCCTTTATAGTCCTGATAATGAGCTGCAGCTGGGTGTAGTGATTAGTGTGGAGTGATTGTGGAGTGAGTGCAGGTGATAAGCCAGGGAGGATTATGGGAAATGGAGTCCAGAGTGAACAGGAACATGACAGGAACAGGCAGTGATCGTAACAGGTCCAGATCACTAGTAGTTCTTGAAGATTGTTGTTTTTTACTCTCAACATGGTCATAAAATGCATCACTAATTATTCAAGTACTTAGTCATTCTTTAAGAACTACTAGTGATCTGGACCATTATTTTAAAGTGAAAAAATATGTTTTTCACTTTAAAATAATGGTCCTGATCACTAGTAGTTCCTGCATAGTGACTAGGTAACACCTGAGTGATTAATGATGCATTTTATAACTATATTCAGAGTAAAAATTATGACTGATTACATCTCAGACACGATAATGTTCTTTACAATTTGTCCGTTAGTTAATAGTTATTAATGATGGTAATCTCATTAGTTAATTATTTATTAGCTAATAAGGAACTATCTTCTAAATTTGTTATTACTTACTGTTAAGTTAATCTTGTTTCTATATTAAGTAATAGTAGTAGCTTAAGTGTTAATGTAGAACTACTCATTAGTCCTGCATTACTTCCTGCATAGTTATTTATTAATGACGGACCATTATTCTAAAGTGTTACCAAAATAACTTTTATAGGTCATTCTCAGGTCATTCAGCTGCCCACATGCCCCAAAATTGGCCAGAATAGTCTTGTTTGTTTGTGCTTTGTTTGTGCTGGTTTGTGCAGGTAAAAGTTTTGTTTGTGCTGCTTTGGTTTTTAAAATATTAAAATAACTATTATAGGTCATTCTCAGGTCACTCAGCCGCCCACATGCTCCAAATTTGGCCAAAATAGTCTTGTTTCTTTGTGCTGGTTTGTGCAGGTAAAAGTTTTGTTTGTGCTGCTTAGGTTTTTAAAATATAAGTCATTGAGTTATAGACAATAACCTCACCAGCCTGAATGAAGAATCAGAAGAATGAGGCTATTTTAAGTCTTCAAGTAAAAGGTTAAAGAAATGTTTACTTTTAGCTTACTAACTTTACACTTGTTTATAAAAATATTTGGTCTCCACAATGTAATATAAACAAAAGCACACACACACACACACACACACACACACAAACCCAACAACAAGAAAAACAGTTTCATATTTCAAAGAAATATGGAATCATCATAGAAAATAGACCTATTAGCTGCTTGTTGAACCAATGACGGCGCGGCATAGCTGCACGAGCCTATGGCGACAAAGCATGCGAAGAAGCCCACCAAAACAGGCGGGGCTTATAGCTATATAAGCGGGCATGAGAGAGCAGTCCCCCGTCCAGTTCTCCTGCCCTGAGCTGCATCCCTCCGCTGAAGCAAGCGACCTCATCTCATTCGGCGGGTCGGAGGAAGAGCTGATTGACGACACCATGTCTCTCACGGCCTCTGAAACGGAAGTATGGGCCGGTGATTCGGAAGATCCCACCCACCTGCCATCACTGGAGCCCATTGACTGCAAGCCTGGGATGGGCTTCGCCAGAAGAGCCAACGCGGAGCAGATTAGATGAGTGGTTCCTGCCGGGACGCCGCCAGGCCCCTCGCCAATGCTCAGCTCCATTCTTTCCCGAGATCCACAATGAGCTGACAAAGTCGTGGCGCGCCCCTTACTCAGCCCGCTTACTCGGCTCTCACCTCGGTGGATGTTGTGCAAACTGGGCCCACGACTGTTGTGCAAAACCATGCAAAACTGCGTTGTTATGGCGAACACAATAAATATTTTATCTCCTCAAAGAAACAGGACATTTCCTCTTCCACACTCGCCGGTGTATGGGCCCCCTCTTGGCGGCCCGTCATCCGACGCCATTCAACCCCTTGTCTCGCGGGCCGAGGCCTGGCAGGCCATCCCTGGAGTGTCAAAATGGATTCTGGGGATTATAAGTCAAGGCTACTCTCTGCAGTTTGCCCGAAGGCCCCCGCGCTTCAGCGGGGTGCTTCCCACTTCAGTGAACACGGACGACACTCATGTCTTCCAAGCCGAAGTTATGTCTCTGCTGAGGAAAGGAGCTATAGAAATAGTCTCCCCCTCAGAGAGTGAATCGGGGTTCTACAGCCGTTACTTTCTCATCCCCAAGAAAGATGGCAGTCTCAGACCCATCTTAGACCTCAGACTCCTGAACCTTGAGGACTGGTTCTGCTTACCGGACCTGAAAGATGCTTACATTCACATCCAGATAGCCCCCATCACAGGCGATTCTTGAGATTCGCATACAAGGGCATGGCTTACCAATATACAGTCCTTCCCTTCGGGCTGTCCCTAGCTCCTCGCACTTTTACCAAGTGCATGAACATGGCACATTCCCCACTGAGACAGATGGGATTCCGGGTTCTGAA